>NC_084481.1:5770075-6073106 GCF_030035675.1 Rhineura floridana | reverse complement strand
AAATCAGAAGAAGGCTAGGACTAGGGAGGGCAGCTGTGAAAGAACTAGAAAAGGTCCTCAAATGCCAAGATGTATCACTGAACATTAAAGTCAGGATCATTCAGACCATAGTATTCCCAATCTCTATGTATGGATGTGAAAGTTGGACAGTGAAAAAAGTGGGTAAGAGAAAAATCAACTCATTTGAAATGTGGTGTTGGAGGAGAGCTTTGCGCATACCATGGACTGTGAAGAAGACAAATAATTGGGTGTTAGAACAAATTAAACCAGAACTGTCACTGGAAGTTAAAATGATGAAACTGAGGTTATCATACTTTGGACACATAATGAGAGACATGATTCCCTAGAAAAGACAATAATGCTGGGAAAAACTGAAGGGAGTAGAAAAAGAGGAAGACCAAACAAGAGATGGATTGATTCCATAAAACAAGCCACAGACCTGAACTTACAAGATCTGAACAGGGTGGTTCATGACAGATGCTGCTGGAGGTCACTGATTCATAGGGTCGCCATAAGTCACAGTCAACTTGAAGGCACATAACAACAAGAAGACAATATGGCTACCTAGAAATTGTTTCAATGCCATTGAAATTAATGGGATTGAAATGGTTCAATTGCACACAGGATCACAGACATTGACCTCAGTTGCCAGCTCTAGTTTGGGACCTCCTGAAAAGCTTTCTTCTCTTCTCTAAGCAGCGGCGTCACTAGCAGGAGTGCGGGGTGTGTGGACCTCCATTGCGCGCCCTCCCAGGGGCATGGACGAGGTGGCTGGGCCCGCGTGCGCATGCGCGTGCTCAAGGCCAGCCACCCCCGTCCATGCCCCTGGGAGGGCGCGCGCCGGAGGGGCAACCAGCCGGAGAAGGCCTGGGAACGCCGGCGCACCTCCCTCGCCCCACTGACGCTGCTCCCGATCTCGCCCGCCCGCCTCTGAAGAGGGCGCAGCCTTGCCAGGCAACGGCGGGGGTTGGGGCGGCTCTGGGTGTCACCCCGCTCAGGGTGTCACCCGGGTGCGGTCCGCACCCTCCGCACCCTGTTTGTGACGCCCCTGTCTCCAAGCCAAACCCACTTCTTCCATCTCATCTTTACCAGTATATAATCTTGTAGATAAATCTAGGTGGAGCCTGAGGGCAGATCCAGAGGTGAAGACCAGCAATTATGGTGAATCAGAAGGGTAGAGCCTTTCTGGTTCAGACCAAAGGTACCTCTAGTCCAGCATCCTGGTTCCCACAGTTTTTAGCCAGATGTCTATAGGAAGTCCACAAGTAACTCATGACGGCAATAGCCACCAGCTGTTTGGCCCCAGCAAGTGCACTGCCTCTGAATGTGGAGGATACATTTCCCTATAAGTACTGATAGATCTATCTTCCATGTATTTGCCTAATCCCCTTTTAAAACCAATTGATGGCTACCATTACATCCTGTGGCAGTGAATTCTATAAATTAATTGTGTGTTTTATGAAGGTGTTCTTTCTTCCTGTCTGTCCTGAATCACCTGCCAATCCTGTTTGTTGGGTGACTTGGAGAAAGGAAGGATAAATTCTTTAATAAATAGCTGACATGTCCCAAGAGATATCAGGATGGAGGAACAATAATGCAACACAACTGGAGGAATCCACTGATTACTGTGTTTGACCACAACACCAGGACTGAGGTGCCTCTCAGAATCAAGTCCAGCATCACCTCCCTTCTAAATAACAAATGTTCCAAGACAATGCCATTTATTGTTGCTAGAAAATTTGCCTTTTTGTGGCCTGAAGATAACATTATTCAGGTGATAGGGGAATAGATGAACTCATCCAATATTACAATACTGATGTGCCTGGTTTAGAGGGCAAACATAAGTTTTGCAAGTTTTATTTATTTATTTATTACATTTATGCCCCACCTTTCTTTTCATGATAGAAACCCAAGGCAGCTTAATATGGTTCCCAGGTGGTCTCCCATCCAGGCACTAAGCAGACCTGACCCTGCTTAGCTTCAGCAGGGTGCTGGCCTCATGTGCCTTCAGACCATGGCCTGGGACCAGGTTTTGATGTAAATGATGCAAATTATGGTTTGTCGCAACATCTGGGAAGTAACTAACAAGCTATGAGAGAAGGAGAACATGACCATGTAGAAGACTTATTTCTGTATCCACAAACCATGGCTTGGGGCTACATGGCTTGGGGCTTGAAGAAAGAGGAAGGGGGGCTAAGGAACACCAAAGCCCCTCACACACACACTTTCAAGGAATGCATCATGGCTGCAGGGACAGAGCCGAGAAGACTCTGGGTCTCGATGCAAAACCTTGAGACCAAGAGATTCCTTCTTGGTTTTGGATCAGAGCTCTTCCACATGGCTCCAGCTGCATCCAACCACCCACTTCGGTTATAGGAAAGGTAATCTCTCTTACCTTTCACCTCTTATAGTAATAGGGTCCTTTGCTTTCTTTAGCTTAAAGTTCTGAATGTAACGCTGCCATGCAATTCTGTAATGCCCTCCTACTCTTTGCTACTCAGAATCCAGGGAAACAGGTAGCCAAGTTCTGAAACTAATTGGAATGAGTGTAATTTTCTTTTCTTTTCTTTCTTCTAATGCTTTGCTGTCTCTTGTCTTAAATGCTGCAGTTAATCCAGAGGTTAAAGTATAGAGATTCTCTGGCACATTGTTACCCCCTCCCTTTCTGTGCTTGGCAGAGACTCTTAAGCCCTTGATAACACTTGTGTCTCCCTCCCCCTTTCGCAAAGTTCTGGGAAAGCCTTGCAAGTATTTTGAGCTGGTTGGAAAAAGCGGAAAACAGGATTTGCACTGGGAATGTTCAGTCTCTGGCTGGCAGAGGCTCTTCTGTTTGTTTTTTTTTTTTTTTTTTTGAGAGTCAATCTGGGAGAACAAGCTGGTGGCAACTTGATTTGAGAATGTGGCATTTGAAGGTGGCTAATCCCTGAACTTAGACTTGGTTGTTGTGTATGCTTTCCGTGTATGGTTTGGTGTATGAGTGTTTCTGGTGTATTCTTTGCACATGGCTCTTGGAGATTGTTAGAGAAAGAACGCAAGAAAGAGTAAGTTGGCTCAGGCAGAGGAAGCCTTTGAAATTGAGCGCCTCCACTTGACTGAGGCTGAGGGAAAAGGGAGTACTGAAATGTCTTGGGTGAATTAGTGGATTGTTTTAGGGAGAAGAAAAGAGAATAATGTCTGCTCTATAATGTCTGTGTTCCATCTTCTTTATTTATGTTTAATTTATTGGGTTTCGTTTAACTACTTCAGTTTGCTTTTGTATATATGTGTGTTTAAAACAGCCCCTCCTTCCTTTCCCCCCCCACCTGCCTCTAAACAGCCGGAAGAATGGCGCGACCGCTGCCCCTTGCAGCCTGGTATTCTTTTCTTATCTCTCTGTGATTGTATTTGTTTCTGTGCACATAAATCAGGATTTAATTACAGGAATCAGCTCTCAACTGACCCAAGTTTTCTTTATCCATTTTGTATATGGTTAGAGGTCTAGTTTTTTAACTCTTCTCAATTATAGGAAGAAATAGAAGCCATACAGAGTCATAATTTCAATTATTTCCTCCAATTCTCTAACATGAATCTATTTTATTAAAAGGGTTTTTCATTTGTCTGTATTGTTTGATAAATGTTTATACATTAACCATGTCTGTTTTGTTTTTGCACAAGCGTAAAAGGGAATCTCCTCCTTTTGACACGTTGAAAAGGAGGCATAGTGATGAAGTATTTAGTTTTGGCTCACTTGTCTTTGTTTATCCTTTTAATTTTTGTGTGTAAGCTTTTTTTTAGAGCTCTTTATTGTCATCCAGATATAAAGTTAAAGACGTTAAGAAGTTTTTTTTTTACTGTAGGAATTAGGTTTAATGGGTTTAAAAATGTTTTTTTTAGTAAGCAAAGTGACAGCATTCTCTTCCATTGTTTGAAAGGAAAATGGCGTACTCAAGATTAAAAGCTAAAGCAGCCCCTCCGCTTTTTATAATAGTAATGTTTTTAATTGATTTTTATGCTTTAAGTCTAACTTGATCCTTATGGTTTACTTTGGTATACTAAGATGTATTGACTGTGTTTTCCTAATTATGCCACATTGATTTCAGCCAGGCCATTTCCCAAGGAGAAAAGGAAGGGCCTCATTAACTATGATGTTGTCTGTTATGTAATTATAATTTATTCTCCAGTCTGTGTAAAAAGGTTGCAAAGTAATTCCCCTTCCCCCCCCCACAGGCTGCTTTTAATGGCTACTTTCATGAGCAAGGCTCTGCACATGGCCAGAGGATGGGGAAACCCAGAAGTTTAGAATGTGTTGTACTGTTGTGTGTCTTGTCTGTCTGTTGCAAAACAATATTTTGGTTTTACCCACTTTTAAATTTTTTGGAGCTCCTTTTCGTTATCCTGGTACAGTGTTAAGAAATTTAGAGCATAAGTATGTTTTGGTATTTATGAATAACTTTAACTCGTCTCTCTCTTTGTATTTTTCTGTGCAAGAATTAATTATATTTAATAGTCATCTCTGGTTGGAAGGGAATTTTATCCATGCTGAGAATATTTCTTTTATTTTATTTGCCTTTTTAAGCTGCTACAAATTATGTTCCTTTCTGTTGTAATGTTTAATGCCTATCTTATCTCAGTCCTTGCCATTTTGATCACAACCACCGTGTAACAGAGGAACGTTTCACCTAACATTTTCTTTCCTCAGGAGCTCCCTTCTTTTTCAAGTTTCTTAAAGTTGTTCACACAGTCTGACTACACAGTAGATTAATTCTTTTCATTCTACAACAGTTTAGAATTAAAATTGATTGTTTTGTGTTGATTTTTGCTGTCTGATGAATAGGTATAGGTTTGCTAGATGATTTAAGTAAGATAGTTGAAGGCAAGAACATGTGTAAAAAGATGGATAGAGTTAAAAAAAAAAACACCAGGGAATGAAGAATAGAAGTGCTAAAGCTAGATATTTCCTAAAGAAAGCCCCATGCGCCCATTGCAGGGAGGGGGAAAGTAAGGCTGTTAAGTATCTTGGAATAGTATGCTGCGGGTGTAGAAGGGTGTAGAGGAGGCTGGAGAGCTGAGTGGAAGGATTAGACAAAGTGATTATTTCCCTGCTTATCTTATTTTGCAGAAAAACAAAGGTTTGACAGGTTTTTTTTAAGTAATGTTTTATTGACAAATGTGAACTGAAGAAGAAACAGCAAACGAACGAGTTAATGCTAACAGTTCAACCCCCCTCCTTTTCCCACTCTCTGAAGCTGAAGGCTGAGGGTAAAGGCAACCCCTCCTTTCCCTAACCTTTTGAAACAGTATGGTTATAGTTTTGTTTTTAACTGATGCTAAAGTATATTTAAGTATATAATCTGACAAAATGTATTTTTATGTATGATTTAAGCTAGCTCAATCCTTTCAGTTTGAAATTTCTTCCAGTGATGTTTGAATTCATTAACTGGGCCAATTCTTTTCAGCCAAAGTCATGACCAACAGAATTTGAAGAATTGTACAAGGAAGGCCTTATTATGTTATGTTTAAGTAGCTACAAAATGCTCTTTTTGCCGACTTCTCTCCTTTCCTATGTGTTGTCATGTGTTTTTCTGTTTGAATCCCTTTGAATATTTTTTTCTATCCAATAATGAGAATACTCAGTTCCAGATACCAAGTTGCTAAATTGATAGGCGCAACACAATATTTTGGTTTTTGTTACTTTTGTTCAAAAGTCACCCACCATCTGTGGCCATGAATATGTTTTATTTTTATATTTTCGTTCCTGCGCTGAAGTGTTTTCTCTCCAAGGAACGTTTTCCTTTTGCGTGTGTATCACAGAAGATTTTTATTTTTGAGACATTTTGGACTCGATCTTGAAATGCTCCAGGACCAGGACACGATGTGCAATTGGCATGCTATTTTCCTGTATTGCTGCAACAACAGTATAGGGGCCTGCTTCATTGTACCCAACCATAGAATTATTTTTGGGCCTATTTTGGCCAGCGACCTGAAACGGACACCTTGTGCAAGTTTGCAATCTTTTCATACAGTCACTCGGGGGGAGGGGGGAATGAAGACTCTTTTTATTATTCCAGTTTCTTTGCCTAGCATCAGCTTCCACTGCACATGAACGATGAATTTTGTGCAAGCCATCCCACAGTATGCTTCACGACCATGATATTGTTTTATTTCCATTGGAATATTGAATGTAATTACTTATGCATTGTCCTTTAAGGATGTGTTGTGTTATTGTTTTCCTTTCATAATTTATATGTATGGCTATTTTGTTCTTTAGATGTTTTTGCTTTTCAAATTCCTCTGAGTGATTCTGCAATAGGGGTTTACTAAATTTGGTTATTTCAGATGTGAGGTTCATCAGTGTAGAGTTTGGCCCATTTGTTTACTTTCTCACTCTGTCATAACAATGGTTAAGAATAGGTAACAATTAAAGTGAATGGATGACAATACCATAGGAATTTAGGATTTGTTTGTGAAAATGATAAGTTTGGAATCCCATCAAGATTGCTTTCTCTCAAAATGTTTATTGTATTTTATTGTGTTTTCATGCTAAGTATGGATTGTATATTATGTATATGGGTGCGTGTGCCTTAGAACATTATTGTGATTATGTTGTTATTGATAAGTACTATATACAAACTAGGCTAACATATATCAATAGATGCCTTTGTGGTATTAAGGAATAGTAGGATGTGATTTTTCATTTAAAGCCCCTGTATGGACCATCCAGAAAATATTAGTTAATCCAGATTTTTTAAACACCTCAAACCCACAAATCCCCAGCTTTTGTCATGGCCTAACTGATCTCCAGAAGTTGCTTTCTCATCCCATGTTACAGAAACAATTAGAAGCAATTTAACAAATGGGGGGGCAAGTACACTCTAGATAACACATGATTGCTATACAGTCATTTACATTATAGATAAGCACTTACAGATATAGGCACATGGATGATTTTAAATTTTGAATTCCCTGTTTGGCTGGGGTAGAGACGCCAAAGGAAATTTAACCCTTATAATGCACCCATTGTGGTGATTTTGATGTTTCAATTAATTTTGATCTTTGTCTAATTGGCCCTTGTAATGTGTTTCCATCTCATATGGCACAGTCACACCCTGGAAGTCAGCATTGGAGCCCAGGGGCAGATCTGTGAAAGGATGGCTGTGTATATCTGCCTTCTAGCTATAGCAGGGGGGAGTGTTACGGCTTGGCTAACCCCATTTTGGTTCAAGTGGAACCCAGGAGGTGCAAGACCAAGAGCTATAACTCCCACTCCATTCTCACACACCCCCATCTGATGGCTGGTAATGCGTTCCAGAGGTTTTGTGCGCAGGAAAAACGAGGGCAGAATTAAATGCTATTGCATAAATGTTATCTTATTCCTTGGCGGATACATCCCACCCACAGTGAATCCCATTGTTCTTTAGAAGGAGCTTTAGTGTTTTAGTGTCAATTAGAAGCACACATACAGATACACGCATGCACCATTTACCCTACAAGTCAGAACAGCTGGGGTTTCTGAAATGTTACACACATGATACTCACCTTACTTTGGATCATGGCATGATGGACCTCACTGCCTCACTACCTCAGACCAATACCTGGCCCCTTTGTTTTTCTTTTTGACCTTAAGTTCCACAAGTAGTTAGATTCAGCTAGCTGATTGATCCTTGGGCTCAATCAGAGTTGAAAATGAGGGAATTGTTAGGAATAAATTTATTTTAGACCCCAAAAAGTTGCCTAGGGTTGTCGAGAGTGGTTTAAAAGAACCTACATTTCTGTCAGAACCAATGTTGCAAAGAATTCTGGACCCTAGAGAAACACAACTCTAAGTTGAGTTTCTTCCCATGAGAAATAACACCCAAAGGCGCCTCTCTGGCTGGAATAATAATAATCTTGGAAAGAAGATAAAGTGTACCCCCCTCTGGAATGTTATTATTTTCTCTTGCCTTGTTCTACTTTATACACCATGTACACTGTAACTTTATGTCATACCCAGCACAAAGAACGAAGGCTTCCCAAATACCTTCCTTATTCATAAGTTTTACGTCACACAGCTGAGTAAATAACTTTTACTAGCCCCATGTTTATCTTTCCCCAAGTGTCAAAGTAACTCTAATACTCGCTTTTCCTCAGTTCTTATCTCACATTATGTTTCTTAGATTGACAAGTATATGAATTCCTTATCACCTCCTCGCCTTTTAGAATTATGGGTAATGTAACAGAGATGAAGACGCGCTTGCTTTATCTATGTAACACTGTATTCCCTTCTTGTTATGATTTTGCAAGAATACCTTGTTTTGCTTATGAACCCTATTTAATGAACCTGCAATCAATAAACGTTGCTCTTTGCCCTGACAGACCCCTGTCTGTGCAGAGCAGAGACCCCTCTTGATCAAGCAGCTGTGTGTGTGTGTGTCTATTTTATGTTTATTTTATGTTTATTGGTATCTGGCTGAACCACTGAAACAGGCAAATTAAATTGCTAAAGCTCGCACTCCTATTTTAAGGCTGAGGGGTGCGCTAACTCTCCCTTTTTGGGGAGGGGGCTTAAATTTGAACCTTACATGGACCATCCCATTGTGTCCACCTTCCCATGTCCAAAGGATGTGCATTTTTCTCACATAACTCTCTGGTCTCTTAAGTGACTTCTCTGAATTTCTGTATACTCATTGCTAAGTTCTACCCTATCCCCATTGACATGACCTGGAACATTTACACCAAGAATGGGAAAGCTATCTGGCCCTTGGAACTCTCCCCAGGCCACACCCCTCACTGGCCCTGCTTTCCACCCCAAGTGTTTTTGTATGGCTGGAATGTTTTGTTGAACTCTGATCATGCTTTTTGCTTGCCTGAATGGGGGATAGAGAGGAGTGTGTACAGGAATACCCCGCTATACAGACCTTCACTTTACAGACACTCGCGAGTATGGACATATTTACAGTAGCACCATTCCCGTTTACGTACGCTCACTTCGCAAGAACGGACACTTAACGGCATGACACCACCGCCCGATCAGTTTCCAACGACAAACTTTTTCTTAAAATAAGGCCTACTGTGTTTATTTTAGTTATAAATGTGTTATTTACATCAGTTATGCCCGTATATGACGATTGCAGTGCAGTATATGCATCGATAAGTGAAAAAAGGTAGTGCTTCCCTTCAAGTACACTTTCGGTTTACGTACTCGCTCTGGACCCATTGCGTACGTTAATGCGGGCTATTCCTGTATAGAAACTAGCCCACTATACAAAGGTAACATTTATATTTGTTGCTCTGCCCACTTTTGCTTCTGGCCCCTCCCATCATTGGCATGTGGCCCTCAGAACATTTCCCAGAAGGCCCTTGGGCTGAGAAAGGTTCCTCACACCTGATTTATGCTAACCTCCTTTCATATTTCATTACAATTAACAGTTACGATGTTTATAAAAATATTATAGTTATCATCATCATCTAACTGTATATTTTTATGGCCTTCTCACACTGTCTCTCTCTCTTGGGCTTTTCTTTCCCATTACTGTTGAGGCCTCAGTTTGCATCTTCCTTTGTGTCACTGAGTTATTCTTCCTGTCTGCTTTCTTGACTCTTCTACTTTGTTCCCCCTATATTGATGCAGTGCAAGAGTGGTACCAGGGCCAAAGAGCATATACGAAGCTCATGCTAGCAGTACCTTCCTGACTATATCAACTGCCAGGCATGATCCAGTGTGGCTTTTTGGGAGTAGCGTGGGGAAATGTGGAAGAGTTACCTTACAAAACAGTGCAGACAAAAGGACAGCAGAGTGATTACAGGTAATGAAAAAGGAATGTTGGCTCAATAAAACTCACCAGCATCAATTAGTTTGGGGTGACAGTTGATGAGGTATAATTTGGTTGAAGTCTAAAGGTGGACATAAACCTTTTCTTTTTATTTACAGCATGACCTTCCCCAGTTCACAGCAGCTTACTGGACAAATGAATCACAAAACAGGGATGCCGTTACAAACTGAAATAATCGATTACTCAATGGGTGTAACCGATGCAGTGAGAAAATCGGTGCAGAAGTGGCACCATTTATTTCAAATTCCTTCTGTTCTGGATTTGAGACTTAGGGCCAGTCCATACGACTGTAATCTGCAATGTTATAGCTTTGTGTCCTCATTAATTCACCATCGTCCATATGACATTGCAATGCTTTCACAAATCCGCATTAGAAATACCACTGAGAAACTGATATGCTTTCCCAAACTGATAATTGCTGTGTGCTCAGATGCAATGCTGTGCACTTCCCTGCAATAGGCAGCCCATGGGTGTTCCTCCATCATGTGCCAATCCCCCTGTCTCCTTCCCACCCAATAGCACATCCACAAACCTGCGCATGCTTGAGAATTTAAAAAAAAGATACACATTTCTGCGCTCTTCTGAAAAAGTGCGCAAAAAGCAAACAATCACTGAACAATCACTTATAGATCAATTACTGAAAAGGGATGGACTTAGGGGAGTGGCCAGTGCTAAAGCAATTTAAACAAAAAAAGCGCGCACATATGTGGATGCTTGATAATTGGGTTTTCACAATAATCCAACCACAAATAGGACATGTTTGGATCTCGAGACCACTAACCGAATATGGAAAACATGGATTTTGCTCTTAGGTATGGATGGGCCCTCAAGATATTTGGAGGTGCCTGGTAGTCAGTTCCGAGAATCAAGATTTTTCCTGAACTAAAGAAGACCAAATGCAACGCATACTAGATAAACATATACTTTGGGTTCCCTTTTTTTTTTAGTGCTGTGCTAAATGACCTCTCCATCATTAAATGAGGAAAGAAATTGCATTCAAAAATTATTGGTTGGGATTTCAGTGAAATTTTCATGGATAAGGTAGTTGGGGGGGTTGTACTTACCTTACTTGGCTGAGGATTGTTTGTGATTGTCCTTTCTATTATTCTATAAATCATCTCTCCGGTGGTCTGCACTCAACATCCTTCCCAAGAAGCCCTAGCCAAAGACATGCTGGGTTTTTGAGGAAACAAGAATGGGAAGGCTGCAGTTAGACATTTAAAAAGCAGACATTTCTGTTCCGACTTGTTTTCATCACAATCAGTGCTGTTTCCGTTCCACTGCACTTCAGTTTGCACCAAATGCTGTGTTATTAGTCTTGCTATCCTATATTTAATGTATGTTATGTAATTATGTAATTTTTACAAGTTACAAATTTAATGTAATTAACAATGATGTTGTTTCCATACCATTTCATTGTAAATGCCATTCATTTCAGTGCAAAGGAAGCATAATTTAAATGGGGAAAAAGTAATCTATTATGTATCGTTTGTGGGCTGAAAAAAACAGCACCTGTGAATACCAATTGGTAGTTGCTGGATTGATTTTTGTTCCAAACATGGGACAAATAAGTGAATAGCGGCAATTTCCACTGTTTCATTTTTGTCAGAATCCCCCAATATCCCTGACTACAGGAAATTCAGTCATACAGACCTCTCTTCAACTTGGTAAGTAAGGTGTATAAACTCTGCTCAAACAAAAATATAAAATAATTTCTCAAGTGTCCTGAATTGACTTTTTCGTGCAGAGTGAAGATTATTTAGAAATTTGAGGGCAGAATTCAGAACAGCACAATTTTTTTTCATCTTCACCAAAATATTGGTGAAATAAAAGTATTGCCAAATCTACTACTAAAAATCCCAGACAAAAATAAACAAACAATAGAAGGGATTTATTTGCTGTAAATTTTACATTTATTTATTTGGACAATTTATATACAAATCAGAAGCAGGCAATCTAGTAAGCCTGTATTTAAACAAAACTGTAAGCAGTTTAGAGGGTAAGTTAAAACATCTTAAATAAATAGCAAATACAATAAAAACTGGGAACTTCTACATTCTACAAAACACAACAGCAAAATAGAACATCCTCTAGTATCAAAATAAACATTATACTTAAAAATAAGCCACAAAAAAGCCAAGGAAAGTTCATAATAAACATTGTAAACAACTAAACAAAATATCTTCTAGACATCAGGAAGTAAATTACAAGTAAAAATCAAATAAAAAGGATAAATTCAACATTTTAAAATAACATAATAGACAATTAGGCAACAGAAAATCAACTCACTTCCAAGCCACCATACATCAATCAAACAAATCTAATTAAATTCCCATCCCCCTACGTAGCAATGCATACATCTTAATCTAACTACAGGTGGAAATGCATATCATTCAGTTCACTCAAGCTCACCCTTTTAGTATGAACACACATCAGTCCAACATATCAGTACTCTAAACCAGCAGGGGTGTAGTCGTCTGGGGTCTCGGGGGCCTTAGACCTCTTACTTTTGGGTGAGCCGGGTCCCAGCAGGGTCTCCAGCATTCTATGAACCAATCAGCATGAAAGGGAATGGTGTTAGCCACTTAGAAGAGTCTTTTAGCTTATTTCCTTCTCCTTTCCTGCTGATTGGAGGCAATCAGAGAGAAAGAAGACTCTTCTCAGTAACTAACACTTCCCCCTTTCGTGCTTATTCTCTCCTAGGGATCCCTGTAGTTGTGAGAGAAGACCTTAACATGGATCTTATTCTCAACCCAGCAGCAAAAAAGGGGGGGCATGATTGTGACTATCATGAAGGGACACTGTACTTTGAATTTTCCTCTATTCTACTGTAAACCATTATACTTAAACTTATTATTCTAGTACACCTTCAGATCACACTCTCCACTCTCTGTAAGCACTCATAATTCACCTTTGCAATGCATATTACTCTAGAAGAGAAAGTTATATAACCTTATGGAAAATGCTTCAGTCAGTATTTATATTACACTTCCCATAACTGCTTAAAGTCCTTCACATCACATATATGAGTTCAGCAAATCTTAAAGCGTAATATTATCCCCATTTTATAGATTGAGGCTAATGACTGAGAAGGGCAGGGGCTTAGCTAGAGACACCCAATATGTTCATGACTTGGGACCTGTGATACACTGGTCATGTTCTTAACTATTACATTAGAGTCTAACGATAAGACCAACTCAGACAACTGATGTCTAGCAGAAGCTATTTGTAATTCTGCATATGTGGTTTTCTTGACACTCTTAGGGCTTATCCAAATGGAGTGGGATAATCCACGGTTTCCATATTCGGTTTGTCATCTGATAGTCCTCACTTTTCCTCAGAGCTTGGAAGATTACTTTTAAAAAGTAATAAATTACAGTTACAGTTACATGGCCCCCAAAAGTAGTAATTACTGTTACAATTACAATTGCTCTGAAAGTAACTGATTACTGTACTTTTACTCAAAAGTAATTGCTACAATTACATTTTAGTAAATTTTTTAAAAAAAATTGCCTACAAGGTGCTGGCCTTGGCTGCTGCACATCTAAGTAGCCTAAAACAACATGAAAAATAAGCACACACACAGAGGGTAGTACAATATTTTTTTTTTATCCACAAGATTAACAGAATGGCATAACAGAATCTCACATACCCTCACCCCACCGCCAGCAATGATGATACCCCAACACACATATTTTTGTATATATATATTGCCTCCAGCTCTTTTCTCCTTCCACTCCTGTCAATTTTTAAACAATTGTTTTCTCCACCCTGTCTCACTCTCCATCTCCTCCCACGTTGCCTCCTAAGCACCCATAGAGCATGAAGGAAGAACAATGCTGCACAGAAGCCCAATTTGAAGCACATGATTTTTATTCACAAATCAGAGGAGCAGAAGACTTCCCCTGCTCCCCCCCCCAAGTAATGCTCAAAAGTAATGCTGGAAACATTACAATTACTCCTCAAAAGTAATGAAGTTACTACTCGTTCTATTACCAGCAAAATGTAATGAAGTTCCCCACTCGTTACTCAAAAAAGTAATAAATTACAAGTAATTCGTTACTTGTAACTAGTTACTTCCAAGCTCTGCTTTTCCTTTTAGTTTGCTCTTTTCCTATTAAAAAATGCTTTTTTGCACCCGCACCCGCAGCGGTAAGACCCGTATATTCTTTTTGCTTTTTTCAAGCTCCACCTCTAAAACCTCCCCCTATCAACCAATTGGTCAGCAAAAAAATTAAGTATGCTCCTCTCCCCCTTTGCAACGAAGCACAATATGGCTGTAAAGGAGTTCTCATCTTGGAAGGAAAGGCTGCTGGTCAGTTTCACGCCTGCCTTGTTTGTATTTGCGATATTATACTTAAATGAATGTATGCTTTTCTGCCTTTATTGGTATTTAAGGAGATACACACGCTGGCAATTGCACTTATTTCTCCAAAAAAGCAAGAAATGTGTCACACACACCCTCCTTCTCCCTTTCCTTCCCAGGGAGAATGAAACTGACAAAGCTTTCCTGAGCAGGCTTGAAACCTACCAGCAGCCCTTTTCTTGTTTGTATTTGCGATATTACACTTAAACGAATGTATGCTTTTCTGCCTTTATTGATATTTAAGGAGATACACACGCTGGCAATTGCACTTATTTCTCCAAAAAAGCAAGAAACTGTCACACACACCCTCCTTCTCCCTTTCCTTCCCAGGAGAATGAAACTGACAAAGCTTTACGGAGCAGGTGTGAAACCGACCAGCAGCCCTTTTCTGCCTTTATTGATATTTAAGGAGATATACATGCTGGCAATTGCACTTATTTCTCCAAAAAAGCAAGAAATGTGTCACACACACCCTCCTTCTCCCTTTCCTTCCCAGGGAGAATGAAATTGACAAAGCTTTCTGGAGCAGGCGTGAAACCGACCAGCAGCCCTTTTCTTGTTTGTATTTGTGATATTACACTTAAACAAATGTATGCTTTTCTGATTTGAAGCAAACCCCCCAGCAAGTAGAATGAAATTGACAAAGCTTTCCGGAGACAGGCTGAAACTGACCACCCCCCCTTTCTTGCTTGCTGTGCATTGCAGATCTCACCCAGAGCGGCCGCCCAGTTTACAGGCTGGCAAAAAATAAAATGCATCTGTGCAGTAGTTGCAGACCCCCCCCCAACACCCCACCATTGCGATGATTGGTTCAATTTTCCCGGGCTTATTCTCGCACATGCGCAAAAGTGCAGATACGTGATTGGCTGGAATGAGGAGAAGGGGCAAGGGGAAATGCCCAAGAACCGCCCATTAGCTGTAAAGTCCGTGGTATTGCATCCTAACTCCTGAAGGCACAGCAGATGATTCCCAATTTTAAACAGCAAATCGCATTTTTGCCGGTATTGCAAGGAGCGGATTTAACCCGCGAAAATGCGTAACAGCACGAGACGTCATTTGGACAACCGAAAAATAATGAACACACATAGCGGGTGTGTCACACATTTTGCAGTTGTCTGGATGAGCCCTTAGAAGGCTTTCAGGTTGCACAGGACAAAGATCTAAAAAAAAGTACCCAACAGATCACCTCAAAGTTAAGACAAACCTGCAGATCTAACATCACTCTGCAGTGCTCCTGTTAACTAAATAGCCTTTTAGAGAAATAAGCACCATAAATAAATGGCTGGGGTTGCTAATGTTTGAACTTGGTTTGGTTGCTGACCTTTTAACAGCAGTTTGACCTACAGGGAATAGCAGATGAAGACGATTAGCAACATGCCATAAAAGACTCCAACTGCTGTTTTCTGTAAATCAAAACGTTTTAAATGCACAGAAGCAGACCAGGACTTTTTTATTCCTTGGCCAAAAATGGCATCCCCAGAGACATTGTGTAACATATTGTTTGTGTAGCAAATTAACTTCCTTTATTCAGCACTGGAACAGGAAATACAATATGAAGTGTAGCTTCGCTTTACAGCATTCTGCTAATACAGCGGTTGTGAATTATAGAAAGCCCCCGCTTTAAAGCGCTTGTTCCGCTTTTACGGCGTTTTTTTGCTGCCGGGTGCCATTTTGGTCAATGTAAGTCAATGGGATCCGCTTTACAGCTGTTTTCGCTTTACAGCGGGGGTCCGGAACGTAACCCGCTGTATGAGCGGGGCCCTACTGTATATAATTAACAGTGCAATAGTGGCTTAAATATACAGTATATCATTAGCAATATTTGCAGTTTGACTTACAGTGGTTCAGCTTTGTACAATCTCTTTTGTAATTCTGGATTTTCGCTAATAAAAATGTCAGTTTGTGTTTCTGTGCATTTGGCCATCTTAGGACACAAGCTTATACTTGTGTTATGCCATGATTTGGTGGAGGTTCTGTTATGCTGGTGGAACCCTGTCATGGCAGATATGTTGGCAAAACACTCCAGTGGTGAATATCCTCCACTGGCAGCTACACCGGTGGGGCAGGGCAGCTAAAATAGGGTGGGGTTGTGCAGGGGATGAGGATGGCACAGAGGGAAACATACATAACCTATACTCCTCGAACCCATAGTCATGCCCCAATGACACTGCAACATGATACCAGGCCTGACCTTAGCTGGAGTGGAATGGAGGAAATAGGCACATTTCCATGACAGGACAGAGGATATGGTATATCTCAGCAGTCATTCACAGCACGCCATTGCTGGTCTGTAAATTCCATAGAGTAAGACCACAACTTGGATGGTAGGGCACACAGTATTGGGCTATATCTCTCTGGCCCCCATGCCAGACACATTTAGAGCTCACAAGGGGGAGACTCTGGTGAGGGTAGCTATGGGGAAAGGAAGCACTCTGCACAAAAGCACTTGGGACTCCAGGTGCAAACATCCAGCAGCAACCTCCACTCCTCTCCTACAACCGAGGGTGCCAGGATAGACACCCTACACATATAAGTGAGGGAAGAGGGGACAAGCATGCTGCAACTGCTGCAACTGTCTGCCCTGCAACTGTTGACTCTTATCTCGCCACTTTGGTTATATATCAGGGGTGGAGAACCTTTTTGGCTCAAGGGGCCAGATCTTATTCTGGCCCTAACCCACAGGCCAACCTTAACAGCTGGGCAGGGCAACACACCTGCCAATCACATTATGACACTATGATGTTGTATGATTGACAGGTGGGTTGCCCCATCCACCTGCCAAAATCCCTTGAACTTGCAGAGCCTGCTCCATGCCCCTCCTTTCAAGCTCTGCAATCAAGCCCCATAGGTTTTCCTCTGATGAGGTAAGTACCAAGTTTGGAGAGAGGGGATCTTCTACATCAGACATCTGGCACAGGGGAAAGGTTAAATGCCCTCCCCCAATGGTGCAGTCCCATTCTAATTCAGCCCCTTCCCCACGGCTGATTAACAGGGAAAGTTAAAGAGATGGGAGATCTGATCATAGTTCTTCAACATTTTGTCTATATTGGCACTCAAAAGCTGGCAATCTAATAACAGTTTATCAAATGGAAAACTAACATGTGTAAATTTTACTTGAGTATGTATGTTTTGTATCATCTTTCGGAAATCATTCATGAATTTTCTTTACTATTTGGTCATTCTTTTACCTAAACTGGATTTCTATTCCAATACCAAAAATAGAAAATCTGCTCTAGGTCTAATCTATTAATTTTGCACTGCAGGATATCACATCTTGATCCATGGATTCATCTTATCCAAACCCCTATGGGCAGTTTAGCAGCCTAATTGTGTTATTAGAGGAATTTCTGCTATAATTGATACATTTTAGTGAATTCTGACTGATGCTCTAGTTGACGATTTTGTCTCCATAAAACAGTTCACCTGAGGTAGAAGCTACATATACAGCCTGTGACTAGTACTACCATTTTTTCAGCACATTACATAGCCAGACAGAGCAAACGCTACTTGAAATAACTTCTCAGTTAAGGCTTCAGTCACTGTAATTGCTTAACACACGCCTGTATCTATTTGATAGGTATGTACATCCTATATATGGCCTTTACAGTTTTGGTCACATCCCCAGCATACATTTAAAATACATTTAAAGTGCGTGGCTTCCCATAAAGAAACTTGGGAACTATAGTGTGTCCCTCACAGAGTTACGATTCCCACCACTCTTAACAAGCTATAGTTCCCAGGATTCTTGGGGGAAACCATGTGGTTTAAAAATTGGGCGTAGATGTGACCAATTTGTTACTGTAGTTAGGTTTTTATTTTTTTACTTGCAGAGAGTTTGGGGTTTGTTTACCTCGGAGACATTCAAAAATATGTTCTCACAGCTGCAACTTAAAGTGATACAGACCCTTAAGCCACCTCAGGACCCTGCACTTCATTTTGCAGCATGTGTAGATCAAACATCAGTGATCACCGCACAAATTAGGGTGTTCCTGTGTGTCACAGGATGACACACACACATGGCAAACATGCATGAGGAGGTTTCGTGACATGCATGTCACTTGCACATTTGTGAAAGGGTCCGAAGTGTGTGCATTACTTTGCACATAGGGGCCCTTCACTCAGCTCCCAAACGCCTTGCTGACAGGGATGGGGTTGGTGTGTGTGGCAAGGGGCAGAGGCGGCCAGTGCAATCCTGTGACTTTCCCCGCCTACACTTTTGATGCGTGAGAGGGTCGTGTAATCCCCTCCCCATTGTCTTAGTCTGAAGAGAGATTACATTTCCCTTCTGCAGTTCATGGCACAGCAAAACTAGCCCTTGGTCTCGGCTACTATGAGTGGCACATGTGGGTGGATCTGGGTAGAAGCCTTGCATCTCCTGCCTGCTTTTGGCTACTCACCTGAAGACATAACTTGATGGCTAGTATAGTGTTTCCACATTTGCATCTGTGAATTAGACAAATACATGGAGGATAAGGCTATCAATGGCCACTAGCCACAATGGCTCTGCTCTGACCCCACAATTGGAGGCAGCGTGCTTCTGAGTACCAGTTGCTGGAAACCATGGGAGAGGAGAGTGCTCTTCTGCTCCAGTCCTGCTTGTGAGCTTCCAGTTGTTGACTTGTTGGGCCATTGGCCTGATCTAGCAGGCTTTGCTTATGTTTTTAACCCCTAACATCTGAGATAGTTCTTCAGTGTGAACAATTCTTCAGTGTAAGGAGCTGCTGAGCAGCTTTACTAACTAACCATTCTGCCCTGCCTGGTCTGGAATCTGCCCTTGTTTCACCTTGCCATCTCTTTCTGCCCCTTTGAATCTTGGCCTGCCTCCTTCAGATGTAGGCCCCAGTCAGAGTCAGTCTCTGAGCTTGGTTGAGGCCTGAAAGAGACAAGAAGAGGCAGTGGGCTATCATCAGTACTGGAGACCAGTACAAACTACAAGCAGGGGATTCTTTCATGTAGATAGAGCTGGTTCATCTGCAATGAGATGTGAATGACCGAATACCTTTTCAGGGTTAGTTTTTAAAAAAATAAAAAGGCAAGGTTGTGGTGCCTTGTTAAGATGTATCACTTTCCTACCTTGTTTGCAATGGAGAGCCACTTATTAAGATGTATTGGTTTTTTAAAATGTCTGTAGGAAAGACTAGAACCTCTTAGGTATGCCTCTGCCTGAGGGCCATCCTTAGATTTGATGCCAGCTCCTTAAGCAATGCTGCCTGTCATTGCTCATGATTAAGCTTTCCAAGTCCCACACCCTCAGTGACTATGCTATAAACAAGATTGTACTTTTCTATTGCCACATGCAACAGGCATCCCCAGGCCACAGGCAGAAAACAAATATGCTAGTGAAGCGCTGCAGCCGCCGAGGACCATTGAGAGAAGCACGACACATTCACATGACAGAAAAGTAGGTTTAGGTTGAATTTTTTTAAAAAAGTGTTCCAACACACAAGCAAAATGGAATTTGCTTCCAACTTTATGTTTTGCCCTAAGGGGCAAATTGCAACTTCGACGTGGGAGTGGGGAGGGGAAACAACCAGGATATCAACCCAGAGGGAAAGCCCCCCTCCCAGGATTGAATCCGTCTCCATGGCTATTGTTGACACAGTGAAAGACTTGGGAGTTTCTGTTAATGAAAGGATGGGGAACCTCTGTCTCTCTTGATGTTGTTGGACCACAGTTCCCATCATTCATGATCGCTGGCCATGCTTCTGGGAGTTGGATTCCAACAACTTCTGGAAGGTTAGCCATTCCTGCCTTATTGGATCTGTTGCTGAATTACATTTAATTTGGCCCTTAACAGGGGATTTAAAAGGGGATTAGGCAAATTCACAGCAGATACAGAACACTCAATGACCTTGATAAGCTAAAGGGAACCTCCAGATCCAAAGGCACTGGGGAGGAGGGGTGGCTTGTGGGTGTCCTGAAAAATCCAGTGAGCCACCATTGGAAACAGGATGCTGAATTCAATGGGACTTCGGTTTGTGCCAGAAGCCTTGTCCTTATTCCCAGCTGCAGAAGTGATTGGGACATGGAAAAGAAATGGTGGGATCTTCGTCTTCCTTGGAGGTTTTTGAGGCTAGGTAAGCATCTACCAGGGATAATACAGGAATCCTACAAAAACAGGGAATTGAACTTCATGACTGACCTTCAGTGTTTCCAGTGGAAGCACTCTAGGGATGGAAAATTATGCCCGTTTCCGTTTCTAATTTTCCCAATTTTAAATCGAGTCCCCCCATTCCAAAATCTGTTTGCAGTTGTTTTTAAGAGTCCATGCAAAATTTTGTTTTTGTGTGCATTTTTCCTAATATAACCCTTTTATGTACACATTTTGCCTAATATATATATTTTTGCAAGCTGTTTATCCTAATACAATGAATTGTTGTACATGATTTTCACAAATATACAACTTTTATGTGCGCTTTCTCCTAATATATACATTTTGTACACACTCTTTGGTTAGAGAACTGCATCACAAAATGCAGAGAAGTGCAAATTTTGAAGGAGAGCTCCATTTATATTTGGGTATTCGAAATGTGAATTTGGTAAGCTCACCTTAAAATGCCAACTGAACAAATTTCTTCCCCATCTCTAAATGATTCTTTAAGCATAAAAACATTAGTTAGAGTATTAAAAGCTGTCTTGGCGATTGTGTGTTCTCCTTTCGTTGAAACCCAAGAGAAAAGGAAGGCCTTTGAAAGAGACCAGAAACATAAAACTCTACCCTAGCAGCAATTGTCTGATAAAGCAGCTACAGGAACTGGGCAACTTTGCCTTTCAGAGAAACTTCTCTGCCAGTCAAAATGGATCTTCCTGGTAGGAAACCCTGGATAAGCTTCCAAGGAATCCGTAAACTCCTGGAATACCACTGCTTGAAAAACATTGCTTTATATATAGCTTGCCTTGCATCAGGTCAAGGGATAACCTGGGTCATTGCCAACTACTTAACTGTTAGTAATTTCTCAAGTTAGTTTTGGAGTAGAATCAGAATTTCCTTAGCTGAGAAAAAGGCCCATTTGTGCTGATGGTTGCTATAAAACGATAAACCCTGCTACCTTCCTGGGCCGTCCATTTAAACAGAAGTGGGTGTCTGCATGCATAGCAGGTGACTGACAGAAGAAGGAAATAGCATTGCGTATCTTCTGAGGACAACCGTATGCCTTAGCCACATAGCTCTTTTGCTCGAGGCTTCCACAGTTGATGTTGTTCAAGTAGCTAGCAAGCAAGCAGCCAGCTGGTGCTTTCAACGCAATACATTTTGCAGCTGTGTGTTTTTTGTTTTTGTTTTTTGCAGCTGCTAAACCTGCCTGTTTGTGTATTGACAACACGATACAAGGAAATTCAATCTCATATACGGATCAAAAACCGTCCTTGAGCTTCATATTCAAAGACCTAATGCACCAGGCTAATGTCAAGGCCCCAGCAATTTGGCAGAGTGAACTCCTGTTCCCCCAGGAAGAGGAGGAGGAGCAGAAGGAACATCTGCAGCTACTGCCATCTGCCTCCACTATGTGGGCCCCTGACAGGACTGGACCCCATTCCTCACTACCATTCAGGTGGCGAGGGCAGCAGATACTAGTCCCTTTAACATGCTCACCCACCTGTATGGGTGAGTGGTCAGTGTGGCTAGGAATAGTGGCTGCCACTAGGGATGGGCAAGCAATTTGCATTTCAAGTCAAATCTATCAAGTTCACACTTTCCAAAATGATATGAGAATCAAAACCATCCTTCAAAATTTGCCCTTACTCAGATTTTGCAATGTGGTTTGCTAACCAAACAATGTTTGCAAAAATGTGTATGTTAGAGGAGAGTGTGCATAAAATGAATAAATGAGTGAAAATAAATGCATTATATTTGAGAAATTGCTTGCAAAAATATGTGCATTCGTAAAAACCTCCTACAAAAATGTGTTCATTAGGAGAAATTCACACTAAAACGTTGAAGAATTTTCATGAGGATTCTTTTTTTAAAAAAATTGCAAATTGCTGCAGGAATGTGGAGAACTGGATTTAAGATTGGAAAAGTGAGAAATTGAGAGAACTGAAATTGACAGACCTTGTGATCACTTGCCTGCCTATCATTTTTTGGGCAGCTGTTGCTAGCTGACATCACTACTTGCCTGCCAACTTGCAGAGGAGGTCAGTCAATGGCAGCAGAAGAGTTGCTCAGTTACCTTTTCCTATATGGTGGCTGGCAGCTGCTCCTAGTCACCTGCTTGCCATCTCAGGTGGGTGGGTGAATGATGTGCAGGAAGGGAAGGAGCAACCACAGATCTGTACAGGTCTTTGGGAAATGACTATTGAGCATAGGCATAGGCACAATGTGAAGCAACAGCACTCAAAGATGTTGATCATACCCATGGCCCAAGTCATGGAGGCAAGAGGGAATCAACACACAGAGCCTGGTAGCTCCCTCTCTGCAATCTGCAGCAGGGTCGGGAGTCGATGCTGCCATGAATCGCAGAACTGGGGCGCTACCCTCCCACCCTAAGGAGGGATCCCTCAGGGGCCCCTCTGGGCTGCAGGGGACCTCAGCCAGGGCCCAAGCTGACTGCCTTCTGGTGCTGGCTCTGCTGGGTAGCTAATGAGCAGCCCCTAACACAAAGTCATCACCCAGAGCAAAAGTCATATTAAAGTTAGTGTGGGGGAAATGGGTATTTTGAGAAAAGCAAAATGGGGTGGGTGGAGGTGGGGATGACAATGACAGCACAATGCAGTATGGAGACCCAACAGAAAATCTCTTCCTCACCCTGAAACCAGTAACCAACCCAGGTCCCTGGTGAGCCATAGCAGTGAATCACTAGCACCCACATGGAGCAGAAGGCTCAATAAATAGGCATGAGAATAGTCCTTCCCTCCTGGGCTGATGACACTGCATGACTTTGGCTGATTGGTTGGCAGCTCAATACCTGCCCTTGGCTGACGCAGAAGGTGGGTCAGAGGCAGCAAGTATGTGCTACTGATCCCTAGGTACAAATGGTCAAGCAAGGGAACTGGCATTCTTCTTACCATTTTTAACATCATAAAGAGATTATCATTTGTAGTTGGGGGTGCCTCTGGATCCATTTCTGTTGCTAGAGGCCCAGATGATCTCAGTGGCTGGGAGTGCCTTGTATCAGCTTCAGCTGGTATGACTGGGATAGCGTGACCACTGACATCCATTCAGTGGTGACCTCCAGACCAGATTACAGCAATGTACTGGGGCTGCCTCTAAGGTTGGCTCAGAACCTACAGCGAATACAAAATGTGGCGGCTCAATTGCTTGCTGGAGCAGACTATCGCCAGTATGTTACACTGCTGCTGAAAGAATTGCACCAGCACCAATTAGCTACCAGGCTAAGTTTAACATGCTGGTACTGGTGTGGTGTACCAAGTCGTATACAGGATACCAACAAGTCTCACTCCTTATATATCCAACCAACCACTGTGCTGTCCATGAGAGGGCCTCCTGCAGATACCATCCTATCAGGAGGTCCATTCCATATGATAAAGAAATCAAACTTTTAGTATGGCCGATGGCCCCTACCCTTGAGACGCCCTTCCATTACATACCAGATAGGCCCAGTCTCTGCTATCTTTTCAACACCTTTTGAAAACTTTACTTTTCCAATAAGCCTTTAAAGTGGAGATTTTTTATCCAAGCCTGTATCTGTATTGGAATTGAAATTGTGTTTTATATATGTTTATGTTTTTATTGTTCTCACTTTGGGATGTTTATGGGAAGCTATTCATAAATGAAATAAATAAATAAAATTACCAGTTGTTAACTTTTCATGTGGAAAGCTGTCCACACTGCCCACATAATTTTACTAATTCCCCCTCTTCCTCAGATTTATGACATGTGAATCTTCTGTTTAGACATGATCAACTGGTATTATGCATAGTTTCAGGCCCATTGCAACAAGTTACTATTTGGTACATGGTCATTTCTATAGTCACTATTTCACAAGGATAGTTAGCAATCTCTATGCAGATAAATGCTTAAACCTTTGTCCTTGTCAAATGATATACAGTATGTGTTCCGATGTCATCATTGCAACAACCCCTGTGTTCTGATGTAGACCAAGAGTGCCATCTAGCATCTGGAATTCAGGACCCCTGCCAAGAAACCTCTAAATAGACAAAATGCTGAGCTTTCCTTCCAGTTCACTTTCCCAGTTTTCCCATCCCTTTTTATACAACAGCCCACCTAGTCTGAATTGGCTACCTCTTTTGTAATGGAAGTTTAGACCATTATGAACTGGAGCTCTCCTTTAAATATATCTCTGACTGCTTACCTGGACCACATGCATCAGAGATGGAACTGCTTATGTTCACCCTGTGCTTGATCTAAGGAAGAAAGCTGGTCTCAGTTTCCCACAAATGTGTGGGACATTATCCCAGTCTCTTTGTCTCTGTTGGAACAAGGCTAATTGGTTCACTGCAAAAAACCGATGCTGTCCCTTGTTTCTAATGATATTTCATGAGGTGTGTCTCCTCTGGGCTTTG
Source organism: Rhineura floridana (assembly GCF_030035675.1). NCBI lineage: Eukaryota > Metazoa > Chordata > Lepidosauria > Squamata > Rhineuridae > Rhineura > Rhineura floridana. The sequence goes on along the minus strand of NC_084481.1, from coordinate 6,048,470 downwards.
GGGAAGTAAATTCTTTTCTGAGGAACAACTAAAAAGTGTGTCCGTCAGTAAGTAAAGACTTCCCTGCATGATCCATCACAGCATTGTTTGGAGAATGTACTATTTTTTCCCCTTTGAATAGTTTTAATTCAGTCGTTCTTGTGTCAAATATTATTTAACTGAAGAGAAGGTGTTTTGCTTTATTAATTTTGATGGTTTGAGGACAATATATCAGTACCTCTCACCCCTCAAGATTTTTTCCAGGCTACTTCAAAGGCCATACAATGAACTCTCCCTTCATCAGGCAACTTAATGCTTATAATATATAATGCCTATATAAATGGGCTCCTACTGGGAGGAAGGGTGGGATATAAATCAAATAATAAATTAAATAAATAAATATTTTATGTAAGAATACTATGACACTTAGGAAAAGAAATGCCTCCTTTCTCTAGCAGGTTCAAAGCACCAAACTTAGTGTGGAAACAATAAACCCTAACTACTTATAAGACAAAATTTATTAAGGGTTCTTTGACAAAGACATAACTATTATTTTAACATACTTTTCTCAATAACCTTTCTAAATTTGTGGGATCTTTTTCCAGTAGTTAAAAAGAAATACTTTTCTTTTTTTTAAAGAGATGACTCCACTTGGCATAAATATATCTTAAACAACGATGCATCAGAGGAACTAGGAGGATTAGCAGATGTTCTATAAGAATACCACGCAATCGTTTACAATTGAAGTCCTGGGCACATGTTGGTCTAATTGCCACTCTTCATTCTATTGAGGCTTCAGTCTTTATTACCTTTTAACTGAAGTGTTATTTTACCTCCTCCTTTTTCTCTCCCTCATGTCTGTTGGCAGGGTGTTTCTGGCTGTGATTCAAGTTCAGCTATGTTGGGGAAGACAAAATCCATCCATTTGTAGCCTACAGTGTAAACAGAATGCATCTGATCAGGAGAACATTTGCTCTCTTACGACTTCAGCAGATGCATACTGAAATCCTAGATATAAGAAAACCCATTTCAAATAGGGTTGACCATTAGACAACATGAGGCAGCCACTTCAGGCTGCTGAATTGGGGCATCATGAAAGGACAGCAAACTGTGTTACTTGATTTATAATTATTGTATTTTACTGTCAGGGTGGGAGAGAGATGCTTGTGGGATTTTCTTCCTCAGGTGCTAAAATAACTTGACCTGTCTTGATACTATATTATGCACCTTATGAGGGGGAGGGAGGACAGCACTATTTGCTGCTCTGTCTCAGACAACAAAATGTCTGGGACCAACCCCAAATCTTAAAATGGTCACTGAAAATGTTGTCCTCACACCATGATTCAGTCTCTGCTCAACCCTTTTACATGTGAATAAGAGGGAGTGGCACTGCACTGATGGGCTACTCCCAAGGCCTTCTGTGTGCACCTGGCTCTGCGCCCCTGACCTCCTCTACACATTTGCCAAAGATCTGAACTGGAAACTGGTTGTCCTTGCACAGACCCCTCTAATATGGTTGGGACCCACCCTATTTTTATGATGTTTGTGATTGTAAGCTGTTTTTAATTGCTCTTAACTGTTGTAACTCACCCTCAAACCTCAGGGTGCAGGGTGGGCAATAAATTAAATTGTCATCTTCGTCATTGTCATGTAGAGAACCCTACATGGATACAAGTAGTTTCCCTTTCAGACCTTTGCCAAATGTATGAAGGTCAGCGGGGCCCATCCAGGCAAAAACGGGGATGGGAGTTTGGCAAAGGCAGCGAGGTTTGGGATAGGTACTGTCATCCCACTCTGTATTGTCTTTTTTTCCTTGTCCACCTGATTCACCCTTCATTAAATGAACAGACAATTGGCTTGGCTTCTTATAGATTATTAGTAAATGGCCATGTCAATGTCCTTATCATTGCTTATATTAGCTGAATCAACTTTCCTATGTTGAACAATAAAGACTAAAAATTTAGAAGTCAATCTTGTTTCATGGCAGAAAAGTAGGTGCATTGAAGGGAACTACTTGTTACTTTTTTGAAATTTGCATTGATCCTAACAGCTGCAGACACTTGAAGTGTTGTCCCAGGATGCTTTATACCCATCCTCTCTTGCATAAGAGGATTCTGGGATACAGTTACAATCACAGCTCACATGCAGAGGAAGAGAGGACAGGAAAGATTGTCCTTAATTCTCAGTATCCAGTGCCGCTTATCTAGGGTTGCCATATTGCGATTCCACACATCTGAGCAGGCTGATTTGCATATTATGCAAATTATAAATTAGTTGCATAATTTGCATAGTATGCAAATCATGTCCTGATTAGGCAAAGTAATCGTATTAAAAGTTGCATTGTCCAGTTTTGTTTTGTGCCTAGCAATTACCACCAAAAACTGGGGGAGGATTTGAAGATTTAAAAAAATCCTTCATTTTCAACCTTAAATGCCTATTATGGAATATTTATTTATTAAGAGGATTTATATCCTGCCTTTCCTCTGTTAAAAACAGAGTTCAGGGCAGCTTACAAACACAGTAAAAACAATAAAAATGCACAATCAATGTAAAAACAATACAAACACAACAAACATAAAACAAGTCAATGCAGCACTATAAAAATCATACAACTTTTAACGCAGATAGAAATCAAGATTCCAATATTATCAGCTCTGTCAATCATCTTATCTAAAGGGAGCATGTCTGAATATGTAAGAAGTGTGTTTACTACACCGATTCTCACATATCTGATCAGAGAGAGGGGAAATGGAGCCTTCTATGATAAAGGCTGGAACATGATGGAGACCTGGGTGTTGGCACCTCTTTTTTTAAAAAGAAAATAAACATGCAGTGAATTCTAGAGACCTGGCAAGCTGTGGTAGCATAAGACAGGGTAGCTGTTCCATTCCTACTAGTCTTAAGGGTGGGGGGGGAGGTTACACCCCCCACTGCACTGAATATATGCATAGAGAGAGGGAGCGCCTCTGTGTGTGTGTGTGTATGTATATATATATATATATATATATACACACACACATGTGTGTAGGTATACGTGCACACACACACAGACACACACACACACACAGACACACACACACACACATCCATCCCTGGGGAGATGGAAGTAGGGTGATCTTTGGTGGAGAGATGCCTGCCAATCATTTTGAAGGGTTGCCAGGTCAGAAGCATCCCAAACCCTGAAATTTTAGGGGCAGGCCAGAGGGGGTACTTCTGAGTGATGTCACAGGGATGGGCCCTAGTGCTGTCATTAAGTATGATACATCAAGCATCAAGCACAGTTGTTTAGAGCATACAATGAAAAAAAACATTTCTCCGATTTGAAATTAAGATATAAATCTTAGCTAAAATATGAAGCCTGGATAGGGAACATTTAATCTAGCCCATTTGCTTTTAGCAAGAAGGGTTTAAGTGCCCCCAGGCCAGTCACCAGAAGGCCACTGTAGGCAGAAAGGAGCCTAGTGTTGTGGAGATGTTAAATGAGAACACTCAGGAGTAAAGATGGATGCCCCCGAAGGCTGCAATTCTAAACACACTAATGGACTAAGCACCATAGAACTCAACAAGACTTACTTTTGAGTAGATATAGTATGGATTGTGCTGCTGTAAACCTTGTAAACCTTGACTATGGATCCTCGGCAAATACATCCACATCCAAGCAGGGTTGGCAACCCCCTGCCTGCAGTGCCCTGCCCCTATCTTTTAACATGGCTGCTGCAAAATTCTTAACAGATTTGGCCCTTCAGAAAGAGGTCTGAGAGATGAGTAAGAGTAAGAAGATTCTCTACCCTTTCTGTCTACCCTGTGGGCTGTTATAAACTCACTTTGACAGCCAACCCAATTCCAGTGAGCAATAATGGACAGAGAGAAAACACACATGGTTTGGTCTACTTTCATAGGCAGCAGCTTGGGAACAACAGTTGTAGCCACACTTCCAAATATGTGAATTCTCTTTTACCACTATTGGGCAAGAAACAAACTGTCATGCAACCAACAAGGTGCATCACCAGTGGGTTTAAGGGGGTTGACCTGAGCACATGGAACCACTGCTGTTGCTTCTATGGCTGTAATGGAGTGAGGTTAAAGATAAGTGAAATGCAAATAGAAACAACAACAACACAAACTCAGCAGAAAATTCAGCATCCCACAACCAGTCAGGATTCATAACCAAAAACCCAAACTAAAAAAATCCTAGCAGCCAGTCAGCCACGGTCACAGAAATCCCCATGCAGCACAACCTGACCTGGGGACTGCAGTTAATGCAGAATGCTGCAGCACGATTGCTGACCTGAGTGAGATCCTATCAGCACATTACACCTCTGCTCTGAAATCTGCATTGGTTGCTGATTTGCTACCAGGCCAAGTTTAAGCGTTGCTTTCCATGTTATGGATGCCACATAGTACTTGTTCTGCTCTTGTAAGAAATCAGTCCTTTTGTGTGGCAGCACTTACGCTTTGGAACTCCTTGCCTATTGACATTAGGCAGATGCCTCTTTTCAGCACCTGCTAAAATCAGTTTTCTTGAGGCAAGCCTCTCCAGGCATGTAGAAGCTATTGTGTTTTTAAATCTGTTTTAACTCATTGTTGGTTTTATTATTTTGAATGCTTTTAAATATCTGTCCTTAATGCTTTTGCCAATAATGTTATTGTTTTCATTCTTTCTGTAAACCGCTTTGAGATTTTTTTACAATAAAGCGGTATATAAATGTTGTAAATAAAAATACATCAATAAATGTTGGAGTCACTGTGGCCCTTGAGTCTCTTCCCACTTTTAGGAACCAAGGAATCTGCCTTATACTGACTCAGGCCATTTTGTACCATCTAACTCAGTACTCATGACATGGACTAGCATTGGCTCTCCAGGATTCCACGCAATGGTCTTTTCCAGGAATTGAATTTTGGACCTTGCATGCAAAGCATATGCCCTACCAATGAACTACAACCCTCCCCATTTAAAAAAGTATCTTTTAAATAGTTCTTTGCAATTCACTCTTGAATGCACATCATACCTAGGGCAGATCCACACCATTTATTTATAGCACATTCAACACACATTTGAAGCACATGAATCCCACCACAGAATCATGGAAATTTTAGTTTGTTAAGGGTGGTGAGAACTATAACTGTGAGGGGGAAACTACACTTCCCAGGATTCTTTAGGGGAAGTCATGCACTTTAAATGTGAGTTGGATGTGCTTTAAATGTGTTGATCTACTTAATCAACTTTGCCTGCATGTAAATCATTTTGATTAATTTTTCAAAATGGAAATGAGCTATAAAGTGTACTGGGTGACCATGCGCTACTCACCATCTCTCAGCCTATCCTCCCCTCAGGATGAAAACAATGGAGTACCATGACCACCCCAAGGAAGAAGGGCACACTTAAAATGCAGAGGAAAAAATCATCCACAACCATAGTGTGAAATCAAATACTTATTGGGACACAGTATGAAGAAATATTTATATAAACATGACTATCAAATATGTTTATGAATTACACAATCTGTAAAGATATTTATAGTGCAATCCAATGTTTGTTTACTCAGAAGTAAGTCCCAATGTATTCAATGGGGCTTACTCAAACTGGGAAATGTGCAGAGAACTACAGCCTCAAGTGATAAGGAACTTGTTCTTTCAACAAGCCTTTTAAGTTGAGACCTTATCCCAGTCTTAGTCTGTGCTTTTTAATATGTTTTTAAGCCTTTTCTTTTTTAAAAAAATGTTTTTGAAAGCTTTGTAAAAATGTTTTCAAAGATGTTTTAATAGATTTTAAAGTCTGGGAGGAAGGGCAGGATATAAATCAAATAATAAACAAACTTCATTCACCCAACCCAAAATTCAGAATCATGCCTCTTTAGGCTGTTTTCCAACTGTTTATTCTTGCTTTATGGTGATTGGATTTTAAAGGGATTTATTTCTTATTGTGAGTTGCCTTGGTTTCCAATCACCAACCCAATCACAGGGTTGTTGGAAAGACTACACACACACACACACACACACACACACACACACACACACACACACACACACACACACACACACACAGCAGATGTATAAATACATACAGCCCATATAATAGTTTATTGTCAAGCCAGTTGGTGATTGCAAAAAATCAGTATTAATTTTTTTAAAATTAGTATTAGTTTCTTACATAATAAAAAAAATTGTAATACCTAAGTAAGCTCTGCCTAATTGCTTTAAAATAGGACTGGGGGGAGACAGAAAGTTTTAGAACACAAAGACAATTCTTTTTTATATTCACTCAAAAGTCCCATTAATTTACAGCACATTCATAACAATGTCTACTCAAATGTAAGTCCTATTGAACTCAATGGGACTTACTCTGGGCATATGGGATTAGTATTGCTTTTACCCCCACAAAAGCAAGTATTGGGAAGGTTTTCAAAACACTGCCGAGGATCTGACTCCTGCACACAAGAGGAAAAAAAACCTGAAATGTATATACTTACCCAATTTATGAGATTTCCAGATAAACGGGGGGGAGGGAACCACCATTTTCTGGCATTGCAATGAGGTTTTCTAGACACTGCCTCAGGTCAACCAAACACAACCCTGGCTTCACTTATTGGATGCAATCCTGAATGGGCGGGGTTAGAGACAAGCTACGTTTTAAAAGAGAGATTTAACAGTCAGGGGTGGCTGACGCTTTGATGTATATCTCGAGAACCGGACCACCTAGAAACTTAATTAATTTTTTAAATTAAAGCTGAGAATCCGGGCCACCTAATGGGCTAAACGGGCGCTGGGTGGCATGGAAAGAATCTGGGTAAAACCTGGCTAACCGGGCAATATGGCAACCCTACACTTATCAAGAGAAGCGAGCATTTTGCAAAGCTGTTTTGTGTCATTTGACATAAGGGACTAGGGAGAGTGTGTATGTGTGACAGATAACAAACCTTTTTATGCAGTCAGAACAAAAACCGGAGATGGCCACAGTGAGCAAGAAGATCTTAGCAGTTTGAGAGGCCTTTGGTGTAGTGTGTAATTAAAGGGGTGATTACATCTGGATGGTGCATTGATAGCACCTGTGCCTGCGGGAAGCTTGGCACTCGCAGCAAAATGGTAATACTGGTATGCAATTAACTAGCATTTAGCATGCATTCAATCCTGGTTTGTTTCTCAGCTAATTTCCTCCTTCATTGTATGAGAGGCTATGGACACTGCAGAAACTGTGGTTCAAGTACCTACAGCTGTTGAGGTAAATGAACATTCAAATCAGTTTGGGATCCCTACTCCTTTCCTCCCTGCGTAGGAATGGAGCTGGCACAAGTGGCATGAAAATCAAAGAAGCATGTTTGTGTAAATTTGATTGTATGCGAGAGAGGCAAAAGGTACATTACAGGCTCTGCAAAGCTCTAGAACGTCTCCTATACATTACAGGTAAGGTAGGCAATGTCTACGGTTTTATTGTAAGACTCTGGAGATGTGGATAGAATTTCTTGGTTCCATCAGCACCACACACTTATAGCCTTTGTTTAATTTACTGAGGGCTCCTCCAATTGACCGGTTTATTCAGAATTCATCCTGATTTGATTGCACAAAGCTTGCAAGGTGATTAGACTATGTATGATCTTTATTGGCCATTCATTCTGATTTATTCATGGGCTTGTTATATGACAATGAGCTTTAGTCCTGATTTGGTTGCAGGGTGTACACACATCTTCCTCTTAATCACTCATTCATCCCACACTTTTCACTGCTTTTCCCCAGGGTCACATAGAACATGACACAGGAGACATATGATTAGTCTTCTGACTTTTTATAAAATTAAATGTTTGTGGCCATTAGCGTGTTCCAAATTTGGTAGAGAAGGACCAGATGTTTAATCCTTTCCATTCTGGCTATTTTCCCAGTCAAAGTTGCCTTCCCCATGCTGCTTTTTCCTCCATAAGGAAAAGATACTGGGACCCTGTATCCCTTCCTCCATCAGCTGGAAAGCAGCTGGGAAGGATTTTTTGTGGGGAATTTGAGACTGTTAGGAGACCATTATTTTCCTCACAGAGCTCCAAATCTGTTTTGTACACCGCCCAGAGAGCTACTAGCTATGGGCGGTCTAAAAATGAAATAAATAAATAAATAAATAAATAAATAAAATATAATTCTGTGGGAAGAGGGGCTGACTGTTAAACTACTCTGGCCACTGGAGCTCTGTCAGGGGAAAAGGAGTCTCCTAACAACTCTCAGCACCCTTCATAAACTACACTTACCAGGATCCTTTGGGGAAAACCAGGACTGTTTAAAGTGGAATAAATGTCTGGTGTGGATGTGGCCTAAACAGGTCTGAGTTGGGACTGATTTTAGCTATTTAATTATGCACAAATGGCACTCTATTGTTAGTTCACATATTTAATGGTTGTGCCTTGGGAAGGGGAAATTGAGGTTAACACCTGCAAAAATTAACACTTGAGTACATCATGACATAAAACTGCACTCACCCGTCATCCGCATATTTAAAAAGTCATGTGGGTACTGTAAATACATAGGAACAAAGAAAGTTGTCTTACACCGAGTCAGACAATTAATTCATCTAACTTATGGTGGCTCTTCAAGTTTTCAGACAGGAGCGTTTCCTAGTCCTACCTGGAGATACCAAGGATGGACCCTTCTGCATGTAAAGTTTGTACTCTATCATTGAGTAATGGCCCTCCCATATCTTTGTAAGATACCAAAGGACTCTAACACAGGATTACTGTGATGCTGTCATAGGATAAAATCTTCCCACATGAATCTTTTGTCATCATTAGCGTGACTCAGAGAGGCACTCCTGCATCACATAACAAGGCAAAGTGAGAACTGGCCCCCAATGTGTAAAAGAAAGACAGCAGGCCATTTCAGGATGAAGAACAAACAGAAAGAAGCTGTATTATTACTGCCATCCGCTGTCACTGAAAAGCTGCGAATTGTTCTTCTTTTTACTTGAAAGAGCTCCTGTCACATTCATCACATTCAGTAGCAAGTGATTGCAGTATCACTGAGGTAAATCAAGCAGGAGAAGGCTGATTACTGTAAAGGAGAGGGCATGAAATTCTTCAGAAGGAACTGTGTTGGGAAGGAAATAGATTAAGAGTACATGACAGTTAAACGGCGGTTTTGAACTAGCCTATACAAATTTTCTGAAAGTATCCCTGGCTATTGAAGGAAGACAGAGAATGGGGTTGTGGGCATACTGGTAGCTTCAAAAGCAGTGAGAATGGTTATTTTTTTGAAGTGACTCTGCCCTCTGCTGGATACACTTCCCTTCCCCACTGCTGACTCCAGACCTTTCAGGACCTCCCAAAGCAAAGTGTTGGCCAATCACTGTCTCTGCCTGAGCCTACAGCAAAGTGTTTCCATTGGTCACACCTGGAAGACAAACGGGTTAATCTACCAATCAGTTGCAAAATCTGCCTGAACCTGATTTTTTTTTTAAAAAAAGCACTCGAGTTGATCTAACCTGGTTTTAGAGTAAAAAGGGGTGTTGTGTGTTCCAGTTTTCGGAAAAGAGAGATGGAGACACACTGGAACTGGCATAACAGTAAGTGTGTCTCTACCTGATGTCTTCAAGAAAAGTCCAGGAAACCACCTGTTTTTTTCTTCTGTCTAGAAGGAGTCATTATTTCCCAGCAACCTATTGTGGGGGGGATGGGTTTGTTTGTTAAAAATGTATGCAGTGTTGCTGTATCTCATGATATTTCATATTTTTATTCTTTGGTCCTGGAATTGTTCCATCAATGAATATTCTCCATTTCATAGAAAGTTACCATATGTGAATATGAAATACATGAAGTATGATTTATATGCTCAAAAACTACACCAGGGATTAAAACAGACACTGATTTTATTCTTTAACATTTCAATCAATTTGCGAAGTCTCTGGGATTCCAACTTGCCACCCAAATACTATGCAAGTGCACTTAGAAATAAGTCCCACTGAATTCAATGGGATACTTCTAACGAAGTCCCAGGGTATAAAGTTTTCAAATATTCAACATTTAGAACATGCAGGCACAGTAGTGTCTCCAAAGTAGAAGACAAGACTTTTACATGAAGACATTAATTGAGGTTATTATCTACAGAACAGGGCAGACGTCATCTGTCGGGAATATCATTCCCCCTCCAGTATTAGGAAGCGATGCTAGCAGGATGTTCTTTTACGCTGCTGCATTGGCATTGAACTGTCTGTAGTGGAAGAGACTTCTAGAGTCCAGTTTTCCAGAGTGTTTGATTGCTTCAGTGAAGAGCTTTGCCACCTGAAACCAGAAAAATCAGATGGGGTGCTTGCATGTTCCCAAACCATTTTCAAATGATTAATTTAACAAAATAGGCACACTACATCTAGGTCTCATCTGCAGGCTGTTTTATTCAGATTTCCTCATTAAAAAACCCCCATCTCAATAAGTATTTTATTGCTGATGCAAAAGCATAGTCCATTCTTATGTAGATTTACAACCCAGTAACTAAGGCTGAAGATGGTGGAGGGTGAGGGTTATTTTGTTATACTGATTTACAAACATCCCATTTTAAGGCCTCTGCTTGGGTTAGCTCAAGTCAATATACCAACAAGACAAATTCCTGCTTCCCAAAAGTTTCAGTTGAGCAAAGAAGGTGAATACAGGTCATAGGAGAACAAAAGGAAATACACAGAACAAAACAGATACATTTGTTTATTTTAGGTATTTATATCCTCACTTTTCAATGTTACCATATACGTCAATTCCCCATCCCCCACCCCTTCTGTCATGTATAATCATATTTTAGCTCAAGTGTGAAAAAAGTGGTGAACATGCAGTGCTGGTGGTGAGGTGGAGATGTCATTCTGTGTGACTCTACAGACCTTCATCACCATCTTCAAATTCTTTTCCTGCTGCCTTTTGAAGACAATGGGAGCAGAGTAGAGCATGGATAGCAAATTAGCAGCCCACCATCCAAACCCATGGTTTGCCCACGGTTTGTTCATAGAGAAAAAAAGTTTAGTAATGTGTTATAAAGTGGAAGAAACAGAGATTTCCCACATGCTCACATATTGTTCCTTTTATTGCTTTTCGTCAGTTCAGTTCAAGTACATAAATATGTTACATCTCTCCTTTAAATGTTGTACTTAATGTATATGTGTATGTAACAATGGGCTCTTACTACTAGATCAGAAGTGGGGTATCTGTGGACCTCCAGATGTTGTGGGACTCCAGCTCTCATCAGCCCCAGTCAGCAGGGCCAATGGCCAGGGATGATGAGAGCTGGAGTCCCACAACATCTGGAGGACCAAAAGTTCCCCTCCCCTATGGTAGCTAGTAACAACCTCTGTTATGGAAACCAGCCACTCATGAGTCGTAGGTTTGTGTGATGGGAAAGCTCCCAAGATGCCTCCATTCACACTGCTTGGTTCAAAGAATCCTTATCAGCAAGGCTGGTAATAGGGATGGAGGATCTGTCAATTTTGATTCTCTCATTTTCCAATTTTGAATTCAATTTACCACATTTTTGATGGAAAAAATCATGAAAATTCATCAGCATTTTAGTTGAATTTCTCCTAACAAACCATTTTTGCATGCAATTTTGACTAATGTACACAGTTTTGCAAGCAGTTTCCCCTAATATAATACTTTTGTGTATGTTATCTCTCTATACTATATTCTTATAAGTGTCACGCTGCAGTTCACACCACCACAGACAGGTGGCACTGCAAACTACACTGTGACGATATGGGCACCAGCCTGGAGGAACTGCAGAGCAACAGTCTGGAGCAGCTCCACAAGGTGTTGGCGTCGCTAACACCAGGTCTGCAAACCAGAAAGCTTGCTGTCCCATCTGGGGTTGTGGGGGAAGTTTGCCAACCCATCTGGTGTGGAGTGGGTGGGCAGGAGGAGAGCAACAGAGTGAGTGGGACAGCAAATGGCCAGCACAGGCGCAGGTGCTGGCCTGGACAAGCTATAGAACAACAGGCTGGGATAGCTCTATGAGGTTTTGCCATCATTGCTGCCAGGCCTGCAAAGCAGAAAGCTTGCCGCCCCATCTGAGATGGGGGGTAAGTTGCTGACCCGTCTGGGGTGGGGTGGAGAAGAGCACCAGAATGAGTGGGAGAGGGAGTGCAAGCCATGGAGCAACAGGCCAAGGGCGATCCACAAGGCTCCGGCATTGCTACTGCCAAGCCTGCAAAGCAGGAAGCTCGGCAACCCATGTAGGGTTGCGGGGAGAAGCTTGGTAAGCTGTTCGTGGTGGGGGGGGAGGAAGAGAGCAAGCAGTAAAGCAACTGTGAGGCCTGTATCTTGTTGACCATGGGGTGAGAGAGGAGGAAGCTTTGGAGTCCTTTTGGGGGGGGAGAGGAGAAGCAGAAGCTTTGGTGGGCCAATGCCTGGAGGCACTGGGGTGTGTGTCGAGGGGAGTGAGGTGCCTGGTGTGTGTGTGGGAGTTCCTCAGAGGGCATGTGCGTGCATGCATTTGGGAGCTCCTGGGTGTGAAGGGTTGGCACGCAAAGAGCACAGGAGCACAGCCTCATGTATATTCATTTTTATGTACGCTTCCCCTAGTTTATGCATTTTTGTAAACATTATTTGGTTGGAGAACTCCATCACAAAATTTGGATAAGTGTGAATTCTGAAGCATGGCTTGTATTTTGCTTCACGTTTTCTTTCAGGAAGTGCAGATTTGCCTTTAAATGTGAATTGAGTCAGTTCCCCATCCCTAGCTGATCAAAATTGTACCTCAGCGGTAGAGCATCTACTTTACTTGCAGAAAGTCCTAGGTTTGATCCCCAGCACCTCCAGGCACGACTGAGGAAGACCCAGTCTGAAATCCTGAAGAGCTGCTGCCAGTCTGTGTACACAGTACTGAGGTAGATGGACCAGTGTTCTGACTTGGTATAAGGCAGTTTCCTATGTTCCTAATGCTGCTGTCACAGCCACTCTAGGCAAAGCATTTTACATTCACTACCTTACAGGAAAAACTGCTCTGCTGCTGCTGCTCTTACCCCTAAATGAATGAGAGAAGATAACCTCCATGTTGGTGGCACCATGCTTTTAGGAGTAGTTTCTGCAGCAAGACAGGCTGTAGGGGAGAGAGGCACAGAGGAAGGAGCCAGAGGCTTCCCTCTGAGCTCAGGCTCAGAAATTAGCTTCAAGTGCTTTTAAAAACCTGCCTCAAAGGGAGAGGTGAGCTTTGTTGTTGTTATGTTCCTTCAAGTCGATTTTGACTTATGGCAACCCTATCAATCAGCGACCTCCAATAGCATATGTTGTAAACCACCTAGTTCAGATTTTGTAAGTTCAGGCCTGTGGCTTCCTTTATGGAATCAATCCATCTCTTGTTTGGTCTTTCTCTTTTCCTATTCCCTTCTGTTTTTCCCAGCATTATTGTCTTTTCTAGGGAATCATGTCTTCTCATCATGTGTCCAAAGTATGATAACCTCAGTTTCATCATTTTAGCTTCTAGTGATAGTTCTGGTTTAATTTGTTCTTACACCCAAGTATTTGTCTTTTTCGCAGTCCATGGTATGCGCAAAGCTCTCCTCCAGCACATTTCAAAAGAGTTGATTTTTCTCTTATCTGCTTTTTTCATTGTCCAACTTTTACATCCATACATAGAGATCGGGAATACCATGGTCTGAATGATCCTGACTTTAGTGTTCCGTGATACATCTTTGCATTTGAGGACCTTCTCTAGTTCTCTCATAGCTGCCCTCCCCAGTCCTAGCCTTCTTTTAATTTCTTGTCTCCATTTTGGTTAATGACTGTGCCAAGGTATTGATAAGCGTTGACAAGTTCAATGTCCTCATTGTCAACTTTAAAGTTACATAAATCTTCTGTTGTCATTACTTTAGTCTTCTTGACATTCAGCTGCAGTCCTGCTTTTGTGCTTTGCTCTTTAACTTTCATCAGCATTCATTTTAAATCAGTACTGGTTTCTGCTAGTAGTATGGTATCATCTGCATATCTTAAATTATTGACATTTCTCCCTCCAATTTTCACACCTCCTTCAGATGAGCTTTACAAGCCCTGAAATTCTTCTCCAGCTCAGATTAAAATTAAAAGGCCAGGGAAGCATGGCAGATATAGTTCTCCAGAGGAGCTCAGGAATATGTCAGAGCAATAGAGAAGGCAAGGCAGGGTAAGGAAAAAGCTTCGTCCTCTCCTACCCCCTCATTCTGTTGCTGCTGCTACTTCTGTCACCTCTTCACATGCATTACCTTGTTATAATCCTTACAACAACCCTGTAAAATAGTCCAACATCATTATCTCCGTATTGGAGATAGAAGGCCGAGGTTCGCCGACAGAGGCTTTTGCCAAAAGCTAGCTAGTGAGTTTATAGCAGGGATTAGATCTGAACCAGTAACCTCCAGATCACAGCTCATTATCTTAGCTACTGCGCTCACTCTTATGTATATGAATTTGCTGAAAACCAGCAACCCTGTTTTCATTAAGGAATTGGCCTTCGAACTGTAACAATGACACAAGACAGCAGGACCGGCTATGAAGCACAACACAGATGACATAAGATGTCCTAAATCAATGAGCAGGATGAAGCTTAAAATAGTTGGCTGTCAAACATTAATTAGGGCTTTAAAATGGGCCATAACCTCAGTCATGCAAAAAAAATTGATTCAGTGCTACAGTGACAAATGGTGATGGAGATACCTGCAAATTAGTGAGGAGAGAAATTCCACTGTCAACAGCTGTCCTGCGGATCAGGTAATTGTCACGGACAAACTTTGTGTTGTTATTGGGAAGGTTAATTACCAAGTCTATGCTCCCATCTTTTATGAGCCTGAAATGAAAAACACAAGATGTTTGTGGGGGGGGGGGGAATTGCAAAGTCCAATAAATCAAAAGCAACATTATTTTTCAATATTCCATCAGCACGGGTCTTTGTACTCAGTAGGCAATTTTCTACATCTCTAAAGCTTGGTCCAAAGGCATTAAACCACCTTGAAACTACCTGCTTACAATCCTGATCAAAACGTTCAAATTTAAAAGCAAACAGTATGAGACACAAGCACAGCAGTGGGTTAAAGCATATGAAAGGTGTTGAATCCGTTGGACCATATTCTGCTTGGGATAGGATTGTGCTTCAGCTGCAACCACTACTGGCTCAGCAGCAGCTTAAGCTAAACTAATCTGTATGATCAGAATGCCAGATACTGATCAGGATGGCAGGGGAGGGAAGTAGTCACAATGCCTGCAAAGCCAACAGGAGCTACAGGCAGTCTTCCTAATCCCGCTCACTCAATCTTTATTTTGAGGCTTTAACTAAACAGGTTCCCACAAATGTAATACTTCCGTTTAAAAACATATGTCATCTATCTACAGCAGATAAAATAGATTCTCTTGCTATAAGGAATGCTTCCTATGCACTGTCAGTTCTGACAATATTCCAGCTTGGTCATTTGTGCTAATATTTTCTTTCTTTTTTTTTTACAATAATTTTTATTCAAATTTTCATAAAACATACAAAACAAAATCATAAAACATTCAAAGACAAAAAACAAAACAAAACAAAAATGATTAAACAAAAAAATAAAATGTTGACTTCCCATTTGTCGCAGATCAAATCAGTTATAGGTCTACAATATATAACAATCCTGTCTCTTAAATTATATTATAAAATCACTTTCCTCCAGTAGTTATCTTAATTAATCATCAAATCTCATAAACATTACTTTATTCTTTCCACAAAAAGTCAAAGAGAGGTTTCAATTCTTTAAGAAATATATCTATCAATTTTTCTCCAAATAAACATGTCGATTAATCCATCTCGTTAATAATAATAATAATCTTATTGTCATAACCATAGTCCAAATAAACATATCAATTAATCCATCTCATCAAAATCTGTTAGGTCCAATAATTTCAATAGCCATTATTCCATTATCCATATTAATTCCATCTTCCATCTTCAATAGTCCTGTTAAGTCCAGTAATTTCAGTGTCCAATCTTCCATTATCAGTATTCCATAATAATCTTGCTGTCATAGCCATAGTCAGATAATAAGAGTCTGATGGGAATTTCCTCTATCCCAAATATTTTCTTGCCATCAATTCTGAATAAGTTGCTGAAATATTGTTGTAAAGTCATATCTCTGTTCTTCTTTTTTACAGAACGCACTGGCTCATCTCTTGAGAGTTTTTCCATTGTCACATGGCTGCAGTTAATTCCATAGATTTTCTCTATATCAAGCTCCATCACATCATTCCAGTCCAGAAGATTATCCAAGCCATTGATAACTTTATCTCTAATATCTTCATTAATTTCTTCAGAGATAATGTTAAATTCCAAACAGTAGATTTTATTTCTAATATCCATAAACTCCAGATCTTTTTCCAATTCCACATTTGTTCCAATCTCCAGGGCTTGTGTCTTCCCTTTATTTTTTCTTTTCTCATCTCTGATCTCATTCTCCTCTCTCACAGGATCCCCTATTTCTTTAAGCTCCTGCGTCATTTTGCTCAGTTCCATTTTCAGCTCCTTACTGCCCTGTCGCAGGGTCTGTTTCGTTATCTCAATCTCATCCATTATTTTCTGAAACATAATTACTTCCAGATTCTCAGCCACTTTCTTGATTGCCATTTTTAAAACCACGAAAACAAAACAAAACAAAAATAAAGAAGAACCACTTCTTATTTCAGCAACAATTGGGTTAATATTCCAGGCTTGATGACATCACAGTATAAACAGAGCAGCCTGCCTTATCTCTCTATGTTCAAGAATACAAAACAAATTTAGTTCCCAGCATCAAAACAGTTAGTGGCGTCGTGAAGAAGCAGATTCGTCAAAATAAAATAGACCAAAAAGAGAATAGTCCCAGACAATATAATATTCCTCGGAATAGAAATCCCTCTTCTGTTTATATCTTTAGAATGCACTTCCAGGACAGCTTTTTGCAATAGAAACAGAGATAAGCTGTTAATTTCGTGAATAACAGAGAAGAGTTATAGCTCACCCAGAAGTTCTTTAAAGCTGATTCATTTGACAAATCTCTTTTTGCTGCAACAATTTAAACCAAGTAAAAAAAAGAATAGAAAGAAGGGTGCTTGCCTGTTAGTCCGTTTTCTCTTTGAAGAAAAGATAAACGTATCGCATTAATCAGATAGAGCTTGTTCGGAAGTCCGTCCGGCATTGCTGGCTGGACCTTTTCTCATAAATTAATGAAATCCAGTCCTCCCAACAAAAACAGGCTTTTGAGGTTGATCTCTACGTTTTTCCCTGCCCGGGAGAAATTTCATCAGTCAAAAAAAAAAATGTTCTGACTGATTTATATCTGAATAAGCTTCTTCTGCGGCAGGAGCCCGTCTCAAAAGCAGGCACAAGCGAAGTCACCCTTCCCGGAAGTCTGTGCTAATATTTTATTGTGCGAATGTCGGAAGAGAGAAATCACACAAAATCAACTTCCACAAACTAGAAAATCGCAAGTTGTGAGGAGGAAGAGGAGCTGTGATGTCACAGCAGTGCCACTGTTATACTGCTCACACCGGTACAGTGAGCCAGCTGGACTATTTGTCAGACATCAAGCAGAAGTCATTTTCCCAATTGGAAGTAGGACAAGGAATCCAAAACATGACATGTCCAGATGCCAAAGATTATTCTCTGAAATGTCCCATCCCCCTGCCACCTTTGACTGTAAATTGTTGAAACTCACTCTCTGACTGGAAGGCGCGTGGGGTCCATGCTTTCCTGGGATGGCCATGCAACTGGAGATACAGGAATGCCATTGGCATTGAGCCAGTCAGAAGTTGCTTCCGTAGCATAAAGCTGCAAAGCAAGAGAAAGACACCTGTGGCATAGAAATAACAGAGCACTCAATTTAACAGTGAATTGTTCTGTATGGGGCTGGCTAAAATTGCTTCCTATTGGTTTTCATTAAGAGCGTTGGGGTTAGGAATGGGACCCATTGGCCAGTGCCGGATCAAAATATTCCATCGACCTAACAGGCTAGCATCGATTTGAGTTGCTGCTTTTACCTTGGAAATTTGCTACATTAAAATCTGATCCTCAACGATTGAGAATAAGTGAATTAATGGAAAATTCAGTACCAAATCTGAACTGGGCAGAATTCTAGCGCGTCCCTAGTCAGGGCTAATACATTTATGTATACGTGCACTACAGATTGCTCTTTAAAGAGGTGTCTATGTTTTTAAAAAAGGGTCTTGTAATGTGGCTTGTAATGGGTGTCTAGCATAGTTTGTCTCCACTTACAACCTGATATGACTTTCTATAGTTCAAGAATTCTTGCACTCGGGTCCTGCTTGCGGGCTTCCCCCAGGCACCTGGTTGGCCACTGTGAGAACAGGATGCTGGACTAGATGGGCCACTGGCCTGATCCAGCAGGCTCTTCTTATGTTCTTATGTTCTTAATTAGGGGAAGCTGAATCTCAGTGACTCATGAATGTTGGGGTTCATACACCTATTGAATTTTACATGCACCCACAGGGAGAGAAGGCAATACAGGGAGTCAAAGCAGCAGAACAAACTTTTCAGCTCATTGCTATAGCCTCAGAAAGAGAAGTAATATAGATAAATGTTACTTTTTCCTGGGCTCATGCTCGCAGCCAAGTCCCAGAGATGGCCTCCTTGATCAGATACTCTTCTCTCTTTAAAGGTGGCTCCATGTGCTTTGCAAGCTCCCATGAAGTCACATAAGACCACCCACTCTTGTAGAATAGTAAACATGGTCTCCTTCTCCTGGCAATGGCTCTGCCCACTCTTGCCCTGCCTAAAACTATGCTTCTGTCATTCTGGTAATGGGGCTCACTTCTTCTGCTGTACCATTCCGCTGCAGCATCAAGGGGCTTTGTTCCTCAGCCATGTCTCGGCCCCATGGAGGCCATCCCCAGCACAGTGCACTGAAAATTGGCCACAATGTGCCAGTGTTTTTATTTATGTATAGTGACCTTTTTGAAGCTCAAAATGCCAATTGCAAGCAAGCAAGCAAGGTCTGGAGCATTCTAAATCTGGCCTCCTGCTCGTGCGTGCACCCTGTGAACTAATTTTCAAAAGAATCACGAGTCTCCAAAGAATATTCCTGAAACTAGGTGTTACCAAGGGCATGTGCTTGCTGCCTCACCAAACCTGTTCCTTCTGACTTGGTAGCATTTAGTAAGAAAACAAGACAAAAAGGACAGAACATTGTTGCATTGCAAGCTTCCTGCCCCTGTGAATGCCAGCTAATGAAGTGGAGCAAAATGCAGAAACCCATTTTTACTTTAGTAGATGCTTATGGGGCAGAGAATTATGAGATACTGAGCCACTGTTGTTTTCAGCCATGTGATCTCTATCATATCATTTCTTAGAAAATTATTAGGTATGTGTGGCACACCCATCTTGCTAATAAGAAATACGCTACAAAGCAGCACATATGGTATGCCTGTCAATAAATGGTCACTTCTCTATTTTGAGGCTTACCTGAACACAGAAGGTCTATGAGCTTTTCATAAACGCCCCCACACACCCCCACACACTACCTTAAAACCAAGACTATGCAGCTGCTCTGCTTCATCAAGGAATTTGGGACGGAAGGAATGCTGAAAGAAAAAAGTAAGGGAGTGGGTATCAACACCATGTTTTTCAACAGCAACATCCCTTTCCCACAGATGTGGCAGTGTTTGCAGAGTGGATATTTCACAGCATACAGTAAAGCTCTGCTATTATAGTGGGGTATGTAGTAAAGCTCTGTGTTAGTCTTGGACATCTCCCTCTTCTTAAAAGTGAATGTCATAGAAAGCTATAAAGGGCATGAGCTTTATTGTAGTTGGCAAGTTATTGTAGATTAATAAGCTTCAAAGGCACTGTTTGCTGTGAAACTGAAGTCCGTATCTCGCCAATAAGCTGTATTCCCCTGGGTCTTAACACAGCACACTGCCTTTCAGGGTTTTGTAGCTAGGGAGTAGGGCTACTGGAGTACAAAATATCAAATTCAGCAACCAGAGAAACAAAATTTTACAGGCAGGGCAAATTATGCAGTTTGGGCAACTTTGCAGAAATAGGCTTTTTAACAGGCTTTGCTTGTTAAGGTGTTGGACTATGACCTGGGAGACCAGGGTTCGAATCCTCACATAGCCATGAAGCTCACTGAGTGACCTTGGGCCAGTCACTGCCTCTCAGCCTCATGAAAACCCTATTCATAGGGTCGTCATAAGTCGGAATCAACTTCAAGGCAGTAACATTTACATTTAGAATTTTGTATCCAATATTTTTGCCAGGAGCCTATGAAAAAAGAGGAGAGAAGGATAGTTGTGTAAGGGTAAGGGCATAAGAACAGGGAGCTGTGTTGAATGAAACTCTTCTAGCTCCCAAATGTTGAGTGCAAACTTACAAAATTTGGGCAGGATTCTCTCCACTATTACAAGAATTAAAAACTTACTTCTTTTTGAAATGAAAGTTGATAACCAAAGAAGGCGGAAAAATGAACTAGATCCTAAATTGGAAACACAGTATAGGCAGACTCCAAGAAATAGCTACCTACAGAAAATGAAATCTTCCAAGGGATTTCTTCTTTATGAACTTTAGAAAATTCCTGTCACAATGTATACAAGCCAATGACAACAGAAGGCAAGAAACAAAAAGTTTGTCCTCTTCCTGAAAGTCCTGTGCAAAATAACTAAAGGACCAGTCCTGAAGTGGGATTCCAATAGCCATTTTCTGGCTACCCACACAAAGTACTGTTGCCTCCACTACCCCAGTGAAGCCAGCAGCAGTAAATGGTCACAGAGTGCTTGAGGAGGGAAGAGGGTAGGGAGAGATACGATGGCAAAGATGCAGGCAGGATTGGTAGCTAAATGAAAGGGGTGCACAGAGTGGGGTGCAGGGCCCTCGACAACAACCCTCCATTTAGAATGAAATTTTGACACGCAAGATATAATTTTAATATTACCACCCTATTTTACAACCTAGTCAGTTCAGTTTTATTACGGTCATAGACCCATATAGGTATTGGATAAAATACAAAGAGCAACATTGTACAAAGGTAAAATGAATAAAAATATAAAACAAGTAAAGATTGGTTAATTAATAAGCATGAAAGTAAAACATAGGGATGAGAGACTCTCATTATGTGTCAAACTTGTTTTGACGCTTATATTGAGCAACATAGAGAAATTTGGCCACCAACTCGGTTTGAGATCTGTTAGAACCACTCAGGAGGTAGATTATCAAACGTTCAGGGGGTAAATTGGGAAATTTTGTTATAAGTGGGGTGATATATTGGTATCGTTCCTGTTGATAAAAGGGACAGGCAAACAAGACATGGGCGAGGGTTTCCAGAGCATTCGTTTTACACGGGCAAAAACGTTGATCGTGTGGAATACCGTAGTATCTACCATCCATAAGTGCCGAGTCCAGACAATTAAATCTGGCTTTTGAGAAGGCGTGTCGGAATTTGGGTGTTGTTAGGTATTCAAGATATAAAGGATATTTTGACGGATTTAAAGGCAGTTTGTGATGTAGGGGAGAGCAAGTTTTGAGGGCTGCAGTAGTAGAAATTTGTCGGTCTAAATCTTTGAGTCTGGTACGAATGGAGAGACTGGCTGACTTAGAATCTAATAGGGTTAACTGTTCTAAGGAGAAGCCTAATCGGGGAAGTTTTTTGTGATAGGATTTCATCCATGAGGAGAAATAAGGATCATCCCAAAGGGAAGTTAAGTACCCAGGGGGACAGTTATAGGAGAGTTTAATCCAATAGTTAAAGGCAATTGTCCAAGCTTGGCATTCAATCGATGGTACACATGCTTCCAATCTAAGGGCTGCATTCGGAACAGATCTTGGCAACCCAAAGATTTGCCTGAGAAAAATTGATAGAACAGCCTCTATGTGGGGTTTGTAAGCCAAGATCCATAAAGGGGCACCAAACAGTAATTGAGGGATAATCTTGGATTGAAAGGACAACCTAGTCATGATTCAATGCATTCATTCTGCTACTTAGAAATATGAGGAGGATTCTGGCCGCCATTCCTCTTTGGCAGGGGAGTCACATAGACAATGGTGAATAGAACTGCTGTAGCAGACTGAACATGTGCCAAGGATACTGATATTGCAGGAATGCATAGAGGAGGGTGGCTGTTACAGGGGGCAGAGCATCACAGTAGCATAGGATAATTGGATGAAACCATTGCTATAGCTATGACGAATGTAGGGGTATATATATATCTGTACCCAACCACCATTTTAGTCGAGTTATGTACTTTGCTCCAGTAAAGCGCTTTGCTGAATAAATAACCTTAAAACAGGCTTTGGCTTCATTATTGAGTCTCCTCCAAAAAGGACCTAGTCGTAAATTCCATGACAAATAGCATCTTTGCTATACTGTTGAAAATTTAGCAATGGCCAGACCAAAGACAGCAGAAAATGTCCTACAAGTGGAACGTGAATCCACAGGTTAGTCTACATGACTCTTGACCAATAAAAAGCCAGGGTTTCACAAAGCCATTAATTTTCCTAGCTAGAGCTGTGGATTCTCTGGTCCTGGGAGAGGTAACACTGACTGAACAACCCTGAAGAGTAGAGCAAGGTCTTTATGATGGAAAAATGAGTTAAGTCATAGCTTCAAGGTCCACAGACCCTGGCAAGAACTTCACGGGAAAAAAGTTTCTATTCTCTGCATTAAATGGAAAATACAAATATCCAACATGACAGGCTTGGCAGCTTCCCAGCTATGGAATTGCTCTGCTTTCTGGTCAGGGGTGTTGGCTTTCACAACAGTATTATAAACTTCTATCAAACATGTATTGAACACTTGTGACACATAAAACAGGCTCTCCACAAAAAGAAATTACAGCTGTCAACCTTCATCTCAGCTGCCCCAGATGTAAAAGCTGATTGAAAGTACCTGTGCAAGAAACTATTCACTACTAAAAACCAAGATGTACAAGCTTGCTTATTTACAGCAAGCTATCAGGGTTCAGTTTTGAAATGGATTTTCTCATTTCCTTCAATGTGTTTTTCATACTGTTCAATAATTAGCCTATGAAAACAGAGAGAGGCCCTTCGCTGATTTTTTTAATGGATCAGTGCCAGTAATACTAAAGGTGCCAGAGAATATCCCACCCTGATGCATTTGTTAAGAATTTTACCAGATACAAGATATAAAGCAATTTTTGAGCAAAGCTGAATGTGGGATCAAGCAGGCCCAGACAGTAATCTAAGTAATTCTGGCGCAAAAAAGCCCAAATTGTACACTCAGAACAAATCTACACAGATTAACCAATAAATCTGCATAAGTACACATAAACTGTTCTGTTTTCAAATCATTTGGATGCTTTTTGTGAGAACTAAGGGCTGAACTATATGGCACATGGGCAATGAATGAATGAATGAATCTCCCAATACAATTTTCTTCTTTGAAAAGCAGCTGTTGGGGCCCTAGACTGGATCAGAGCCATGGTACAGAAGGAGGGAGGGAGGCTGATACAAGTTGCCCGCAACAGTACTACTAGCTACAGAAAAGAAAATATATCAGCCGAACAACATGGGTGCCTGTATGTTTCCCCATTCATGGTTACTAACAGCTCTAGGGAGGTGGTTTGGAATAGGGCTGTGGCATAGGGAGAAAGGATTAGCCAACTTGTTTTTAATCTAGAAAGTTGTTCTCTGGATGCTCAGTTCTACATCAGCATTATGGCCAGGTTTGCGGCTCTGGAGCCTTCTCCATGGCACTGGACTTAATTGAATATCTCAATATATGGCAATTAAATAGGCCATTTTCTGAACATTTCAACCTATTTTGGCTGCTAGCCTTATGGAATTCTATTATGTTCATATCCTGCCTTTCTTTCATGATGGAAATCAAAACAGTATACATCTATAATATACCTACACAGAACTTTCCTGTAAACCACACGGGCTGATTCATACAAATGTTTGCCTAGTTCTGATTGAGAAGTTGTGAAAAGAGATATGCTGAAGCAGGCTGATTTTGGAAAAACCTGGACTGGGGACCCAAAGGTTGGGAAAGGCTGCATTAGAAGAAATTGGCAGTAAAATGCTGATGAATTTTCATGAGGAGCTTTTAACAGGTGGAAATGTGGAGCATTGAGTTTTAGACAGTGGGAACTAGTGGCTCTGCTGTCAGTGTAGCAGTGAATCCACTGCAGGTTTCAGTCCAAACTTTCAAGGAGCTGGCCAGGGTGCTGAACCAATTTTGGGGATAGGTTTCAGCACATTGGACAGCTCCTCAAAAGTTTGGACTAAAATCCATAATAGATTCACCGCCCCGCCAACATCAGAGCCACCAGCCTCCACTGGTTTTAGATTGGAAAAAAGGGAGAGAAAACAAAACCATCAGATTCATTTGGCCCTGCTTGTGCACCATCATAACACTGTTGAATAACCCATACAATAGTCAACTGGCAAGTTGTTATTTAAAAAAACCACCGCAATGGAAGGACAGTTTCTAGGAACCACAAAGCAGAATGGTGTCTGCCCTATGCTCAGAGCATGCATGCAGGCCGGGGAAGCGGCAGGAGCAATTTGTCTCTGTCTAGAAATCCTTATAAGATGCCATGCTCAGGCCTATGCATGAGCTTTCCACAGGTGGGATTGCAGAGGAATCACACATTTGAACGTGTATGTTGAAGGACTAGGTTAGTCTCCACAGCTCTTTCCTTTAGAGGAAAACAACAGCACAGAGGCTACTGTGACTTCCCACCACTCAAGGAAGACAGAGCACTAAAAACAAGTATCTGGTGAATTAAGGGACACACATAAATACACACAGCCTTGGGCATGAGGTCACCAAGAAATTGGTCTCAGTTAGCCAGGATCTAAAAATAAAGCACTCGTTGAACACTCTCAGCATTTTACGAGGCTCAGCATTTCTGTACCACAGATGTAAGACAAATGCACTTCTAACAAGCATTACTAAATAGCCCAATCAGGAAAGGGAATGAAAAGAGCCATTCAACTAATGTTGTTTAATAGAAAACGCAGGGTTCCAGCCAAAAATCACTTCATTAGCATCGTAAGTCTTTCCCCCCACCCCACCCCACCCCACCCATCAAAATGGAATCATCAGAACCTTCTGGTGAAAACCAGCATCTTTTTTTTTTTGAGACATAGTGAGATCCACTGACCGCTGAAATTCAAGGGTACCATTTATATTCAACTGGAGTAAATGCACAAGCATATTGAGAAAAAGGGAACAGCAGTCACATAGATTTGCCCAAAGTAAGTACTTGCAGAAGCCACCCCTTCAGCATGGCTGTGCCAGGCCAGAAACAGCAAGGCAAGGACTCTCTCACTTTGTGCTCCCGCCTGGCCTTCTGTGCAGCTTGCTCTTATGCAGAGTACTTGGGGGATTCACACGGCCAGGGCTAACAATCCTAACTTTGGGATGCATTCAAGAAGGTGACTGAGAGGGGAGCAAGGAGGTCTCATTAATTTATTGGAGGCCAGTAACAGGACTGGATAGGCTGTTCCAGACTGTCCATTGCAATCAGTGTGTGGCCACAGTAACAAGAATGGGCCATGCTGGGTGCTTTAGACACCTGCTTTAGACAACCTGGACCAGCTTACTCTATCCTCTTCCATCATTCTAGCCTCTGGTAAGTTAACAAGGCTCCCTATTCCACAACAGCCACCAAATACAGTTGGCAATTTGCAATGGGAGCTTATCAGTGCCTCCCATCCTGACACTCTCCCCTGTCCCAATAATCCAATCTAGAGTATCCTCAGAGGGAGACAAATGCCCCATATCTATTTTCTCCATTTGTAGCCCTTGAGAGCAGGCATTGTCCAAAAAGTCTTCTGAAAGGGACATAGCGCTACAGTAATCAGAACTTTTTGTTCTTCATATTGATCAGTATGTTAGCAGGCTTGCGCTGATAAGATGCCTGGTCTTCTGTAAATTCTACTGAATTTCCCATTTCCCTTCTAAAATATGCCTGGATTATGTTGCTTTTGAAACAAATTGCCATCTTATTCAAGTTGGATTGCCACCCTTTTCTTGAGGTTTCCAGGGTCACAAACACACATCACACACATACCTGTCATTGAGCAATTAAACCAAGAGGGAAAGGTACGCGAAGAAATTCAGTGAGCTAATAAATGCAGCTGACACTTTATTTCCACTTCCCGTGACCTAGTGACTCTTCAAGACCTACACTTTCCACACAGAAAACAGATGCAGTCCTCATTAATCATCAACCAGGGAATTATCCAAAAGGGCATGCAATTTGACCAAGCATCTACTTGCAGGTCAAGTATTGCACCTTCATATGAGTTGCGTATCGCTGCCTTATTGGGATAGCATCATCTGCTCCGCAGAGCACACTGTAACATACGGCTACAATTTAAACACCAAAGGCCAGTAGGGGTATGAATATCTACCCCCCCCCCCCGTAAAGCACTAAGTGACTTCACAGTGAAGAACAGAGACAGGTATCAAAAGCTATTTTTGCTCTTAAAAAAATCACTTTGTAGCAAGGCTGGCAGCAGAATTCATTTTTAAAAAATGAATTTGTAATAGCAGTTGAATAGCGTCAAGTTATTTTCAAGGCATGTTCCTCTGTCAAGAGGGGCCATTTTGTCTCCTTTTTGCACTTCACTAAGACCTGCTTTCTGATGTTGAAACTTGTGGGCCCAATTCCCACATCCTAGCTCAGTGTCTGTAATAATCATTCACAGACTGGGAAGTCGGTATTGTTTTTAATTATTTTCTTATTGACTTTATGCAGGGTGTAAGCTTATTACGAGCACAGCAGGGGGATTGTAAAAGGCCATCAATTGTTTTTATGAGACCCCAAGCATTTTCTAATCTCAGATGTAGTGACTGATCATTTGGGGAACAGACACACAGGCCTTGAGGAGATTTATGACCATATCATACTTCTGTATCTCCTGCGGCTTGTAATTACCCCGAGGCAGTCAAGGAGCACTGCAAGAGGAAGGGAGAGGAGGGGGGGCAGTCTTCTTGACATTTATTTATTTATTTAGGCTTTTATTATCCTGAACTACCTGATTTGGAAATCCAAATGCATCAAAGTGGTCTTTGTGCCGGATGGGAAATCTATTACCATTGACGTGGTATGTTGCCGCTGCTGCTGGGACTATTGCTTTGAATGATATGGGGCACAGATGTTTGGGATCTGTTGCATATCTTAGGCCTACTCACAATACACTAAAGTTGTAAGGGCTTAGATTTGCCTGCACTTCCATAAATCTTTCATTGCAGCCCAATACAAACATTATGTAGAGACAAGCATACGGAACTACCTTATATTGGGTTTGAACTATTGACCCAACTAGGCCAGCGCATCGGCTCCCTGAAGTCTAAGGCATTGAGAGTTCTCTTTCACCTCTGATCTGTGTACTGGAGAAGCTGCTTGCCCCAGCATCTTACAAATTCAAAGCATGTGCTCTATCATGGAGTTGTGGGCCTTTCCTGTAAGAGCCACTTAGGGCTAGGGCTTGTTTACTGAGCATTCATCTTGATTTTGTTTGCAGGGAGATTGGAGATGTTGGTTATTTAATGAACATTAATTTTGGCTTGTTTTCAGGGAGGTTAGATGACGCTGTGTCAAAGCAAGCATTATCCCCCACTTTCTAGTGTATTTCCCTGTCACTCTCCTTATTGCAAAAAGGCCCATCCTATAGGGAAGCGGGCTTGTTGCCCAAGGCCTCCAAATTAAATTAAATTGTTCAACTTGAAGTTGCCAATATGCGACTGAATCCCACCTGAAAATGGCAAAAATGTCTGGAAGCGCCCTTAGAGAGCTCCCATGCCTTTTTGCTCCACTATCAAACTCACCTGGATTCCAAGCAGAATTCCCTTCTGTGGCAGCTTAAATCCTGTAGATAGCATTGCCTTCAGGAAGGCAGAATGGATATTCTCCCCAAAGCAGGCCACCTAGACAGTAAAAAAGTTAGAGGAGAGGAAGGAGAGTGAAAGGGGGATTACTACTAGTTGAAGGAAACAGAAGTACTCATTTAAAGAACAGGAAAGAAATGTTCCTCTCTAAGGAATCCTAGCTTCCTCTCATTCTGTAGTTCTTCCTCTCTTTTGTCTGGAACCAGCAGGGAAATGGCAGCTCAGCGCAGACAAATGTTATATTTTAATTAAGCAATAATGAAGGAATAAGCAATGTTTTACTCTCAAATAGCGCACCATGGAGCAACATAAATGGATCCTCCTATGAATTATGTGAACACCAAACACAGCTTCTGGTTCACACAGTATGCATGTGTTCTACAAAATGTTCATAATACTTAATGCTTAAATAACAGCAAGGGTTATAAACGCTACTCTGGGCCCATAAAATGAATGCTATAGCTTACAGTAGAAATGCACAGTTGCTTAGCACAAGGTTCTAGGCATTTCCTTAGAATCTGTGAAACCATTCAGAGTATTTAAGCACACACATTTTGATTGCAATATACCACACAGCAAGGAACATCTGGGTATCAACTAATAAGATATAGTTTTGCAAGCCATTTCTTAGAGGAAAACAAAAAGTTGTCAGGAGATTGGGGTAAGATTTAGTCTGCCAGATTAAAGTAGCAGAGGATTGGTGTTTATTTTATTTATTTATTATTTGATTTATATCTCGCCCTTTCTCCCAGCAGTTGTGTTGACAACTTTGACCATACAAGTCCCAGGGGGAAAATGCAGAACAGACAAGGAGGGAGAGAACTGCCAGTTCTTGGTTCCAGTGTCAGTTTCTGTGCCGTTTGATAGTTGCCTGAAAGAAATGAAGTTCAACAGGTATGGCTTTTTCCTTCAAAACCTGCAATAGTGAAAGCAGCAGCAGTTGCTTAGCAGGGCACAATTAAAGGCAAAGGGGCACTCTTTTAGGCAAGGCATCAATGTCTTAAGAGTCCTTCTTGATGTAATAACGAGTAAGGGTTTCACAAACTTTGTCAGCATTTCTTCTAGCTAACCCTTCTCTCAAGGTTGTTTCATCCTTTTCCTTCCTTCAGTTGAGAAGTCCTGAGCAGCATTTATTGGCTCAGCCCTTTAGAAGAGTGCAAAGTGGGACCTTGTGACGTCTTTGTAGTAAAGTGTTTTATTTACAAATACAGAGGCTGAATCAGGAGTATGGGAGCACAGAAACAAACACACAGGAAATACCAGGTCTATACTAACATCATCACTCTGAAGTCCTAAAAAAGCATAACAAAAATGAAGTAAGAGCTTCTCCTTAGGAATTAGGTTAGCAATTGAGCTTGCCTGTTTCAAGATCAAACGCTTTTTCAGCTTTCCCCTCACATGCACATTCACTTTCTCATTTAAGCTTTACCAAGAGAAAGTAGGTCCACCTTGGATGGGACTTTAGTTCAAAATGATAAAAATGAGCCTAATGGTCCATCAGTAACCATTAATCTGACACTCACCATCAGCTGATATCATATGCAAAACCCCTAAGAGCAAGACATTTTACATAGCAGCTCAACATGGATGTATGATCCTGAATATAATTAGCCCCAAAAGTTACGTGTTCTTCTACTCATTATTCTAGATGGGAAGGCTCAAATTGCACACGTGGTACAGAAGTGTGGAAAGGAAACAATCTCAAAAGTATAAGGTTCTGTCACTACTAGCAATCATACCAGTGGTTGAAAATTCAAATTTAAATCAAAATTTATTCCACATCTTTGCTGCGTAGTGATAACATATTCATACCGACTGTAAGTTCTATGTGTACTTAAAATGCATTTGGAGAATAAGTGACTATTTTATCAGTAGTTATTATCCTCTACTCACTGTTAAGAAAGACCTTTACAGCTCTTCTGTTTTATGGCAATTGTGAATATGGATCTTTCTAACTCATAAAAGTTAATAATCTCTCCTTTATGACTAAAATATTCCCTCTTTATCTAACACACAGAAAACTAATCTTCACCTCTTGGCTAAATGACTTACCCTTTTTTGTCTGTTTGTTTCTCAAGAAGTCAACTCTCTTCAGAAAGTTAAGACAATCAGTTGGATCTTAGTAGATTGTAACGTTGAAACAACGAAACAAAATAAATTTGGGGGGGGGAAAGCAGTGGAAGCTAACAGTAAAAAAATGAAAAAATAAAAGGGATAGCAACTGCAGTTGGAATTTGACTACAATTTGCAGAGCAGAATAATTTCTTTTTTAATATTTGAAAGAAACAGAAGTGACAATATTCCATCAATGAAAATGGACTGCCTTCAAGTCGATCCCGACTTATGGTGACCCTATGAATAGGGATTTCATGGTAAGCGGTATTCAGAGGGTGTTTACCATTGCCTCCTTCTCAGGCTAGTCCTTCCCAGCTGGCTAGGGCCTGCTCAGCCTGCCACAGCTGCACAAGCCAGCCCTTTCCTTGTCTGCAACTGCCATTTGGGGGCAACTGGGTTCCTTGGGACTTTGCAGCTTGCCCACGGCTGCACAGGTGGCAGGGCACGTAACCCCTGAGCCACTCACTGTGGGGGTGATCTTTAGCTGGCCCTTGACACCCAGGAGACACGAGCGGGGATTTGAACTCACAGACCCTGGACTCCCAGCCAGGCTCTCCTCCCCACTGTGCTATACCAGATGTTATTCCAGCAATATATATGCAATATTATGCATGAAATCTATCATATAACACCTGGAATTTGTATGTGAAAATTGAACATATTTACTGTCCTATTCACTATATCTATTTTGTAATTATTGGGAGTAAACTTGTTGCATTCACAAGTAAACAGTCATAGAACAGGGCTGCATATGTCCCAGGTTAATTTGAGGTATTTGTGCATAGTGTTTAGGATCACAATGGTCCACAAGGAGACTTCTTATTTCCATTTACAGTACAATTATCCTTTATTTCTAATATTCCACCACTTCTTACTAACATTAATAGTGTTATTTGTTATTTGTAAATTGTATTGTTTTTATTTTATTTTTATTGTATTTCTACACCTGTGTTTATTTTTCTTTGTAAGCCGCCTTGAGGGCCTTTGGCCGAAAGACGGGGTATAAATAACATTTAATAATAATAATAATTAATATGCACATACATTTAATTACCATATCATACAGTTATAGAGTAGAGAAGGAACCTTGAGGTAAAGAAAAATAGCTCAGTGTAGGGGAAATGGGAATTGTATTCCATACTCTCCTCTCCTAAGTTTATGTGCCTCTGTGCATACATGCACACAAACACATATACTTCAACTTTTCATCTATGAGTCTGTAATTCAGCTCCCCTTTGAAGAAGTAAATATGCAGCAAGTACTACCAGTGATGGGATGGGAGATGTGCAAAACCTGCCCCTTTATTTCTGCAGTTTCCCATTTTTCCACTCCATAGTCTCAAGTATCCTCGCTTTTAGGAATCAAAGGAGTAAATCAGATGGACATCCAAATGTTGATTCTGTCTTGCCATTTCATTGCTTTCAACGGAATGCACATTTGGATACACATTTGGATATGTGTCCAAATGCACATGCCCATAGTGCCCACCCAGCTACCTTGCACAACAGTATCCACATGCATCCATGTTTAGCTTGCATATAAATTTGCACATCCACAGATAGCTTTTCCCCCAATGGAAAGTAAATTGGAACATTAAGGAAGATTTGGGATAATTGTCTGGAAAGGTGAAACAGCAATATCCAGCTCAGACACTGAACCTGTTGGATTATCATAGCATCCCCACTTCTGGATGACCTGATAAAACGGACATCTTGGGAAGCCAGGAGGGGTGGCAACTGTACAGACAACTGTTAATGTTGCCTAAAGAATAGGCTGCCCATGCATGCCTCAAACCATGTACATTTAGCACTATAGAAAAAAAGTCTTCAGGCAAATAAAAACTGCACCCATAATGAAGCACATACTGGATCCCTCCCTATACTATGATATGCTAATTGGAGTAAAGTTATGGAAACAATCAAGAGGACATGCTGTATCTGCGGCCATGCAGGATCCTGAGACTCCTACCTGGAGTTCTTTCTACACATGACACATCACAATAGTAACCAAGCAACCATAAAAATATTATCCCAGATATGTGTTATCTCGTGTAATTTCTCAATTAAAAAAAACCCAAATATCCACATTCTGAAGTCTGGTATTGTCTCTGTGATGTTGCACTGATGGGAATTTTGACGGTTGAATATACTTGTCTGTCAAGAGCTAGCTAGGTATTTCAGAAAATGTACTCTGTCACTCTGAAATATTTACCAGAACCTGACAACTCTCTGTGAGGAAAAAACATACGGGGAGTTCATGCTTTTACAATGACCATTGCCAATGGATGAGATTCAGATGCAAATGAAGAGGGACATCCAGTGGTCAAACAAATTACTTTCTTCAGATAATCACTTTGGTTTTCTTTATAAGGAAGGTAGGAGTCACTGCACTGGGTTAGGAAGAAAATGTGCCTCCTGCTGAAGACACGGAGCAATTTAAGTACAATACAAATATTATTTTTGTGGGGTTTCTTTATAAGTAGCCCACCCTCCAGTAAGAATCAGTCTGTGGAATTGCCGGTCCAAAAGAGGGATCCTGGCCAGTAGAAAGCACCTTAAATGCTAAATAAATTCATATATGTTGTATTTTAATTTAATTATGTACGCCGCCTAGAGTGGTCGTTTATTCGGCCAGATAGGCGGCCTAAAAATAAATTTTTATTATTATTATTATTAAATGAGTAACAGCTGAGGAGCAAGAGGGCTATGTTGCAATTCAGCTTTGAGGCAGAACCATATTGATGTTATGAGAAAACTTTCTAAAAATTAGTACCTCCCCAGTGGATGCCATTTCACATCGGAGAATAGGGTCAACATCTCTCAGACGGGGCCATGAGAACACGGGAGCCTGGAAAAAGAGAGAAAAATGAGAAATGATTCAGCACCTTGGAAAGCTCCTTGAAAGTTTGGACTAAAATCCTGAGTGGATTCCACTGCCCCACTGACATGGAGCCACCATCCACCACTGTGTGGTCTGCATTTATATTGGTAAGTTGCAAACTTTAGAGAGCTGTTCCAGGAGAGCATTCATATTATACTTACATTGTTGAAACATTTAGCACCATGTGGGTTGTTCAAAGTGGGGGGAAATTAAATGCCATGTGCTATAGAACCCTAGGCTGGGATGTGCTGTAGAACCCTAGGCTGGAATGTACTATCTGAATGCATCTGTAGTGTAAGGTATGTAAGACATATTTAAGTCTAAGGTTAAAATTCCTCTAAGTGCATAGGGCAAGTGTGGCATTATAACTTGCTGAGTTATCATTCCTAGTGGCAAGAAGGGGTGGGGGGGGAAGTGGAACAGAAAAAGGAGCAAGAAAATCCATCCCAGAGAAGCAGTTGTGACAGGTCTTCTGTACTGTGGCTATGATAAGGGATGAAGGGAAGCCTCTTCCTCTTCTGCTTTTGACAAGTTTGGCTTGTGGCCAGCTGTTTTGCAGCGACTACTTAAATGGGAGAGCAAAAGTTTAAAAGAAGAGAAGGATCAGGGTATTGGTCATGGGCACTTCAGGAGAAGGTACAACTAATTAATAATATCATGCCTAATATTCAAAAGGTTCTGTCAATACCAAAGGGCCGTTGAGAGACTTTTAATTATTTTTGACATTTTAATCATCAAAAATGCCATAGGCATTTAAAAGCATTTTGTTGCCTTCTAAAGAGATAAATTCTGTGCTTGCTATTTCCATACAAACGACTAAAGCAAAGCATGGAGATATCACAAAGCTTCTTTTGGAATGTGAATAACTAGAGAGAAATCTATGAAAACCAGGGCTAATTCCTTCTAGATACAGCCAATTGCTTGTCACCTTTTGATTTAACACCCCAGTTCCTTGCCTTTATATATAATAAAGCGCTGCCAATATGCAAGAGTAATCTGTTTTGATATCTGCAACTTTTAGTTTGGACCTTTACCTTTTTGTACATTGCATGCTCATCAAAAAGCAGGGCGATAAGCTCCCCCCACCATTAAATGAATGGCCAAGAAGAGGTTAACATATCACATCAACCCTATCATTGCTTTGCAGTACCACGGCACACATACCTTGACGCCAACATAGTCAGAAGGAATCATGGGGTTTGCCAGTGCAGGAAGGGTGGACTCGTGGATTTGTTCCCCAGTCATCACTTTAGTGGCCACATCAATGAAATCCAGACCAAGAGACTTTGACACAAATGGGAAAGAGCGTGAAGCTCGCAGGTTGCACTCTATCACCTGAGGAGGAGGAGGGAGACAGGGAAAGTTCGTTGAAACCTCATGCCTTCCTTGTAATGCTAACTACTGACAAGCCTAAAGAGTGTAAACGTTTCCTCACTTCCCTGATACACTGAATCGAATTTCTCCCCCATCCCTAGTAACAACATGTCTCTACCTGCTGAAGGCATAGCGTGCACAGGGGAGCCACACCAACAGACAGGGAAGGGGAATCAAAGGATCTGTGGATGAGAGAGGAGTAGGCCGAAACCATCAGATGCATGAGTTTTGGCCTCATTGTGCTTCAGGGAAGGGGGAGGATTTTCATCAAGGACACAACACGAGAAAGGCTTAAACTCTCACTCCCACCTACTGCAGTCCCAAGCCTGCTTCCCCTACCCCCCTCAGCTGCAATTTATTTTTTAAAAATGTTGATCGCATTCATGTTTTGCTCTAAAATGGTGCAATAGCTAGGCATGAGGGAAATTAGTAAATTTGTCTCTTAGATTTTTGTTTTTAAACCTTTTGGGTGGGCTGTGAAAATGCTGCCTATCAGTAAGACTACTCTGGTGGCACATCTTCCCCTTAAGTTTTCTTCTATCCCATTTCCATTGGGGAAGGGCTGTAGCTCAGTGACAGAGCATTTGCCTTTCATGCAGAAGGTCCCAAGTTCAATCCCCTCCAGGTAGGGCTGGGAGGGATTCCCGGCCTGAAACCCTGGAGAGCTGCTGCCAGTCAGAGTAGACTGTACTGAGCCAGATGACTGAGAATAAGGCAGCTTCCTATGTTCCATTTTGCTCTCTAGCTATCCATGACCCAAGGAAGCAAAACAGCAGCATATGTATTGTAGAATCAAACGTGTGCCATGCTAATAGGATGAGTCGCATATAACATTCTTACAAATTTTATTTCGTGCTGATCTGATTTAAGCCCAGTGCTGATCTAATGCACTTTCTGACAGACGGCAATTCCACAGAACTTGCTTTATCCTGAAATTACTGCATTGTGTGGGCAGACAGAGTTCTTTTCTCAAAATTGTATCACAGAGTGCCTTATAAAGTGGTGAATGGCAAAGAGCATCAATGGTACAAAGACCCATGGGGCAGCAAACAAGGGAGCTATTATGTGGCCAGCACTGTCCCACGCAGTAGAGCAAACAGTAGCAACAGCCTTGGTTATTTTTTGCCAGGTGTGTATCAAGAAAAAGAGGATTTTTAAAGGAAAGCTCCCTACTTATCATTATGATTATTAACCACTTTCTACACTGAGCCAAAATGGGTCTCACCAAGACATTGTTTCCCCGGATGAGAAACTGAACGTTGAATGGTCCCGAGATAACAAAGGCATCTGCAATTTTTCTGGTTGCAATTTTCACCTGAGATAATAGATTAAAACATAAATGTATTATTACAACCCCACTCTGCAAAAGCCTGGAGTTGGATAACTAACACTCACTTGAACACCTTGCAGAGAAGTGTTGTCTCTTCTCTGCCATAACTGGTGCAAAGTAGACCCGATAATGAGTTCTTACTTGTGTTCAGTCATATTCATTACAGGATTTGTGCCACTTGCATCCTCGCTGTCTCTCTTCATTGCCTGCAACTCTCCAGGAAATCAAGGAGCCAGCTAGACATGCAGCATGGAGGGCCAGTTGGTTTATTCACTAGTCTTATGGATCAAGAAGATACAAATAATAATGTATCTCTGAGATAATCTGCTTGCCCTGAGGTAAAATATACACTGGTCTCTGTAGTAGCTATACAACATTAGCCATTTTCTCTCTTTTCAAAACAAAGCTACCAAATTCCACTCTAGTAGCCGTAACAGTTTTCAGTGTGTATCTTAAGAGCTTCTCAGCAGAGTTAATAGTGCTTTTTAGTCTTATGCTGCCCTTTATCTTTTTTTTTTAAATGCTGACCTTCTCCAAGGCTCCTTGGCTAATTGTTTGTGCAGGGAACATTAATGTAGCATCTCCAGAGTGAACTCCTGCATCTTCCACATGCTCAGAAACAGCATGACAGATAACCTGCTCAAAAAAAGCCAGAAAAACAGTGTCCATTTATAACAGTATTGAAACCCTTTGGTATCCAATTCCAAGTATACAAACTGTGGTAGGCAGAATGGCTGTCAGCCAATAATGTGCCAACACTTCATGGTTCTCTAGAGTTAAGTGAGCTGTGCAGTGTTTAAACCTTGTGCTTCAGGGTATTTGCCAACCACCATTATCCCTATCTCTCTTCACTTACCAGTCCTCTTCTAATTCAACAATCCAATTCTAAATATGTCTACTCAAAAGAAAATCCACTGAGTTCCATGAGACTTACTACAGCACTGTAGCCTATTATTGTTCTATCTTTATTTTTTACGTTTTCCTATAACTTCAGGGACAGGCAAACTGTTCCTATTCTAATTTTGGAAAGCAACAAAAACAGCT
Organism: Rhineura floridana; assembly: GCF_030035675.1. Lineage (NCBI taxonomy): Eukaryota > Metazoa > Chordata > Lepidosauria > Squamata > Rhineuridae > Rhineura > Rhineura floridana. The sequence continues at coordinate 6,011,964 of NC_084481.1, read as the reverse complement.
TTGGTCTAGATATCTCTAGATGTCTCCTGGACATCTGACTTCAGAGAGCCAGTTGAGCATAATGGCTAAGAGACTGAGCTGTCAATCAGCTGGTTTAAGTCCCTGGCTTAAATCTAACTTCTGTCAAGAACTCATTAGGTGTCCTTAGGCAAGCCACTCTCACTTAGCTCCTCCTCCGCCATCTCCAGAATGGTAGTCTTGTCCTGCTTTATAGGGTTGTTGTAAGGACTACAAAGTACTGCAAACACTCAAAGGTGGTATATGAATGAATGCTTATTAATATTTATTTCTATCTGTTCTGCCAGGCTCTGTCATGCGCTGATGATGCTTACAGTTCATACTGGGGACTAGAGATCTTTGTGCACAATTAATGCACCATAGCATAATGGAAAACCATTCCAGATCCAGATGGACCCATCACAGAATTCAGAGAAGATTTCTCAAATTCTCAGTGACAATCTTGGGTATTCTTCTCTACTAACCTGTCCTGAAGGAAGGCACCAATGAACTAAGTCTGCTATAGCGCACCTTGTTCCTGTGTTAAATCCCACTAAGACAGCCTTTCCCAACTAGTGGGCCACCAGATGTTGTTGGACCACAACTCCCATCAGCCTCAGCCAGCATTGCCAATGGTCAGGAAAGATGGGAATTGTGGTCCAATAACATCTGGTGGCCCACTAGTTGGGAAAGGCTGCACTAAGAAGTCCATTAAAATAGGGAAGGATGTTTATCACCTCGAGTGGACTTTACATGGCTCTTTGGACATATGGCCAGGTTACACAGGGGAAAGGTGAAGAGCAACTAATCCCAAATGTCACAATTATTAAATGCATTGCAGACTGCCAGATAAATCTGCGGTTCTCTGTTCACCAACTGAAAACGGTGAAAATAAACAACTAAAATAAGAAAAAGAATGGAGCTAAATAGTATCAGCTTTTATTTTATCAAAGATGATCCCAATGGGCAAAAATAGATCTCTGAAGATTAGGTCTCTTTATAAAAGCTGTTTCAAGGATGACTTTTAGTTCAGATGCTTGCCTGGGTGGAGGATAGAGAGGGCTGTGCAGGTGTGTGTAGTAACTAGCCCACTGTACAAAGGTAGCATTTACATCCATTGCTCCGTCCACTTTTGCCTCTGGTCCTGCCCACCTCTGGCATGTGGCCTCTGGAAGGTTGTGCAGAAGAGCATATGGCCTTCAGGCTAAAAAGACTCCCCACTCTTGATCTCAAACTTAAAATGAAATGTTTGTCAAGCCTTTGTAAGTTTCCTTCTATAGATCCTGGGAAGAAGGGGAAAAAACCCAAAGCACTGTTTTAAGAAAGATGTTTATACCTTTCCATTCTTTGCAACCGCATCCATTTCCACTTCTCGAGCTCCCTCAATGAATTTTGTTAGCACAACAGGGTGTTCCTAGTGCCATCATGAGAGAGAGAAAAATATTACATCCGGTATGAATATATTTGGCACAGTGACTAGCAAAAATGTCAGTTTTCAAAATATTTGGGTGAAATGAAGGGGTAAGGTTAAAAAAAATGGTAACAGAATTAGTCTTAGCAAGTTTGTTGCCTCCTCTTGGCTAGGGAGTTGACATTTGGAAATGAACTGAAAATCGGTATAATTCTCAACTGACTTACCCGATTTCAATAGAATGCAGGGTGCTGTGGATATATCATGGCTTGTAAATGAAGTCTAGGCTAAATAACTACATTTGCTGGATGTCATATCTCCCATCATATCCACCAGTTATATTCTCTTATCTATATATCTGTTCAAATAGATCTCTTTTCTCACCACAATGTTACTGGACCATGAAACTGAAATTATTTTGGCAGCAGCGAAGAAGGAAGCAAAGTATACAAAACTGAGTTATGTCCCGCCTTCTCTCCCATTTCCTCTCTCTGTGATAGGTTTGGAGTACTGTGTTGTAGGGACTGTGGGAGGAGAAAAGACTGATTTCTGCATGTCTTACTGGTCATAGGGATCCTTTCAAAATTCTCCCCATCCTGGCCTTAGTGTTTTTGAATTAATTGGTCTTGTTGTGGAGCTTTCATGAAGCATCATACATTTAAAGCACATGAAATCCCTCAAATCCTGGGAACTGTAGTTGGTTAAAGGTGCTGGGAACTGTACCTCTGTGAGGAGTGAACTACAGCTCCCAGGATTTTTTGAGGGAAGCCATAGGCTTTAAATGTAAGGTGGGTGTAACCTCTGTTTTTAATCTAGCTGGCACATGTGCAGTGATAAAACATAGCACAACAACAAATCCTGATGCAATGTTCTTTCATCAATGCATATAAAGGCTTTTATGCATTGGTAATCCAGGTAGGGAACAAGGAACAAACCAAAAACAGAAGGCACGAACCCTTGGCAAGATGTGCACACACCAATTCCAAAATTTGAGAAATTCTCCATCCTAAATCAGAAGGCAGGTGGAGTAGAACATGGGGCAGAACAAATCCGAAGAATAGTAACAGTAATGGAAGGTATGTGAGTGGTCTTGGGTTATGTAAGAACATAAGCAGAGCCTGCTGGATCAGGCCAATGGCCCATCTAGTCCAGCATCCTGTTCTCACAGTGGCCTACGAAGAAGCTCGCAAGCAGGACCTGAGTGCAACAACACTCTCCCCTCCTGAGGCTTCCGGCAACTGGTATTCAGAACCATACTTTCTCTGACCATGGCTCTTGGGAGGGGGAAATCACATTTTTAATGCCTCCCCCTCTGAAAAATGTCCTGGAACAAAAAGCCAGTATAGCAGGGAGAAGGCTTTGTTAGAACCTTTCTCTTGGCTTTACTAGGCATTTTCTTTTAGAGCTTATTGTTGTTGTTGTTACCAAGATAATCTTACTGCACTTGCATATGAAGAAATATAATCTATTCTACCACCTCAGGACTCTGTCATCCCATTCCCACCCCCTTCTGCTGCATGTGTAGGCTAGGCCTCTAGCAGCACCAAACCAAAGGAGGGTGCCCTTAACAAAAATGCTGGTCCATCCACAGGCCATCTCTCTCCTAGGCTTCTGCAATTATTTATTTGTGAGGTGGCTTACAAAAACAAATTAATAACTTCTGCTCTTCCATAGTTTTCTGCTCTTCCATTATCTTACCTTGGACCCCTCACATCTGCCTAGGTTCCTGTTTCCAAAATAATTCACCTCTCATCAACCTGATCATGTGACACCCCTCCTCAAATCCCTCCACTGGCTTCCTGCCTGCATCAGGATCCAGCATAAGCTCCTTTTCCTTATTTACAAGCCCTCCATCGTGTCGACTCCTTTTGCCTCTACGTCCAAATATCCCAATAGATTCCTGCATGTGATTTTTGCTCCTCCAGTTCCACCACCCTGCACTGTCCAAACGTCTCCTGCTCCCTTGAAAGTCTCCTGCTCCCTTTCTCCCTTGCTTCCCCAGATGCTTGGAACTACCTCCCAGAACACCTGGGTGATGCCACTTCTTACTTCCTCCAGACCTCTCCTCAAAACTCACATTTCCCACGACATCTTTGGCACAACTCTCTAGTTCCCATGCTCTACCGCTACTTAATCTGCAACTAAGCCTAAGTGCATATAGCTGAAACAATCACACATTGCTTCACTGTTTACTCCTGCCTCCACTTCCCCTGGGTCCAGTTTTAAGTGATAAACTACTTGGGACAGGAACCTACCCTCTTGTGCTGTGCAAAGTATCCTTCACCCTGATGTCCTTATAAATAATTGCAGTGTAATCCTAACCACATCTATTCAGAAGTTAAGTCCTACTGAATTCAGTGGAGCTTACTCCTAGGTAAGTGGGGTTAGGATCACAGTCCAAGTCAAGGAACTGGCTTGAGAAAATGGAGCAGAGAATCAAGAGCAACAAAGAAGCCAGTTCTTGGCATAGGGAAGGAAGTAGCCCGGGTGGAGGAGCTGGGCGGACAAAAGTTGCACCTTTACAGGTTACCAGCCATTGGATGTGGTGCAACTTCCCTCTCTCTCCAGCTGTGCTTTGGGCATGGGGAAGATTATGATGAGGTGGCGGAGGTGGAGGAGCTGGAGCAGGGGAAGAGGAGTAGGGATGAGAGGAGGAAGAGGATGTCAGAGTGAGGCAGAGTAGTTAGGAAGGAGTGAAGGGAATACACAGAGAAGGGACTTGCTTTTCTCCCTTCACCCCATTAAATATGTCCTACCCTGGCCATGGACGTTCATGGGTTAATCAGCACGGGTAATCAATGTAATTCTCAATTACAACCATTTTGCAGAGCCACCTTCCAGCAACATTAATTTGAAACGCTTGCAGTATTTTGTTGTTTGCTACATTGCTTTGTAACATAGATTTGACATCTCTGCACCAGTCTGGGCTGCTCAAGGAACTGTGACAGTTGGAAAGCAGTGGTAGGAACTCTCGTGGTCTACAGCGTCAGGCACAGAATGAGGAGTCAATAAGTCTTAACTGTATTTCTGACTCTTAACACAAAATCACTGTGCAGCACCAAGCAAATCACAGAGCACCAAATTTTCCAAAAAGGACAGAGCTCTCAGGTGGAACCAGATGTTCGAAAGTGATTGGTATGTTGGATGCTGAGTTCTTGAAAATCTAGCTTGGTGGGTTAATAGTAGCTGCTGGATGGGCTCACTTTTGAAAACTGAACATTTGAGAACATGAAAATCCAGTCCTGAAAATGGATGCGTCTCCTAGTCGTTAATCTGATCCTTACTTTCTCCAAATGGAAAAATGAACTCTGTCTCACCTTAAGTGTTAGGAAACCTGCACTGATGGGAGTAGAGTTAAAGTTGTTGCAATTGTTTCTACTCATTGTAGATCTATGCAGGTTTTAAAAACCTGGGGTCCTTCAACAATCTCATGTACTGTCTTATTTCTTCCTTCTGGGGAGAGTGGGTAAAGGAGCCTGCATGTGCAAAATGAATCTAATCACACAGGACATGTTTGATTAAAAATGTTAGCAAGGAAGATTCACAGACTGGCTAGGAACCTTTTTTCATATAATTTCAAAATGTTGTCTGAAAGCCAACTCTTTAATCTTCCTGTCCTCACCCCTGTTCTACAACTCCATCATATATTGTACATCACTACCAATAGCACTTACAGAAGCAACTCAGCAGAATATGTAATTGTTCAATACTGCACATAATGATTTCTCAGGATCTGTTTCCCAGGCATTGCTATATGCTATTAATTCTCCTAAAAATTACTGACTGTACTTTTCTTACTCCAATTAAACATCACCTGACACACCAATCAAACTTCTTTCCCATGTAAAATATAAAATAAAACCAACCAACACCCTTTGCCCTGGATCTTCTGAAACACTTTCATGGGAAAAGAGTAACTTTCATCACTCACACTGCAAGCTCTGCAGTCCAATGATGTCAGCAGACAAATGCTAAGTGGAATGGGACTCTGCTCTTGGGCAAAAGGAAAGGCAGCACAAGCTGATGGAGTTAAAAGTTTTGTGTTTTTTTAAATTAATGAAATGGAATGAACTTTTTTTAAAAAAAATAGTGGAATGAAACAATGGAAGTCAGTGGAATTATAGAGGTATAAGCCAAGTTCAATTGATCTGGAAATTAAAAAGAAAAAATGGATCAAAGCAACAAGTGTTTCTTAATTGATAATTTACTACAAACCCAGTAGTAAATAGTTCAGTATGAAAAGTTTGAGATGCAGTCTGCATCCCATGAACAAGCACGCTAGAAGTGATCAAGCAGTTATGTATATGTAAAGGCAAACTCCATTCTCTGAATGCCACTCCTTACATAACCAAAAGGGCATCACCAATGAACAAGAGGGAGGTATCAGAATGCTCAGGGGATCCCCAAGGTTTACAGAAGTGCCAAATATCTTTAGGGGAAAACATCCCAAGGTCATACAAAAAATTGCAAATCAGCTCAATGAGGATGGAATCAGAAGTGACTTGCTGGGTTGGGGGGGGTGTTGCTACCATGCTTCCTTCACAGCAGGTGGGGCACTATTGCTTAGGAGGAGGGGGAGGGGCAAGACAGTGGGGAGGTCAGTGCAAACACACCAGGACAGCCAATCTGGCACTCCTGCTGGTGTACTTGCACCACGCTGATCTCCCTACCTAACCCTTCCTCTCCCTCCCAATAAGCAACAGGCCAACCTGCTGCAAAGCTAGTGTAGCAGCTACACCGCACCCAACAAGCTGCTTTGGGGTGGAATACTGTTTTTTGGAAGGAAAAATGGAAAACCAAGGGGTAGAGAAATGAAATAGAGTATCCTGGAAGAAGGCACCACTAATTTCCTTGAACCCTGAGCAGGTGGGCTCCACACAGCAACATTTTGTTGCAGGTCCCATTTGTTTCCTTCTAATAGCACCAGAATTCAAAATGTACATGCATGGACCATTTTCTTCAAAATGAATGTGAACCCACAGAGATTGTAATTGCACTAATTTGATTTGAAACTCATATATACATCCTCAAAGTCAGTGACAATACTTTAACCAAAATAAACAGCAGAAGACAATAAACATGTGAACACACGCACACACATCGCTACTACTGTCTACTACTATTTCCAAATTATTAATTGGCTTAATCTCATCCTGTTACAACTGAAAGTTAAAGACACCTTCATAATAAGAAATGTTCCAAGGATTGAACAAGTGCCTGAGTTAAAAAGGTAGCAGCATGCAAAAATTCATGTATGAATGCAAGGGAAGGTAAAACAGCTTAAAAGAAACCCAAGATGTCACTCCTAATGAGGAACAATGCAGAGGTATGTTCAGTTTTATGTGATGTAAATTATCAAGATAAGGCATAAGGGCATTAGTCAACGCAACTTCTACTATACTATGGCACTAGTGAAATGGATAAGCAAAATTAATTGTTTTTAAATTGCTTCATTTCCTGAAGCAAACAAACAAAAATCAAATAAAGGGGAAATAATGAGAGATTGTGCTGAGGAAATGTAAAAATGTAGAGCAAATAAAAGCATGGTATAATACCTGTGAAACTCTGGTTGCCTCTGCCAAGAACTTCTTCATTTCTTTTTCTGTACAGACTACATTCATTGCTGAGCCACTATGAAGAAATGGGAGAAAGGGGGAGAAAGGTTAATGATACTGTCATATCAGAGTTTTCATCTTCAGAATCTGTCTCCCATTCAACCCATACCTCCTGGTCTTTCTTGTTGGAACAAAAAGCAACTATTCACCAAAGGGAATCGGTATTGAATTTACCCCTAAAAAGCTAAGTGCCCCCAAGAACATACTAAGGAGAAAAAAAAGAATTCTTGACTAAAGACTGTGTAAAAAGCTTGGTTTCCTCAAAATTTTCTCTTGCTCAATTCTTTAAAATAGTTTCAAACTTAGCATTGCTGAAAACAATTGTTTACGGAATGCTAGTTCAGAGGCAATAGGTTTTTAGTTTGGTTTATCATCAATATTTGATCTTTCATTGTGCAACATTTCACACAAACCCCAACCAATCCCTTGTGGACTACGACCTGGGAGACCATGGTTCAAATCCCCACACAGCCATGAAGCGCACTGGGTGACCTTGGTCCAGTCACTGCCTCTCAGCCTCATGAAAACCCTATTCATAGGGTCACCATAAGTCGGAATCAACTTGAAGGCAGTACATTTACATTTTTTACATTTAGGGACCATGTCGGAGAAAGCTGAGAATGTAAGGGCCTATCATTTGGTGGGTTCTTTTAATACATTTTATTTCTTCTTTGCCATACAAATATCAGAACAGGGCCTATCATTTGTGATATCAAAATGCAACGCCAACACAAATGCACCCTGGTTCTCAAAGTGTGTCATTTCTGTATTTGGTATCTTGTCAACTATAATATCTGAGAGAGAGTTCTGGTACATTGGAAAAGACAGGAAGTTTGGGATTCAGTTTATTATCTCACAAGCCATTTATGTATTGATATTTTCTTCTGTGAAAAAAATTCTGAAATCCTTAACATTGCTAGTTTTCTAGTGATTCTAAAATCATGCCACAAGGAGTGCCTTCAGAAGAAAAACAACAACTCAGAATTGTATGAGAAAATTAATGGTGAAATTGTAAAATTGTCATATGAAGAAGATCTAAGCTTCTTATTCAGAAACAGGAAGAAGCCAGCCCTGTAACCAGCCTTTTTCTTGTAGGTGGGGCAGCCACATTTCTAGGTGGAGCATTTTGGGGGGAAGTGTATAGCGCCAGTCAATCTCCACACACTCCTCCATTGGTGAAAAGGATCTGAGGGCCAGGCCAGGACCTTCCCCTTCACGACTCCTCCATGCAGAAAGTGTGTTACCTTAGATCAGCCTTTCCCAACCAGTGTGCCTCCAGATGTTGTTGGACCACAATTCCCATCTTTCCTGACCATTGGCAATGATGGCTGAGGCTGATGGGAGTTGTGGTCCAACAACATCTGGAGGCACACTGGTTGGGAAAGGCTGCCTTAGATAATGGGCTATATAAAGGTCAAGTTAACAGAAAATTTACTATGAACAACATTAGAAATTAAATGACTGGCTTTTTTCTTTGTTTGATAAGAAAAAAAGGATATTAAGGATACAGTGAACAAGGGGATACCAAAAGGTGTTAACTCCTCTTTGACGGTCCCTGTGATGTTCCACACTTTTAGAACTTTTGTTTGCCGTCCTGGGCTCCTACTGGGAGGAAGGGCAGGATAAAAATCAAATAATAAATAAACTTCATTCACCCAACCCAAAATTCAGAATCATGCCTCTTTAGGCTGTTTTCCAACTGTTTATTCTTGCTTTATGGTGATTGGATTTTAAAGGGATTTATTTCTTATTGTGAGTTGCCTTGGTTTCCAATCACCAACCCAATCACAGGGTTGTTGGAAAGACTCCATACACACACACACACACACACACACACACACACACACACACACACACACACACACACACACACACACACACACACACACTGCAGATGTATAAATACATATAGCCCATATAATAGTTTATTGTCAAACCAGTTGGTCATTGCAAAAAATCAGTATTAATTTTTTAAAAAATCAGCATTAGTTTCCTACATAATAAAAACTGTAATACCTAAGTAAACCCTGCCTAATTGCCACTTAATGGGCTAAATGGGCACCGGGTGGCATGGAATAGAATCTGGGTAAAACCCAGCTAACCGGGCAATATGGCAACCCTAGTCACGGGAACCAACCCAGGGCTGTAATCTTTGAGAGAGTTGAGGCTTGACTGTAAACCTGGACATATATAACACAGGCTGAGAGAATGAGGCAGAGTCCCTAATATCAGTTGTGTTACAAAGAGTGGTGAAAGAAAGGGAAAATGTGTCTCCTTCTGCTAAAGATGGATTGTTGGCAGGCAGCGGGGCATGACTGTCCTGCTTCTAGCCTTTCTCCTGTTAGATTTTCCTTCCTGTTGGACAATCAAGGAAAAACGTTTTAAGTGGTTGCTATATAAAAGAGTAACTAGGTGACTGTAGTGTGTATAGCAGTGCTTCTATTACTCTAGGGCTGTTTTTATCCTTTGCCATCAACTACAGAAGAAAAAGAAGAAAAATAACCATTATGATTGTGAGTATAGTGAATGCTCTAAAAGAGTAAAGGATAACCTAGGGTAGATATTTTTCAGATCAGTTGTAAGTTTTCTCTTTATTTCACCCTTTAGCAATAAGCACCCAATCCTTCTCTACTCATATAACTGCAGAATAAACAAGGTCTTACTTCCTACTACAAACACACAAACATGTTTCTTTATTTCTGGCTGGGTAGAGCTCGCAACTGAAACTAAGAAACAGAGCAAAGGAAAGTTCAAGGGCTGGAGTCTAACTTTAGTCCATAATACAAAGTTCTAACATTTGGCTCTCCAAGGGTTATGTTACTAGAGCTTGGAAAAGTTACTTTTTTTGAACTACAACTCCCATCAACCCAATCCAGTGGCCATGCTGGCTGGGACTGATGGGAGTTGTAGTTTTAAAAAAGTAACTTTTCCAAGCTCTGGTTACTATACAGTATGGCTGGAATCCACTTGCTAGCCCCAATCCACTAACATTCTGTCAAACTGGAATGCAGTTCCCAACTCATCTTCATTCAGTGTTCATCTGGTTCAAAAACTTCAATTAGGAACAAGGTTTTACAGGGTTAACACCATAGAGATTAAGAGGGAATACTAGAACTTCTCCCGAGACGCTCTACATTTCCGTTAATCTCTAGTCTAGTCTATTAACCTTTTAAATGCCTACTGCCCCCAATCTTTACTGTGTTGACTTCCTTTCAGCTCCAGCAGCCAAGGAGAAAGTCTCAGCCAGCTTGCTCTCTCTCTCTTTCAAGCAAAAGTTTCAAAGAGGGCAGAAGAGAGGCCACTCAGAGAGGACCCAGCCTGAGCTTGCTGGCTTTGTCCGCACACTCCTCAGAGGAGAATGGGGAAAGGCAGATCACCCGTGGAGGGATATCTACCTCCTCAGCTCAGGCTGCAGCCTCTTCAGCCCTTTCTGGTGCCGCAGAGGTTGCTGGGCGGTGGGGTGAGAGACTATGTGCTGCCACAAGAAACCTAGCAGAGGCAGCAGTAAGCCAGGAATAGGAAGGAAGCGAAGGCCTGGGGTCCCTATCCTCTGTTCCCTCCAAGGCCCTTCTTATGTGTGCAGATTTTCCATGGAAACTCAAAGTGGTCATGATTGGTCCTCAAAGAGATTGGACATGTGGACTTTAAAAAAAAATCTGATATCAAGTCCAGTTTTTCCAAAATCCGTGCCCATCCCTTTTATACAGGCTGTTTGCTTTTTTCACAATCATTTCAGCAATTACAGGGTGATTGTGATTATGAAAAAACCACCCTAAGTCCAGGAAAGTCTTGAATGAGCAGACTTTTCAGATGGCCCTGTTGCTGTGCACTCACCCTGACTTATTCACTAAATTTTTCAGAGGGTCCTATTATTAAATGGCTCCCGTTCTTAAACTAGCTGTCATTCTTTAATTGGAGGCTGTCATTGTCTGTCATGTCACAAATTAAAAACACAATTTTCAAAAAAAAAGTAAATCTGGAAAGGAGCATAGCTTGGGGTGGTGGTGGATGAAGCCATTATTCAAAGTCATGCTCTATCCTGAGCTATATAGCTAAAGTACACCATCCCTATGAGATTGTATGGTATTCTTAAAGATTGCGTGCAGGCAACTCAGCAACACAAACCCATAAATGTGGATGGATGGCCTGCAAGAGCCACCCCAGGGTAATAGTTAAAACCCGTAACTTTAGGGACAAGATTAGCTACCCTAAAAACTTGGCCATCACATAATGGGTACCTCCTTTGAAGTTATTTTTAGGAATATTTGGCATTCATAACACGCAATGAGAATTCAAAGCACTTCATGGATATTATGGTCACTAATAAATTCCTGGGTAAGGAGAAATTTGAACCAGGGCTCATAGATCCAAGTATGAAAAAGAAAATAAGAAAAATGGCAGCCAGCTGTGTAGACAAAAAGTAAGTTCAGTTTCCACTGTCCTTCTAACGCAACATAGCTTAAAACAAACTTTGCTTTAAGGTAAACAAACAGCATGCTGGTGTACATTGGTTAAAAGTTCTCACTGTGCTCCTCTCCTGCTGCTACTACACTGCAGGCACAACAAACCAGTGTTTATCTTGTTATACTGTCTAAACCCAGTCTAATGGTTTCTTCCTTTTAAGCTATGGTTCAATGTGATGTGTAAGCCAGGCCACTGACTAAGACAGTTGATCCAACTGCCTAATGTATTTGTGAAGCATTTTTTGAATCACAAAATTTTAACTATGCTACATCAGTTTGTGTACAGTGTTTAATAACAATATGGAATCCCTAGTTATTTTTTTAAAAAGTAAACAGTGGGGATGAAACCATAAAGGCTAGGCTGTGCAGAATTTATTCCACATGCCAATTACCTTCAAAAGAAGAGTAAACCTTCTTTTGTAAGATGTCTGTGTCTTTCTAAACAATTGATCAATTCTTCAGAGCTGATCAAAGAATCCCTTCCATGCTTGAGAATCCTGTGGTTTGCTTTAAAAATCCCATTGAAAAGAGGTATTAATTGAATTATTTAGTAGTAACTCACAGTTAATTATATCATGAAGGCCTTTTGCACATATGCTTATGGCCACATTATATCAGAAATATTTTTCTTTTCCTGCTTAAGCATTCTTTCTGCTTCATTCAATGTCAGGTTTGCATCCATCAGATGGATAGTTTGCCTCTCTTTTATTATGAGAAGCCTTCAATTCAATTTCCATTTGCACTTGTGAACTGTGCTCAGCAAACTCTATTTCTCTTCCTATCCTCTCATCTGTGAATAAGCACTTCACCGCATTAAGCTTTGGAGAGGGAGTATTTGGAACATCTCTGCACATTGATTCAACTCATTCCCAGTTCTCTTTGTTTTGTTTTGTCAACCATGTCCTGAAAGAAAAGCAGCTGCCATAACACATGTTTGACATAAAAGAGAATTTCACACACAAACTGTGGATATTGTCAACATGACACAGGTATGCCTGAATTTCACAAACACTGAAAGACGAGGCTGGCAAGATGAGTGTTGTTAGCATCCTTAGGGTCATTTCTAGTGTACCATTATTCAGAGAGATCCTCTCTCCACTTTATTAGTAAATAATATTGTTATGGGACTGAGAGTTGAGGTAGATGATTTCTGTGAATCCCCTTGCCAGCCTCTGGTTTGGGATCTGCAAAGAAAGAAACCTGCGCCTTTAGGCAGACTAGTCCCATTCATCAGTTAATGGATTCAGCCAAGTCTGTCAAGTATCCCCATTAACAAGTGTAAGAACTCTTTCAGGAGAGAGCCCCCCCCACACACACACACAAGGAAGTAGTTTGTGTTAGGGTTAGTCTGAGGAAAGACTGGGAGCTGAAAGGAAACAGAGAGGCTTGCTTGCTCTCTGTGTCTGAAAGACCCAAAAGCTTTGGGATATGGGGAGCAAGATCTGATGGACTGTTAATGCTGTGACTCCCTCCATCTTAGGCCCAGGTTGTGTATATGTGCAAATAAACCAGATCTCAAAAACACCAGGTTAACTTTGTAGTGTGCCAACTGCTTCCTTTGCTTGTTGCTGTCCAGTTTCAAACTTAACTTCATTTAAGCAAAACTAGTCTGTAAAGTGTGTTGTTGCCACCCTTTGGGTCTATTGCCTTGCAATTTTTTGTTTCGAATGGTGTGCCTTACATTTTGTTATACAAAGTGGCATTTCTTGCTGTGTCGTGATCACTGTAGGAGAGGAAAATATGTGGTACTGGTACCTAATTCCGACAAGACAAATTCTAATTATCAGACCAATGCTAGATGCTGCAGATGCAGACTGTCAAATGTAGACTGTTTCCGCTGTTGATAGCATATCAAAGAAAACTGAGTTGACAGGATGTATGCTCCTTAAAATGGTTCTCCTTGAAATAAAGCAATTGCTGACTTTGCTATAGTTTTGGCTACAAATATTTTGGCTACTAATTATGTTGTACTACTCTGTTATTAGCTGCGTTTTATATTTGGATTATTGAATTGCTTTTATCTTTGTGCACCGCTTGGAAATATTTACATGACAGGTGTTATATAAATCTTAAAAATAAAATAAAATAAAATGAATAAAATAAAATAAAATGGTTAGATCCAATTCACCATCCCTGCAGTAAACGGTGGAAACAAGGATTATTAGGTGATATTCAAGGCTAGTCCTACTCAGAGTAGACACACTGAAGTTAATGAACATGAATAACTCTGGTTCATTAATTAAAACAGGTCTACTCTGAATAGGATTTAGTTAAATACAACCCATTATTTTTTTCTTTTTAACAAGGATGACATTTTGTGGTTTACTAAGGGCATTCAGCTGGCTTTTATGTTGGCTAGTACATGTCAAAATGTTTTGACTTATCTTCCTGCTTTTTAAAAATAATCTTAAAATATTGGTCAACTTTTTCTATAGTTCTGACAATACCTGTCAACTTTTTCTACAGTTTTGACAATATAGTGTGTGCACGGACATGTGTGTGTGTGTGTGTGTGTGTAGTAGGATACATCTTTGCTTTTTTTGAAGAGGGTATACATGAGTTTGCAGCATCTGAGTGTCAGGATTCCTAATACTTCCACATGATTTTTTTAGTCCAGTAGGGTAGTGGACATATCCAGGTTTATAGCTGATACCGAAGCTTTCAAACATGGATATATGAGGGATCAACTGAGCTGCTAAAGAGACATATCAGAAATCCAGTTGTCCAGTTCACTCTGGCACTGGAGAAAAAAGACTTTTTAGATTATTTGCAGGGTCCAATTTTATGGTGTACTGAAGTCATCAGAATTTCTCGGTATTATATCTTAAGGTTTGGCCAGTCATCCCATCCTCAGGTACTCCTCCTGAGCATCAGCAGCAGACATGGGAAGACCTTCCTCTCACTGCACATGCTTAGTTCTGGCTGCTCTGCTTCGACAGATCTGAGGCAAGCCAGCAGGTAGCAAAAAAGTGAAGGAAAAGAACTGTCATCCAGACCACAGTGGCTTCAAATAAGTAAGTTTTAGGAAGAGAAGATTGAGAAACAAGTAGGCTGGTGAGCAGAATAGCCCAGGGTGCTCTGAGGAGAGGGAAGAGAAGATGAGGTGATGGCCACTCCCTCAGATAGCTTTGAAAAAAAGGGGATTAGATCAATTCATGAAGGATTGGTCCTTCAACACCTATGAGCCATGATTGCGAAGTGGAACCTCCATGTTCAGAGGAAGAGTCCCTCAAAATACCACTGCTTGTGGGCTTCTCAGAAGCATCTGGCAGACCACTTTTGAGAAAAGAATACTGGACTAGATGGACACTTGGTCTGAACCACCGGGGCTCCTCTTATGAGAATTCATCTGCGTGCTTTCACTGAGTTAGGGGACTATTTCTGATTTGGAGAGCAGGGAGCAAATAGCCCTAACAGTGGTTTCAAGCAGATGATCCAGAGTAGTGATAGTTTATGGTCAGATAACAGGTACAAAAAGAGATGATATGCTGTCCAACGGCAAAATGACTAATGTATGCTAAAGTGCTGCATACAATATTTAAGTTGAGAGGGCATGTCCTTGGCTCAATAAGAACACAAGAAGAGTCTGCTGGATCGGGCCAGTGGCCCATCTAAGTCCAAACCAGATGCCTATAGAAAGCCCACACGCAAGAGCACTGTCCCCTCGTGTAGCTGGTACTCAGAAGCATTCTGCCTCCAACCATGGAGGCAGAGCATAGCCATCATGCCTAGTAACCATAACCATTGATCAACAAGTACCAGACAGGACAGATACTTTTTCATTGTCTCTGTATCCATCACAATTGCAGTTGCTTGGTGTAAAAACTGTGCAGTTTCCATATGTAGCAGAGCAGTATCCTCATCCTCTCATACCTCATTTTGTGTAAATAATGCAGGAAGTTCAATCTGTTCTGTCAGAAAAATGACTTACCTCAAAACATATGAAGGTCTCAGCAAGCATGGGTAGCCAACCAGGTTAGCAAATTCAACAGCATCTTTCTAAAAAGTGGGAGGATATTTTTTAAAATGCTGATAACACCTAGATATTCTGACATGTTCAAAGATGTTAAGATTTGGATACATTCAGTTTGTATGAATACTCTAAATTCTACTGTGTGTGTTTTTCTCACTGAACAGAGATGGAGAGGGATGAGGCAGCGGTAAGATCAGCATAGTGCAAACACACCATCGGAACCAATCTGGTGGCCCTGCTGGCGTGTTCGCACTGCACCAACCTCTCTGCCTCCCCCTCCCCCTCTCCATCCCAGTATACACAGTGACTCAGCTGCAGGGAGGTCAGGTAAGTGGCACAGCCCCACTGCGCTGTCTGCTACTAGCAAAGCATAGCTTGCATGCTCCTTTCTCCCACGTGTATACTTTTGCTTAACCATTGTTTGTCATTTCATACTTGTGGGATCACCTTTATCCCATATGTACCCACTCGACTGCTTTGATCTGCGGAACTGGAACCGTTAGAGATGTCACAGAATACTTATTCCGCACTTGTAAGGAATTGGTCTTTTCGTGTAGAAGCACCTACACTTTGGAACTCCCTGTCTCATGACATCAGGCAGGTGCCTTCACTGTATTCTTTTTCAGCACTTGCATTTCTGTTTAGGCAAACTTATCCAGACACATAGATGTTGAAGTGTTTAACCTCTTTTTAGTTTACTGCTGTTTTATTTGTATTTGTAATGTTTTTAATTGCTTGTTTTTAATGGTTTCTATTGATAATTTTAATGTTTATTGTAAACTGCTTAGAGGTCTTCTTACAATCAAGCAGTAAATAAATCTAAAGCATGGTTAACATTAACTATGGCTTGTTTGAAACAAGCCAGCATCAAACCATGGCTTGTTTGAAACAAACCATAGTTAACGCTAACCAAAGTTTATCAGTCCAGATAACATGACAAAATGTGGATAGTTAAAAATGGGAAGAAAAGCTTCTGAACTCCTCTTCCTGACCACATGGCGAGAGGAGAGGAGGGGAGAGGAGGAGCATGTGAGCCCAAGGCTCACCTACGCTTACTTCCATCATGGAAAAAGGGAAGATTCTTACTATGAATTCCAGTTCTCTGTGTCTCCGGGCATTACAGAACTTTTAGAAGTAGTCCCTCTCACAGCACAACAAGCACGGTTAAATGAAAACGATCCTTTTGAGGGATGAGGGCACTACTCTCCCTGCTGAGGCAGTGTGGCAGAGCAAAACTAAGCTGCCACCTCAGTATCCTGGAAGCAATGGCCGACGGCATGGGCACTGCAAGCACTCCCTAAAAACCATCAATATCCCTCAAACTGGCCAATAGCTGTAACTATTTGATTGACTAAAAAAGAAACATAACACAGTGGGATAGAAGAGAACTAATCCAACCCCCCACCCAGCCTGCTCCATGTATGGCAAGGCATAAACCTGAGGAGAGGATTGTGATCCAACTAGGCCACCACCAGCTTGCTTGTTTCAGATGCCTGTCCCCACATCCTTGCTGAAGGATGAATGCACCCTTCCAATGAGTAGAAAAAAATAATTGTGAATATTGGCTTAAGACTTAAACTAATTACAAAGCACAGAATAGATGTATGTCTACACACCAAAGAATTAACTGTTTTCCAAGGCGCTTGAGCTACTTGCAGTTCATCAAGAACAGCCGAGAATACAGACCGATCTTCTGCATGGTCAATCTGCAGCGGGTTAGTACCCAAAATTTTAACTCCACTTCTGTAAAGTGGCACAGCCAGGTTATTTGGAATCTGCCCTCCTACAGAGATGATGCAGCCATCACATTCCTACAGTGGATAAGAAAAAAAAATTAACTAAGTGCAGTTCATTACCTAACCAAGCATCTATTAGCATGATATAGAAGCAAGGTAGAAAGAACAGCTTGGATCCAGAAAACGTTGGATTTTCTAAGCTGTGAATCTGATTGAAATTTTGCTCTCTTGCCCATGGCCTTTTAAGGTTCCTGCCTTGGCATCCCTAAAACAGCTACCTCTAAAAAGTTGGGAGGTATCCAGAGCAGCATACTATGGGAAGCACTGTGCCAAGAACTGCGGCAGAACAGCTCTGGCTGCCCAAGCCCCAGTTAATCACTCTCTCCTCCCAGTAAGCTCCAGAACAATATGAAAGGACCCTCTCCTGCCTCCCTCCTCTAGTAAGATGCCACCGACACTACTTTTGTTAGGCCTAAGTTGGGTAACCAGTACGGATAGAAGGAACTGTCAATTTCAGTTCTCTCCATTTCTCATTTTTCCAATCTTAAACCCAGTTCTCCACATTCCTGCAGCAATTTTTTATTTTAAAAATCCTCATAAAATTTCTTCAGCTTTTCAGCTTGAATTTCTCCTGATAAATGCATTTTTGTATGCAGTTTTGACTAATGTACACATTTTTGTAACCATGTTCTCCTTATATAATGCATTTGTATATTATTTTTACTAATATATTTATGCACACTTTCTCTTAATATGTATGCATTTTTGTAAACATTGTTTGGTTAGAGAACTGCATTGCAAAATTCAGGTAAGTGCAAGTTTCAAAGGATGACTGCTCTGGCCTAGGAAGGGCAGTTGGTCTTGTTCCTAAAAACGGATGTGTTTTTATATAACAAAATAAATGTACTGCCTTCAAGTCGATTCTGACTTATGGCAACCCTGTGAATAGGGTTTTCATGAGGCTGAGAGGCAGTGATTGGCCCAAGGTCACCCAGTGAGCTTCATGGCTATGTGGGGATTTGAACCCTGGTCTCCCAGGTTGTAGTCCAACACCTTAACCACTACACCACACTGCCTCATAATCAAGCTTAAATGCTTTTCATGGTTTCGTGGAGGACTAAAAAAAAAGTATTTGACGGTGGCATTAATTAGATTAAAGGTCATGCTGCCTGGTAGGGTTAGGATTTCAAGCCTTTTAGGAACAATTTTGCAAAGAAAATACATTTTTAAGCATTTTGCCCAGCAAAGGGGATAATGAGACTGGCTTTGCATACTATCTGGGTTGGTTTAGGAAACATTGGCTTTGACTCTTCTGAGGCTACTTCTGTTTTTTTTAACCTCCTGTTGGTAGATGTCCAAGATAATGAGCAGGCCAATCCAACCCAGAGACCTTCAAAACTTACTGCGAATCTATCAGAGCAACTTTTTGAAAGCTTTGTTTGGCATTTGAAAAATCATGTTAGCTTCAATGGCATTGTCCTCATGCATAAAATTAAGCATGTGTGTAATTGCTTTTCCAATCACAGGTTAAAACTAAGCTCAGCAAGGGCAGGACAATTTGAACCATAAATAACTGTGAAATAAATTAAATCAGCTTGTAAATACTGTGCAATATGTCATTTTTGGAAAATAATTCTATATTTATTTGGCATTCATTATCAGGCAGCTAGGAACTGCACTGCCATGCAAAATGTAATGCCAGGACTTTAAAAAAAAGTGCCCAGCCAAAGGTGACAATGAGACTGACTTTGCAAACTGTTTGGCTTGGTTTAAGAAACCTTGGCTTTAATTCTTTTGAGGCCATTTGGATTTTTAATTTTTTTTTACCTCCTGCTGGTAGATGTCCAAAATCCTCTCCAGTGATAGTTCATCAAAGTAGAGCCTGTCACACTCATCAAAATCAGTGCTCACCGTCTCCGGGTTGCAGTTCACTACAACTGTCTTTTTGCAGAGCTGACGCAATGTGCGGATGCAAGAAACGGCACACCAATCAAACTCTACACTGCTCCCTGCCAACAAAAGGGCAAAGCTAGAAGAAGTTCAAAAAGGACAGCACTGTGCAGGCAGGTTTAAAAACAACAAGACCCTGTCAAGGCCAGGGCAAGGATTCTAACTGCCTACCTGTAAGCTCAGAAGTCTGCAACCACAACATGTGCCCTCCCAGTAACTGAAAAGATGTAGAAACTTCTTGTTACCTGTAAGCTACTGAGGGTTTAATGGATCATAGAATCATAAAGTTGGAAGGTACATCCAAGGCCAGCTACTCAAACCTGCTGCCAGTGCAGGATATCCATTACTATAGCACTCCTGGTAAGCGGCCATCCAGCCTCTGCTTAAAAACCCCTAATGACGTAGAGTCCATCACCTTCCAAGGCAGCCTGTTCCACAGTTGAACTGGTGCTTGTACTGTCAAGAAGGGTGTTTTTTTTTTTTAATGAATGCTCAAATCCCTCTTCTTGTAATTTGAATCCATTGGTTTGGGTCCGACCCTCTGATGCAAGGAAACACACATTTGCTCCATCATCTGTATCATATTGCCTTTTAATTGTCTCTTCTCCAGTCCAAATATATCCCAACCCTTACACTCCTTCCTCATAGGTCTTGGTTTCCAGGTCTCTCTCACCATCTTTGTCATGTTGCACCTTCACAGAATTAGTATAGGGTCTAGCTGGGGGGCATTCATTGATATTCTGAAAAATATCTATCTATGGACTCGTCACCATAGCTAAAAATAATTAATAATATTTAACAACGATTTCTTATCGGCTCTGTTATCACATTAATCCCATATAGTCACCTAATGTGTGGAGGTATTCGTGGCCATTGCCCTGCTTTGGACCCCCATGCAACTGGATGGAAGACAATAATAAGCTCCACATTATTATGATTTTTTATTTATTAAAACATTTATAAACCACCTTTCATATAAAATAATAAGGTGGTTTACAGCATAAAATCTACAAGCAATAAAATGAATAATAATAACAATAACAATAATAACAATAATAATAACAACAACAACAACAACAACAACAACAACAATAATAATAATAATAATAATAATAATAATAATAATAATAATAATAATAATAATAATAATAAAAGCACCCAGAAATACAACAGATATCCAAAATTTCTAATAAAGCTGATACTAAAAATCAGTACTTGGGAATGTCCCAGTGAATCGGTCTGTCTGAAGCAGCTGGCAGAACACCATTCCTGTAGGTATTTGCTGTACCTCTAAAGCCTTAACAGACTTTGAGACCAGCAGTATTGGTTTCAAACCATTATTAAATGGGAACACTGGATAGCCTTTATCGTTGTTATCAGCATAACACTTAGCCACTTAATGGGAAGATTTTGCTCCCAAAAGTTATAAAGTGGGAGGAAGAATCCCATGTCTTAATTGTGGTTAAGAGGTACATCTATACCACTCCTTCCTGTATTTTTAGAAGCATTCTAAAACATTCAGTGAAAAAGAAATGGCTTTGGTTCTAAAATGACAAAAAGCAATGCTCAAGGAATGATATGATGCAGGTTTTGTATGTAGAGTTCTAGGGCGATATGAAACACATTGTTAGAGAAGAGGGTAACTAACACACACCTAAAAGACTTTTAGAAGATCTTCTAGGCTGGAAAGACAGAGAAAGTTAAAGCAAGATTTACCTATGTGATATGGTCCACAGCCTAGCACCATCATTCCATGGTCATCAAATTTTACATCATGCTCCTAAAATAGAACACAGTAAGAGAAGTCATCAGGAATTATTCTCAGCTGCATCCACTGTGCTCATGAGAACAAACCATCTATGCCTCACAGGACTTTAGTCTGACCTCTTTTAGTTTACTTTAATGCCATTGAATTAAACAGATTTTTGAAAACCCAGTTTTGCCTTAATTATAGGAGCACTTTAAAGACACTGATGCACTCTTGTGAGATACCTTCTGTGTCTTGCTGAAACAAATATTGGCACACATAATCAGATAATAAAGGAGGAAATGCACAGATTTAAAATAGCATTCAAATCTTACCAACGATTGATGTTGACTTACAAAATATTGTAGCCATAATGAATGCTTTTAATTAAAGGACACAGTCTAAGGTGTGAACTCACATCAGTGGGGTCACAATACTGTTATCCATTATGCTACTGAGTTTAGAAGCCAAAGGCAAGAGCTATACCTAAAGATTCCCATTTGTAAAGACAGCTTCAATTGATTCAGGACTACAGTTGTACAGGAAGTGGAGTTTGGGGGTCCAATTTAAAGAGCAAGGGGGTGCATAGATGAAGACTGCAGAAACCATTACTCATTTCTGCTTATTCCCTGCACCCCCTCTCCAATAACTTTTGCCCCAGCCAGGATCACCTCGTATTAGAGCCAAGCTGAAAGGAAAGTGATGCTGGGGTTCAGAGTATGGAAAGGTAAGTTGAAGACAGAACAAAAATTAAACAGTGAAAGTGGTGGGAAGCATGCCTACATTTCCCTTCTACTCTTAAAAATGGCCCCCACAACTTTCTAGATTGTGACAGATCCAGGTTTAAACACACCAATCTGTCACTCTCACTTCTTATTTGAGGAACAGTAGTCTTCCACATGTTTCCCTAACTGACAGTCAATTATGTAGCCAGTTGAGGAGGATGGCTATGGAGAAACTGAACAGACTGCTTGATTAGATTACCTGCATCAATGATTAATGCTTCTATCTATGAATGAACATCTGAAGCTGCCTTATTATGTGTCAGATGAAATGATCTATCTAACTCAGTATAGTTCACTCTTGACGATAGAGTGCTTTCTGAACACTGCTGCTCAAAATCCTTTAACTGGATATGCTGAGGATTGAATCCAGGACTTTATGCAGGCAATGCATGTATTCCGCCACTGACCTATAAGCCCTCTCATATTAATTGACCTCCACCCTTGATTGCTTATCTGTTTTTCACTCTATGCAAGGCCAATAAAATGTCAATCATCATAGGTTAAGCAACATAGTCATTTTACCTGGCCTTGACTCAAGCTAATTGCTGTCTAGCTGTAGTTGTTTCGCATAAGAAATGTGTTGTCTTGCCATGTCTGTCTGAGAATCTACCTCCTATCCACCTACCTACCTATCTATGATCATACTTCACCCATTCCCTACTGTGTTATGCATGAGTTTCACTGCGCCCTCAGCTAAGCATTTCACCATCACTCTTCCTACAGTTAATTGTCTGGTCTTCAACTGTTGCAGAGATAGGTGCCAAACTGATTTGGCATTATGGCTCTCTGGCCCTTTTGGTTTATGCCTTTTGCTTCTATAGCATGCTGACAGCAGGACTCCCAATGCTGCCTATGGAATTCAAGAAGTCAGCCCCATACTCCAAACCGAACCGTCTCTTTCATGTAACTCATACCCCAAAGCTATTTCCAGTGCATTGCCCCAATGCCCATAAAGTTGCTCCAAGCAATCACCTACTTGGGGATTCATTTTTACAAATTGTTAGAGAGTTAGCATTTTCACCATACAATTCATTGTCAGTGACAGTAAGTAGCATGAAATGGGATGGGACAGAGCTGCCCATGGTGCTCACATTGCATTGCACTATGCAAATTGAATTTGGTACTGAGAGGTGAAATCTCACAGGAAGAAGGGGGGAAGCGCCCATACTACAAGACTGCAAGCAAAATATGCATCAATGGAGTTCTCATTGGTAATCCAGAGCAAAGAGCAAAAGCTTCATGTTCATAGATGTTGGGATTTAGGGAACAAAACTATGGTACTGTAGGCAAATGTTCATTGCTTGTATCTTTGCTGTGCCTGCTCAAAAGGACTAATGCTCCCACCTGCACTTTTACTTATTCCTGTAGGAAAAGATTCCCACCTGTACTCCAATGGGATTATGCCTCTGCCAGCTGCTCTAAATATTTTCTAAGTCATCTCTAGACTTAGTGGATTTGAGTTGCAAGGTCAATAGATACTAATGGGAGAAAATACATCATAATATGCTGTAGCTATACAGAAGTAAATGACAGCACTTACCTGGCCATTATAAGTGACATAGAGATAATTAGTTACAGCAGGGTATTCTCCTGCCAGTGTGTCAATCTGCAGAGGAGGGGGAGAAATGGTCAACATGAAAACAGAACTATTTCCCAGAATTTCATGTTCCACTGTTTCCATTCTGTTATTCTATACTCAGTGCTTTCTGTCTCCTCCCTACCCAAGTCCTTATAGGTAATACACCAGCAATGGAGCATTATGTCATTTAGGTATATAATCCCATATAGTAGTAGGAAACTCATTCTTGGACTGCTAATCCTTTCATAGACAAAAGGCACCATCCACATTGGCAACCTCTGGGGAACCCAAGCTTTGCCAAAAAAATCTCTAGGGAAAATATCCTAAGGAGGGAATCCCCAAAATAACCCACTGAGGACTGAGCATGCTCAGCTGACATGAAATGCTGAATGACTGTTGGGGAGGCAGAAATGGAAGCATGGGGGAGGGAAATGGAATGAAATGAAGAGGGCATGGATGACTGTCTGGAACCTGAACAGGAGCATACCACACTGCAACATTTTGTTGTAGGTCCCAATTTTTTTTAAAAAAAGCTGTTATACTGCATTTCTGTACAAAGAGATGTAAGACTAACCAATTATCATCATCAATGATATTATTTATTTATGACACGCGTGATGACACGCAGCTCTATCTCTCTTTTAAATCCTCACCGGAGCTGGCTGTGGAGACCTTGTCCAAGTGCCTGGAATCCGTGAGTGGGTGGATGGGGAGGAACAGGCTGAAGCTCAATCCTGATAAGACCGAGGTGCTACTTGTGGGTGACACGGGAAGGTTGGGTGTTGTTGACCTGAAGCTTAATGGGGTGAGTTTACCCCTGAAGGATCAGGTCCGCAGCCTCGGGGTGGTTCTTGATTCCAAGCTGTCCATGGAGGCTCAGATTTCAGCAGTGAGCCGGGGAGCTAGGTATCAACTACACCTCATATGGAGGCTGCAACCCTACCTCCCTATTCATCAGCTCCCACTGGTAGTACATGCCCTGGTCACCTCTCGATTAGACTACTGCAATGCGCTCTACATGGGGTTACCCTTGTAAACGGTCCAGAAACTACAACTGATGCAGAATGTGGCGGCTCGGTTGCTTACAAACAGCCGCTGCCGCGATCACATCACACCAGTGTTATTTCATCTACATTGGCTTCCAGTTGTTTTCCGGGCCCAATTCAAGGTGTTGGTGTTAACCTTTAAATCCCTATACGGTCTCGGCCCAGTTTACCTGAAGGAGCACCTCCAGTACCACCAATTAAGCCGCCCGACTAGATCAGCCACGCAGGGCCTTCTCTCAGTCCCACCAACGAAAACAGCTAGGTTGGTGGGGACTAGAGAGAGGGCATTTTCAGTGGCGGCCCCCACTCTCTGGAACTCCCTCCCGTTTGATCTCCGCCATGCCCCTTCCCTGGATACATTTCGCCGAGCCTTAAAAACTCGGCTCTTTGGACAGGCCTTTGGGATCTCTGGGGTGGGCTAATTTTTCTGTGATTGTTTTTTGTTTCTGTGATAATTGTTTATTGATTGCCCTATATAGTTTTACAGCTGCATTA
This sequence comes from Rhineura floridana, assembly GCF_030035675.1. Classification (NCBI taxonomy): domain Eukaryota; kingdom Metazoa; phylum Chordata; class Lepidosauria; order Squamata; family Rhineuridae; genus Rhineura; species Rhineura floridana. The sequence continues at coordinate 5,987,167 of NC_084481.1, read as the reverse complement.
GTGTTGACTGCATTGTATTTTATTTTGTATTTTTATTGTATTTTATTGAATTTTAATATGTACGTCGCCTAGAGTGGCTTTGGCCAGATAGGCGACACCAAAATTAAATTTATTATTATTATTAGTAGTAGTAGTAGTATATTTTGGGCAGTGGTATTCACAATGGCCAGGGAATCACACAACTAGTTCTACATAGCCAGGAAGTTTCCCCCACTCATTCCATGCAGAACCTTGCTTTTCATATTAAGGGAGCTTTGAAAAACTGTTTGTAACATAGCATGGAGGTGTGATGTCTAAAGTCAAAAATCCAACTGGGCAGTTCAGGTTCTAGGAAGCATCTAAATACTGCCTTAAATAATTGTAGTGCCCGAAGAAACCATTATGTAGCTTCTGGATCAAAGGAGGATAAGTCATTGAGGCAGATGCAGCCTAATCCTATCCATGTTTACTCAGCAGTCCCATAACCTGTTGCTGTTGTTCCTGAGATTAGTTTGGGCTGTTAGCAGCACTATACTATATGAAAAATCTGACCAATCAAACCCTTTCCTCCCTACACATGAGAGCACAAAGCTTTAATTAATTACTCAATCAGGCTGGCAGGGCTGGCTCCAGGCTGGCAGGGCCAGCTCCAGGCATGCCAGGGCCTTTGGGCATCAGCTTGCCCTGGGCCCCGGCGTGTGTGCGCGTTCGCGTGTCTCCTGTCTTTTACTATTGCCATTAACCAAGATGGCGGCCGCAGTTTCCCTAAGGGGATGAAGCCTCTGCCTCCATCTTTGTTGATGGCACGTGTGTGTGCTATGCGTGCGCATCTCTGCCATCAACTAAGATGGCGGCAGGGGCTTCAGTACTTTAGGAAAACCACGGCCACCATCTTCATTAAGGGCAATACTAAAAGGCAGGAGACAGGTAAGTGGAGGGGCCGCAGATTGCTGCGGATCGCAGAAGGGGAGCGGAGGGGTCACTGAGGGCCCCCCTGTTACCCTGTAACTCCAGGGGCCCTCAGGCCAGTGCCCCACCTGGCCGCCCTTTAGAACTGGTCCTGCAGGCTGGATTACTGTAATATGCTCTATGACAGGCTGCCCTTGTGGTTGGTCCAGAAGCTGCAGCTGGTGCAAAGTGCAGTGGCAAGACTGTTCCCTGGGGCAGGGTATCACCAACATGTCACCCCGCAGCTGAAAAATTGCACTGGCTGCCCATTTGCTACTGGGCCAATTTCAAGGTTCTAGTTCTGGTGTACAAAGCCCTATACAGCTTGGGACCAGGATACCTGAAAGACCGTCTTATCCCTTATATACCCTGTCAATCATTGTGCTCTGCAGGTGAGGGCCTCATGCAGATACCATCTTATCAGGAGGTTCATTCTGCACAACATAGGAAATGGACCTTTAGTGTGGTGGCACCTACCCTGTGGAATTCCCTCCCCTTAAATATTAGGCAGGGACCACCTCTGTTATCTTTTCGGCACCTACTAAGACCTTCCTCTTTCAACAAGCCTTTTAAGCTGAGACCTTATCCCTGTCTGTGTTGGAATTAATTTTTAATATGTTTTTAAACTTTTTAAAAAATATATGTTTTTAAACCTTTTTTAAAAATGTTTTTAAAGATACTTTGTTTTAATATATTTTAAAGTCTGTTTTTATGATTTTTAAAGTGTTTTTAGTGCTTTTGTTTGCCGCCCTTGGCTCCTACTGGGAGGGTCGGATATAAATCAAATAATAAATAAATAAATAAATAAATAATTGCAGGCCTTTGTAAAAACACACTCAGAATTCCAGGAGAAGAAGTCAACTCAATGGAAAGCCTGTGTTTAGGAGGAAAGTATGCCCTTTTCTGGCACAAGCAGAATTACTTTATAAAGGAAAGACTGGCACTGGTCATTCCACTAGAGGACAGACGGCACACTCATCAATTTTGCAAAGTGAAAGCAACACAGAATTGATACACCTGCCTAAACCAGGGGGCATAGGGGGTACTGTATTGCAGTGGTTCCGTTCCTTCCTCTCTGGTAGGTACCAGAGAGTGGCATTGGGGAATGAGGTTTCGGATCCTTGGCCTCTCACTTGTGGGGTGCCACAGGGCTCCATCCTCTCCCCGATGCTGTTCAACATACCCAGTCGATCATTGCGCTCTGCAGGTGAGGGCCTCATGCAGATACCATCTTATCAGGAGGTTCATTCTGCACAACATAGGAAATGGACTTTTAGTGTGGTGGCACCTACCCTGTGGAATTCCCTCCCCTTAAATATTAGGCAGGGACCATATTAGGCATAAAGCCGCTGGGGGCCATCATCAGAAGATTTGGGCTGCAGTGTCACCAGTATGCGGATGACACACAGCTCCATCTCTCATTCAAATCTTCACCGAGGTTGGCTGTAGAAACCCTATCCAAGTGCCTGGAGTCGGTGAGTGGCTGGATGGGAAGGAATAAGCTGAAGCTGAACCCTGACAAAACCGAGGTACTGTTTGTGGGAGACAAGGGAAGGTTGGGGGATTTTGACCTGGTGCTCAATGGGGTACAATTGCCCCTGAAAGACCAGGTCTGCAGTCTGGGGGTCATTCTTGACTCCCAGCTGTCCATGGAGGCTCAGGTCTCGGCTGTGAGACTGGCGGCGCTGTATCAACTCCATCTGATACGGAGGCTGCGCCCCTACCTTCCCAACCATCTGCTCCCATCTGTGGTACATGCCCTGGTCTCCTCTCGCCTAATGTGCTCTACGTGGGGTTACCCTTGAAAACGGTCCGGAAGCTGCAACTGGTACAGAATGTGGCGGCTCACCTGATTAAAGGCAGCCGCCGGCAAGATCACATCACTCCAGTGCTGAAGAAGTTGCACTGGTTACCGGTTGTTTCCGGGCCCAATTCAAGGTGTTGGTTCTGACCTTTAAAACCCTATACGGTTTCGGCCCAGTCTATCTGAAGGAGCGCCTCCAACATCATCAGGGATGCCGCTCAACAAGATCAGCCTCAAAAGGCCTTCTCTCTATCCCACCAGTTAAAACAGCTAGACTGGTGAGAACTAGGGAGAGGGCTTTTTCAATTGTGGCCCCCACTTTGTGGAATTCCCTCCCAAATGATCTCCGCCATGCCCCCTCTATGATGAGCTTCTGCCGGGCCTTGAAGACCTGGCTCTTCAGGCAGGCTTCAGGCAGGCTTTTGAGGTGGGTTATGCTTTATTATTATTGTTGAGATTTTTAATGTTTTAATGTATTTGTATGTTTTTATTTTGTACGTCGCCCAGAGTGGCTGGACAGCCAGCCAGATGGGCGACTAATAAATTTAATAAATAAATAAATAAATAATCACACTGGTTGCTGCTGCTGCTTGTGTATTTTTACAAAAAATCAAAAATGAAAAAAGCAAAACAAATACAGAGTTGCATCTTGTAATTATTAAAAGAAGGTAATAAAGGATATTTTTCTTCTTTATGTGTAAGAAAGTATGTGTGCGTGTGTTCGTGTTCCATTAGCAACTTGGAAATTTTCTGTACACTCATAATATTACAGTTTTTGCTTAGTATCTTGTCCATAACCTGAGGAAAGGCTTTGATAAATGTTGCTGCTTATGTTCCTGATTTGTATATGAGATAAAACCATACCAAACAATATAAAAATAAAATATTTTAGCTTTGCCTGTAGCTAATTTAAGTTGGTAAGTCGATTTTTCCACCATGGCTATTTGCCACAGCTTGCTGTACCAAGATTCAATGTCAAAAGTTCTGCAGTTTTCCAATTATTGGTTATTACCCTGCGAGCAGCCATCAACATAAATACTATACGTTCCTTAGACTGCCACATTCTCATTTTGTTCTTCCCAAATTGTTAAAAGGTCTAATGCTGGTGCAACATATATAGTCTGATGTGTAACATTTGCCATTTCTGCAATCATATTCCAAAACTTGATACAACAGAACATGACCACAACATACGCATATGTAAACCTTGCTGATTGCAATTTCTCCAACATTTTGTTTTATTTGATTGGCTATTAAACAATAAACTCCTTGTCGTATTTGTTCTTTGCTAGACATACCTGCATAATTTGCACTGACTACTGAAGAAGACCCTTGCAGGATAGAAGCGTGTTTGTTCTACAATATAACTGTTTGTTGTATGTCTAGATAGAGCTGGCTATATCAACTGTATTGGGATATAATTACATATATATGTCTATGAGATTTTAGATATTTTATTTATTGATATATTTTTGTTTTTTCTATCTATCTATCTATCATCTATCTATCCTATTTGTCTGAGGAAATTAAAGTTTAATTTTTTGTTTTATTAATTAATTTATTATATTTTATAGACCTTAGACATACAAACCCAATTTTGTATAGTTATCCATACCTGTATAATATACCATCAGTATAATAATTTTAAGGAATTCTTCCTAAGGTTTTTTGATATACTTTTCTTTGATTGAGTCATCCATACTTTGTTCTATTTTTATTCCAATATATTATTTTCAGTCCATCTGATGTACTTGTGTCAATTATGATAAGATGTAAATAAATTCTGGAAACAAATCTTTTTGCATTGGTCATATGTTCCAATAGAACACATTCAAATTTTGCCAAGTTTTTAGTCGTACTGATTGTTGATAATAAACACTATGAGTGGCCCGCGATGGGACCTTGCCTTGTCTAAGTCATAAAAATACCACTGCATCCCACTCCAAAAATACCACTGCTGTTAGACCTTCATTATTCTCTCTCAACCTGAAAACTGATAAACATACAGATTGTTGGTAAACAGGTCAGCAGTCCACTGTTTCCTCCACAGAAAACTGATGGTGTAAAGTTGCCCTGGACCTCTGGCTACTTAGGGAACGTAGAAGTGAAACTTTTGTGCATGGTAGAGACAGCTTCACAAATTCCATTCACAGCCAACAAGGCCAAAGTCACAGAGGAAATCTGCAGGTGAACTGAGCTTCAGCCTCACAGTTCACAGATAGATATTGTTGGGCATTGACATGGTAGATTAAATCCCAGTTATGACCAAGGGATTCCTTAGTGATCCTTAGTGAAAACCACTGCCTCTTGAGGTAGCCTCATTGGAAGGATGTAAGATTAAATCAGCAGTGGGGAACTTCCAGCCAGAGGGCCAAATTAGACCTGGGAGGCCATTCTCCTCAAACCACACCTATCTGTCTCACACTTAGGGATGGGTGAGAATTTTGCTAAAATCAAAATTGGCACCAGACTCCCCGATAATTTGCACATTTGCTATCTATGCAGGCTGATCCTGAATGCTGCAAACTTCTGTGGCTTTTCCCTACACTGGATTATTGTTGTTTTTTTTAAAATAAATCTTCAAATATGTTGTGAAAGTGACCAGCCTATCTTTGGTTTGCTATGATGGTGGTGAATCTCTTGGGGTGGGGGTGGGAGGATCCAATACATTTGAGGATGAAGAAGTGAAGGGGAGATTGGGTGGGTGGGAGAAAGGAGGAAAAGAGAGAGACAAAATGAATAGCAAAGAAAAAACATCAGTATATTTGAGACTCAAATCATATTAGCTAATGGAAGGGGGGAGGCAGAGTGAGAGAAAAGAGACTGACAAGAGGTAAGCAGACTTACCCAGATTTTAAAGCAAAACAGAATACCAGCGCTGAGTTACCAACGAATTCCCAGAGTATTTTACAGTGCAATCCTATATAGGCATGCCTACTCAGAAGTAAGCCCCACTGAGTTCAGTGGAACTAACTTCCAAGTAAGTGTGCATAGTTGCAGGCAGCCGGTCAGTCTCCTCTCTCCCCATACCAAAGTTGTTGGCAGGGGTTTTCTTGGAGTTCTCCCTGTGGTTTTTGCATGGGGGTGGAGATGTGCTGCTGCTTTGGCAAAGGGAAAAAAGTTGTGCAGAGAACGTAACTTCTTCCCCATTCTTGCTCTCTGTCTCTCATTCCCTCCTCTTCTCTCAGAGCTTGGAAAAGTTACTTTTTTGAACTACAACTCCCATCAGCCCCAGCCAGCATGGCCACTGGATGGGGCTGATGGGAGTTGTAGTTCAAAAAAGTAACTTTTCCAAGCTCTGCGACATGTATGTGTAAAAGTGGTCTCAAAGGAGGAGCAGGACATGGCAAAGGGGGATTAGTTGAGTGGAAGGAAAAGACAGAGAGAGAGAGAGAATGAATGACAAACAAAAGAAGCACACAATGGGAGGGAGTTTGATCTCTGCTCTGCTGAGAAAAAGAGAGAAGCTGGAAAAACACCACTATATTTGGGACTCAAATCATATTAGCTAGCAGGAGCAGACAAAGAGAGGGAGAGAAAAGAGATTGACAGCCAGTGCATTCAACAGACAAGAGGCATGCCCAAATTTTAAAACAAAATAGAATACCAGAACTGAGCTACATATGAATCCCCAGAGGATTTTACAGTGCAATCCTATACATGGCATGCCTATTCAGAACTGAGTTCAATGCCACTGAGTTCAGTGGGATTAACTTTCAAGTAAGTGTTTTTGTGGAGGGGGAGGTATATGTGATGTTGCTTTGGCAAAGGGGAAAAAAAGTTTTGCTGAGAACTCTCCCTGTTCTTTCTTCCTCATCCTCTCTCCAAGATCATATGTAAAAGCGCTCTCAATAAAAGGAGGATGAGCAGACGAAGAGGGGGGTTGGGTGGGTAGGCAGGAGCCACTTTCCTTTGTTAGAAATAATGATAAAAATGTTATTTTTTCAGGAGGGAGAGAAATCAAACCAGGAACAGCACAAGATAGTGATAAACAAAGGAACTGCCTGTCAATTAAATGGAATGATGGAATGAAACTGAAACAGTACCAACAAGTGGATCCCATCCCTACTTACACCTGATGTCATATGTGACATCAGGTGTGGACAGGTAACAGCATGGCTGCAAAGGAACAACCAGAAGCTTAAAGTGTGTTCCCTATTCCTCAGGAAGTGGGGCTCCCTCTCAGTACTGATCAACTCTTTAAGTACCTGAAGGGCTGTCACATAGAGGAGGGTACAGATTTGTTCTCTGCTGCCCCAGAGGGTAGGACTAGGTCTAATGGTTTTAAGTTGCAGAAGCGTAGATTCAGATTGGACATTAGAAGGAACTTCTTGACAGTAAGGGCAGTTCGGCAATGGAACCGACTGCCTAGGGAGGTGGTGGGATCCCCTTCGCTGGATGTCTTCAAGCAGAGGCTGGACAGCTATCTGCGGGAGATGCTCTAGCTGTGGATTTCCTGCTGTGAGCAGGGGGTTGGACTCGATGGCCTACAAGGCCCCTTCCAACTCTATGATTCTATGATTCTGTGATTCTATAACTGAAAGGGAGTCTCACTGGGATTGGTTGCACTAGGGAGTTCCCCTTCAGAAACACCCTAATACACCCTAATGGGGCTCTCAGCTCCCATCAGCTGATGGGCACTGAGAGCTATCACTTTGAAGTCTAGTTATAAATGGTTTGTATTCAAACTGCTTGCAAACAGCCTTCCAAGGCAATGGCTCTCAGCACTGCCCAGGGGATGGGTGTCTTTCAAGGCCATTTGCAAGCAGCTTGTATTCACTTGCAAACAAACTTCAAAATGATGGTTCTTAATGCCATCAGCTAATTGGCTCTGACAGCTGGCCTTCAAAGGAGCTCAGCAAAACTCTTTCAAGGGGACATCTGATATCAACTTTGGGTGGGGATGGAGGGAGGATCCAGTTTCCCACCCCTGCCCTAACTGTTAAGAATTCTGAAAGAGCCCCCACAGACAGGCAGTAAAAATATATCACAGAATCATAGAACTGTAGAGTTGGAAGGAGACTATAAGGCCATCGAGCCCAACCTGCTGCTCAACGCAGGAATCCAAATCAAAGCATTCCCAACAGATGGCTGTCCAGCTGCCTCTTGAATGCCTCCGGTGTTGGAGAGCCCACTACCTCTCTAGTAATTGGTTCCATTGTCATATGGCTCTAACAGTTAGGAAGCTTTTCCTGATGTCCAGTCGAAATCTGGCTTCTTGCAACTTGAGCCCATTATTCTGTGTCCTGCACTCTGGGACAATCGAGAAGAGATCCCGGCCCTCCTCTGTGTGGCAACCTTTCAAGTACTTGAACAGTGCTGTCATATGTCGCCTCAGTCTTCTCTTCTCCAGGCTAAACATGCCCAGTTCTTTCAGTCTCTCCTCATAGGGCTTTGTTTTTAGTCCCCTGATCATCCTCGTTGCCCTCCTCTGAACCTGTTCAGTTTGTCTGCATCCTTAAAGACGATTGAGAAGAAATTGTGGCTCTCCTCTGTGTGGCAACCTTTCAAGTACTTGAAAATTGCTATCATATCTCCCCTCAGTCTTCTCAAGGCTAAACATGTCCAGTTCTTTCCATCTCTCCTCATAGGGCTTTGTTTCTAGTCTGCTGATCATCCTCGTTGCCCTCCTCTGAAGCTGTTCCAGTTTGTCTGCATCCTTCTTAAAGTGTGGAGTCCAGAACTATACGCAGTACTCAATATGAGGCCTAACCAGTGCCGAGTAGAAGGGAATCAATACTTCCTGCAATTTGGAAACTATACTTCTGTTAATGCATTTGCCTTTTTTTCAGCTACATCACACTGTTGGCTCATATTCAGCTTGTGATCCACAACAATCCCAAGATCCTTCTCGCATGTAGTATTGCTAAGCCAAGTATCCCCCATTTTATAACTGTGCATTTGGTTTCTTTTTCTTGGGAGGGGCCATGTCTGGCAGAATTTGTCTCCCATCAGATATCAGGGTAATTGAAGTCCCCCATTCCTACTACATCATCCCTCCTTGAAACATTGGCAATTCCCTTTGCAAAAGTTTCATCCTCCTCTTCTCCTAGATAGTGTGGTCGGCAGTAGACTCCAACTACTATGTTCCTTTTATTCCTTGCCCCATTTATTTTTAATCCATATACTCTTGGTGGAACTACCAAGCTCATCCTCCTATATTTCTATGCAGGGATATATATATTTAATATATCGCATGACTTTGCCTCCCTTTCTATTCCTTCTGTTCTTTTTGAACAAATTATATCCTTCAATTGTTGTATTCCAGTCATGGGAGTCATCCCACCAAGTTTCACTTATACAGTAGGGCTCCGCTTACTGGCGTTCCACTAATGCGGTGGCTTTGATTCCCTGTTTTTAAAGCCAATTTTGCCCTTTTGCAGCATTTTGCGTCATTTTTGCAGCATTTTCATGCGACACGCCCCATTATATTCAATGGGGTTCTGCTTTACGGCAATTTCTGCTTTATGGCGGGGGTCTGGAATGGAACCTGCCATATAAGCAGGGCCCGCCTGTATCTATCAAGTCACATTTACTCTTCTGTATTAAGAATTAAGAATCCTAGCAAGACGGAGGCGCTGTGGGTTGGTGGTTCCCAAGTTCAGGTAATTGGTCAGTTGCCTGCTTTGCATGGGATTGTACTCCCTCTGAAACAGCAGGTCCGCAGTCTAGGGGTGCTCCTGGATCCATCTTTGTCGCTAGAGGCCCAGGTGACCTCAGTGGCTAGGAGTGCCTTTTACCAGCTTCGGCAGGTAAGACAGCTGTGGCCGTTTCTGGATTGGGATAGCCTGACCAATTTTGTCCACACACTGGTAACCTCCAGGCTGGATTACTGTAATGCACTCTATGAGGGGCTGCCCTTGCAGTTGTTCTGAAAGCTGCAGCTGGTGCAAAGTACAGCAGCGAGACTGCTCACTGGGGCAGGGTATCGCCAACATGTCACCCCGTTGCTGAAAGAATTGCACTGGCTGCCCATTTGCTACCAGGCGAAGTTCAAGGTTCTAGTTTTCGTGTATAAAGCCCTATACAGCTTGGGACCAGGATACCTGAAAGACCGTCTTATCCCTTATATACCCAGTTGATCACAGCGCTTTGCAGGTGAGGGCCTCCTGCAGATACCATCTTATCAGGAGGTCCGTTCTGTACAACATAGGAAACAGACCTTTAGTGTGGCGGCACCTACGCTGTGGAATTCCCTCCCCTTAAATATTAGGCAGGCATTTCGGCGCCTATTGAAGACCTTCCTCTTTCAACAAGCTTTTTAAGTTGAGACCTATCCCAGTCTGTGTCTGTGTTGGAATTGCTTTTTAATATGTTTTTAAACCTTTTTTTAAAAAAAACAAAAAACAAAAACCAATGTTTTAAAAGTGTTTTTAAAAAAATGTTTTTAAAGATGTTTTGTTTTTATATATTTTAAAGTTTGTTTTTATGATGTTTTAAAGTGTTTTTAGTGCTTTTGTTTGCCGCCCTGGGCTCCTGCTGAGAGGAAGGGTGTGATATAAATCAAATCATAAATAAATATATAAGAAATAAGAATTCAGATTTGTCCTATTTGTTTCTCTTACTCTGGGCATTAGTATTCAGACAATGAAGACTATGTGATTTATGGTCTGGCTTCCTTCCTACATTTTTATGAAGACTATTACTGACCCCATTAGAGCTCTTCCTTCAGTTATTCTTATGGTGCACAAGCCTTTGTTAGTCATTACTACCAAGTTTACGTCTCCCTCCCTCTTAGGACTAAGTTTAAAGCTCTCCTGATGAATCTTTCCCTGGTGTGGCCAAATACATTCTTCCCATTATGGGATAATGGGCAAGCTCATAATGGAACTGGAACTGCTGGCCACTTTGACAATCCATCTGTGCTTATCAGCTCTAGAGACAATTATCATATAAAAGAGAAATATGATAAGCATAAACAATTGGTAGAAAAAAGTAACCTATAGCCTCCAATTTTCATTGCTTCTCTCCAGAGGAGTCATCAGAATTCTCAAGAGTTACAGCTTACACAGGACTACTTTTCATGTAGTGAGTATGCTCTGTAGTCAGGTTCTCTCTCATCTCTAAAATGGAGACAGTGTTGCTTTCCTGTCTCTCAAGATTAAGATGCATGTGTAATTATACTAGGGATGCTTCAGGAATTCTATTTCTGTAAATTTTGATACAGAGCTCTTTTGTCTCTCCCAAATTTCGCCGAGCATTTGGAACACATCCTTGGGATTTTATACTTTTCCAAATTTTGCAACACAGTTCTTCGCTCAAAAAAACACCAAAAATGTACCAAAATACATTTTAAAATGCTAAAATACATGTAAGAAAACATACCTTGTTAAAATATATATTTAAATACACATTTTCATGTGAATTAAAAAATATATTAATGCAGAAATAGGAAATAATGGACTTATAAATTAACACATGAAATTGACACAGACCAGAAATAGAGTGATCTGTCCGTTCCTAAATTATACCTGTTTCACCCAAGGTGTTATGTTCTTCTTGAGCCTCAGTTCCCTGCTCTGTGCTTCAGTCACTCCCAGACATTTCCCAATCTGCTTATCTGAGAAGCCGATCTGCTTGGCTCTCCTCAGGCTGTCCTCTGGAATTGGCTCACTGGGATGAATGAACATAAAAAGAGTGTATTATGGATACTATGCACTTTATGGTCTTTAGATATTGTTTAGACTTATGGGGGGGATGAGTGTGGAGGGAAAGAAAGTACTCAGTGCTAGAGTTTGAATTTGGATGTGGAAACCCCAAGTTCAAAACCTACATTTGTCTAAGAATCCCATGAGGTAGCAGTAAGCAAGGAACTGTTAGCAACATATGTCTGACCCTGTAAACTCCTGCAAGATTAAAATATTGCTGCATGTTTATTGTACTGTATTGTATTGTACTGTACTGATACAAAATAATTGACTGACTGGTAACAATGCACTTACCTGTGATAGAAATGGCAAACATTTGTCTTTGAGCTCAAATCTGATATACAGGCATACTCCGCTTTAACATTCGCAATGGGACAGGAGAGTATACTTTAAGTGAAAATCTACTTTAAGTGAAGCAATTGTCTTCACTTGTACTGTACGCAATCACCACTAGATGGCAGCAGTGTCATGCCAATAAAATGTACGTTATTGCGAAGCGCGTGAACGTTAAGCGGGGTATGGGGACGTATGGAGCATGTACGTTATAGTGAGGCAACGTTAAGTGAAGCAACGTTAAGCAGGGTATGCCTGTACATAGCCTTACCAACAGATCCATAAAAACTCCTCAGCTACTCACCACAAACAGTTAATTGTAACAAGGAGTCATTAGATTGCAATTTCATACTCCCCATATCCAGAAACACAGAGAGATTATAATTACCAGTCATTTTACCCTCCTGACACATTTTTATTATTTACTAAGAACATAAAGTTTGTAAAAAATAATAATAAAACATCACAACATACAATGATCCAATTCATATATATAAAACAAGATTACAAATACTACATTTATCTAACAATTTCATTATACAACTACAGGTGTGGTTGTATACTATAGTCAGCATGGATTTTCCACACAGACTTCTGCTGGACTTCTTTCTGTCAGTGGTCTCATAATTTGTTGAAATTAATTAAAAATCAGCCATATTCACAGAGTACCTGTAATCCTATTACTGACATTGCCCCATACTCTGACTTTCATCTTCTGCAGTTTAAAAGTTAAAAAAATGCATGGCTGATTTTTAATTAATTTAAGAAATTTAACACTGAAGTCTATTACAGCATCAGGCATGCTCTGTAAGAACTGTCAGTATTCTAAAAGCCAGACTCACAGCTGTTTGGCTTGGCTAACCAGGGGGCCACACCCATGCGAGACATCGATTCCACTTTAAACAGTCATGACTTCCCCCTAAGAATCCTGGGAAGGGTAGTTTGTGAAGGGTGCTGAGAGTTGTTAGGAGACTCCTATTCCCCTAACAGTGCTCCAGTGGCCAGGGCAGTTTAACAGTCAGCCCCTCTTCTGGGGATTGTAGCTCTGTGAGGGGAATAGGGCCTCTCCTAGCAACTCTCAGCACCCTTCATGAACTACACTTCCCAGGATCCTTTGGGGGAAGTCATGACTTTCTAAAGTGATATAAAGCTCTGGTGTGGATGTGGCTAGGGACAGCTTTGGTTTAAATTTGCGTGGGAGACTACATGTGCCTGCTGTAGAATAAAAAGGGGGGGGAAACCCTGAAAAACAATGATACTGTTCACAATGTTTTCCTTTAGGAGAGGGGCTTTCCCTCTGCCCAGTGCCCACCCACCGAATCTCCTCCCCTTCCCCTCCCCCCCTCCATGGTCAGTTTTACCTATTCTAAGCATGATTGTCACGGAGTAAATCCCATTGAACTCAATAAATATGTAAATGATTCCATTCTAAGCAAGCTTGCACAGGATCCCATTTCTTACCTCCCAGATTAAAAAGCAGAGAAATTCACTAATAGGCAAAAAGACCTTGCAGTTTAAGAACTTACCTATAGCCAACAGATATTTCTATCAAACTTTAAAAAACAGGGAAATTGGGTGGCTATAGTGAATGCACCAGGGGAGTGTGACCTCCTCTCTGAGATATTGTACTCCCCTACAAATTTGTAAAAATGCAAACACAGTCTTTCATAGTCCAATCCACTTTCTGTGTAGCTTGGAAGAATTTGTAACATGCACCTCTGAGCATATGGTGCATGATGGCAACACCTGCAATCAGCCTAAATAACAGAAACAAGAAATGTACTCTGCTGATCTTGTTTTAGCAGGGAGGAAGCAAAAATATTAAAAGAGTTGATATAGTTCAGACACTCACTTTAAATATGTCTGATTTACTTTGCAATTTTAGTGACGTTTCCTCTAGTAACTCTTTTTTTTTTGCTGCTGCTGCTGCTGTTTCTGTGAATATGTGGAATAATAGCACTGACTATTCTGCAGAATAGTCTCCAATGGACATGAGGAGTATCTCAGTTTGCACAAGATAAGACAATAGGAAGTGAAATATATTCTAGCAAATTTCTAGGTGTGCTCTGTGTTTTTAATTGACCATGCCCACCCTTCCTTAAGTGGAGTAGTTTAAGCATAGCAGGCTGAAAACATGTATCTCAGGCAGGCCAAGTTTTTTTCCAACAGCTAGATTCATTGCTTAAGTAGCAACATATTGTACAGTACTCATACGGCACTCATATGGCAGGTTAGGTTCCAGAACCCCGTCAAAAAGCAAAAACTGCCAAAAAGCGGATCAGCTGTAGAGCGAGGGTCTGGAACCTAACCCGCTGATCGAACCAGAGGAGGAGAAGATCAGATCTTCCCCTCTTCTGGCACGATCAGCTGGAGTGTGGGAGTCTGACTGCCCTTGAGGAGAAGATCCACTGTAGCACGCTACAGCTGATCTTCCCCTCCTCTGGCACGATCAGCTCGAGCAGGGGAGTCTGATCACACCAGAAGAGGAAAAGATCAGCTGTAGCATGCTACAGCTGATCCTCCCCTCCTCAGCGCTATTAGCTGGAGTGCGGCAAGCTCCAGCCCCCCTCCAGCTGATTGCCCCGCTGGCGCCGTATTAGTGGAATGCCGAAAAGTGGGACAACGAGAAGCGGGGCCCTACTGTAATCAGTCTGATTTTACATCAAACTGCATTTTCAGTTTAAACAGTTAATGCACCCAAAATAGAAACAGAACATAACCTCCAGTTTGAAATGCAAAAGACTATCTTCACCATCCTATGACAATGACCAATAAAAAGGCTTTGAAATTAATACAAATAAATTTGACACAGATTGCTAGGATAATGAATAATGTGAAAAATATAATTTTCTAGGTTAGATTCTCTGTAGAAACAGTAGTAACACAGGAAAGAAGCAAAGTAAGAACACCAACAAACATAAAAAAGGTAATTCTCCATCTTTGGAGATGTAGTCCTGATTGCAGGTGTGGCCACCACTCACCATATGCTCAGAGGCACATGTTACCAAATTCTTCCAAGCTACACAGTAAGTGGATTGAACTGTGAAAGACCAACCCAAATTGTGTTTGCATTTTTACAAATTTGTAGGGCACTACAATATCTCAGAGAGGAGGTCAGGTCTCCTGCTCCCCTCGTGCATGCACTATAGCTGCCCAATTTCCCTGCTTCTTAAAGTGTGATAGAAATATCTGTGGGCTACAGGTACATTCTTAAACCACAAGGGTTTTTTCCCTATTAGTGAATACAATCTGACAACTTTAACTATTCATGATTTTAACCCAACTATTCCCTCTGAATTGGCTGACTCTGTTCCAATACTAGAAAAACCTATTCACTAACCTAGTATTTTCCATATTTTTCATCCTCTAACATGCACTATCCTCCTGACACAAATAAAGAGGTTCTCTTGCAATAACATTCACTGTGTGATTGTGTCCAGCATCAGATGTCACCCATCGTGGCATGGTTGCTAGAAATCTGTGGCTGGTCCCGCATAGCTCCTGATAACATCCAACTTCTATCCATACACTTAGGACCTTTTGTGTGGCAACATAGCACACTACATGTCCACCCCATCAGGCTATGTATGAAGTGGGCCTGTTGAGTATCGTATAGTATTTGGGATATGTTATTGAAAGAGCATACTGGGCCAGACACAGATGCCATCTTCTCAGTGCCTATGGCCAAAATAATTGGAAGATTTTAACCTCCAGTTAGCCAGTTTTAAATTCCCAAACACCAAGAATGTACAGCTGTACTGTTGGATATGTAAAGCCACAAGAAAGGCAGTGTATGCCTGTCAGTCAGCTAAGGGCTTGGATGTGAAATTGGTAAGAAAGGGTATGAATGTGTTCAGTATTAATAGGTTCTTAAAGTGCTAAATTCTTGAAATCAATGGAATTTATTTGGAGTATTTAATTTTAGCTGAATTGTCTCTTGGCTTTTTTTGCAATCGTTCCCCCTCCCCACCTTTTCAGAATGAAGGGCTTTTATTAGTTAACTTTCTGCTTGCACTCATTACACTGATTAAAAGCTTAAGGCCAATTTTCCAATAAAAATATGCATACAAACAAATGACTGAAGGGAGGGATTCCCATGCTGAACACACCCTCAGGTTGCTACAAGTATGTAGACAATTGACTAGAAGCCACTACTCTCTACAGTTAGTTCCCAAGGCAAGCAGCAGGTGCCAGTACTTGGAAGGGTTCCTATATTTTTATTCGCATTGTCTTGTCAATCTAAATTTCGTTCTCTCTTCTCACCGGCTTGCTCTTTTGTCATCTTTGGTCTGCTCCTACTCAATTAAGTGCTTTCCGCCAGCTCTTCTATGAATTTTTCATCTCCTTGGTTCCAGTTTCTCCTTTTGTGCTAACCACCCGTCACACATTTATATTTCTTCTATCTCCTCTACCCATCACCCTGATAAATCTTCTGCCTCTGTTCAGTTTCTGAGCCACCTTAGAACCTCTGCTATAGCCACTTATATATATAGAGAGAGAGAGAGACAGACAGAGAGAGCGCTACTCTGCTTCCTGTTTTCACAGTTAAGAGCATTCTTGCTTAGCTTGTCTAATAAATCAATATCTTATGTACAAGCAAGCACTGAAGCTGAAAGGAGAATGTGATTAACAAATGCCCTCTTTTGGTAAAGCAAGGGCTTTGAATTATTATTCCAGAAGGAGAAGTCCACTGGATCAAGCCAAAGTTCCATCTAGCCCAACATCCCACCGAGGCCAAGCAAATATCTCCAAGAAGCATATTCTGTGTGCACTTGAAATTAAACTTCTTTAAGTACAGCTGCTTTAGGGAAATGTCCCAAAGGCATTCAAGAGTGTCCGCAGGCCAGATGCTCAGGCCTCCTTTTTGAGATCTGTTTTAGATATACAATTTGAACACATTAGCTTGCAAGAAGAAGAAGAATTTGATTGAATACAATTTAGAGCAGAGATGGGGAACCTTTTTCAGGCTGAGGTCTGCATTCCAGCAGGGCAGGCCCAGACTCACACAAAGACGCACACATGGGAACAGAGGCATATATTTAATTCTCAGTAATTCCACTCAAAGTTCATCTTCCATTTTCTCCAGTTTGTAAAAAGAGATAGAGAGAGAGCTCCTTTATCTGTCCTGGCTGTGGAAAATGCAAAAAGAATTCAGTAATCCCAGCAGAAACATTCAGATGTGGTCAATGCAGAGCTAAACTGCAACCCCCATCTTATAGCTATTAAAAACCTTCAAAATGCAAGTGTATCCTGAAAAGTGCATGTATACAATTGCAAAATACACGGCTGACTATGAACATAATTGTGATTAACCAAACAGAGGTTTTTATTGTATTAACAAAACGTTTCAGCTTCCGCCTTCATCAGCTGCCAACATACAAATGCTGTTACCAAGGTGGCAGTTATAGAACTTTGAGGATGGAATGCTCAGAGGGGCTTCATTGGCAGAAGCTAAGTAGTGGTGGTACTGTCCTCCAGGTTCAGGCCATGTGGTGCCAATGTGTCCAGAGAGTAAATCCAAAAGTTCTCCCTTTTGGTCAATGCTGCTGGATCTGTTGGCATCTCTATCGCTGTAATGGAAAAATCCAACCGGCTGTGACTCTCGATGTTAAAATGTTTTGCAACTGGTTGCTCTACTTTTTTTGTCAAGATTGCTGACTTGTGGTTCCTGAAGTGCATGCGTAGGTCAGTTGTGGTCTTTCCTACGTATTGGACATCCTGGTCTTTTGCGCTCGATGATGTAAATTATATTGCAGGACCTGCAGGTGATGTTCTGTTTGATGTAATATGTCCTGCCTGTCCTAGTGCTTGTAAAAGTGGCTGTCTTCCTGAGGTACACACAGGTGATACAGCGTTTGGAGTGACAAGGATGAGACCCTGGATTGGTGATAGGTGGCTTAAGCACAGCTCTCACCAACAGTCTGCACAAATTAGGAGGTTGGTGAAATGCTATAACAGGAGGCCTGCTGATGGCTCAGATATATATATATCTCCCAGGTCAGCAAACAAAAGCACTAAAATATGTGAAAAGAACACAACTACTTCTCTGCTGAAACATCCCTCCCTCACTTTGATTTATTTATTTAAATAAATCCTTCTCTTCAGCAAAAAAGGGCTCCTAGAGCAATTTAAAAATCTCATTGATAAGAAAATCAAATAATATCATTGATCTTCTTGCAACTGATCTGATGCAGAAGGAGCAAGTGGAAACTGCACATTAAAGCCCTTTTCTCTCTCTCAGCTGTTCTGCACTGAACAGCTAATAGTTGGGAGGGCACCCAGAGGGTGCCAGATCAGATCCTAAATTGTTGTATAGATTAAGAGGTTTGCATAACCCAAAGAATGCCCAAATAGGGGCAGACCTCAAAGTATTAATGAGTATCAGATGTAAAGATGTAAGATAATAGAAATCTCTGGCTTCCTTAATTAAATGTTGTAATAAGGATAATAGGAGATGACAGCAAATTGTCATCTGTAATTTGCAGAAAAATGCACACATTTCTCAATGGACTCATGAGTATTTCATACCCTCTGTATAATTTTGCAGAGTTGTATATCTGTAGAAGATGAAGTGAGTGGGAAGCACACTTACAGCCATCCTCTGCATGTTTACTCAGTACGCCTTTTCCCATCTAAGCGAACCTTATGCATTTGCATTTTTCTGAAGAGAGAAGTAGGGGGACTCTAAGAATACAAAATTTGGCAATTAATTCAGAATCTGCTTTATATTCTAGAATCTTAGCTTTCAATCTTAAAAGAAGCAAGTTTCCAGTAACCATGATTTCTTCAGCTCTAGATACGATGGCAAACGAGGCTTGCAGAATTCCTGGAAGTCAATGGCTCGCTGGCACTATGCCTCTACACACAGTGAGAAAATAGGTGTCCTTAAACTGGTTTTGTATGCAGAACCTTTTGCATTAGTAAAAAGGTATGTTTTTTGCATGTTTATTAGGAAGTCCCTCTGAACTTATTTCAGAGTAAACAGTTTTGGATCGGGCTGTTAGCTTAACTCACTTATTCTAAATTCCCTGGTTTGCTGATAACTCTGTAACTTACACGTTATGTGTGTTTTAATGAAGTATTCCAGGCCTATTGTCAATTGTAAAAGCAAAACTTGTCACTCACCTCTCAAATATCATAGAACTTCAAAACTATAACATATTTCACACAGAAATAAAAAAAATGAAAATGAACATAAGAACATAAGAACAGCCTGCTGGATCAGGCCAGTGGCCCATCTAGTCCAGCATCCCGTTCTCACAGTGGCCAACCAGATGCCCATGGGAAGCCCGCAAGCAGGACCCGAGTGCAAGAACACTCTCCCCTCCTGAGGCTTCCGGCAACTGGTTTTCAGAAGCATGCTGCCTCTGACTAGGGTGGCAGAGCACAGCCATCACGGCTAGTAGCCATTGATAGCCCTGTCCTCCATGAATTTGTCTAATCTTCTTTTAAAGCCATCCAAGCTGGTGGCCATTACTGCATCTTGTGGGAGCAAATTCCATAGTTTAACTATGCGCTGAGTAAAGAAGTACTTCCTTTTGTCTGTCCTGAATCTTCCAACATTCAGCTTCTTTGAATGTCCACGAGTTCTAGTATTATGAGAGAGGGAGAAGAACTTTTCTCTAAACTAAAAAGCCCCAAATGCTGCAACCTTTCCTCATAAGGGAGTCGCTCCATCCCCTTGATCATTCTGGTTGCCCTCTTCTGAACCTTTTCCAACTCTATAATATCCTTTTTGAGATGAGGCGACCAGAACTGTACACAGTATTCCAAATGCGGCCGCACCATAGATTTATACAACGGCATGATGATATCGGCTGTTTTATTTTCAATACCTTTCCTAATTATCGCTAGCATGGAATTTGCCTTTTTCACAGCTGCCGCACACTGGGTCGACATTTTCATCGTGCTGTCCACTACAACCCCGAGGTCTCTCTCCTGGTCGGTCACCGCCAGTTCAGACCCCATGAGCGTATATGTGAAATTCAGATTTTTTGCTCCAATATGCATAATTTTACACTTGTTTATATTGAATTGCATTTGCCATTTTTCCGCCCATTCACTCAGTTTGGAGAGGTCTTTTTGGAGCTCTTCGCAATCCCTTTTTGTTTTAACAACCCTGAACAATTTAGTGTCGTCAGCAAACTTGGCCACTTCACTGCTCACTCCTAATTCTAG
This sequence comes from Rhineura floridana, assembly GCF_030035675.1. Taxonomy (NCBI): domain Eukaryota; kingdom Metazoa; phylum Chordata; class Lepidosauria; order Squamata; family Rhineuridae; genus Rhineura; species Rhineura floridana. The sequence goes on along the minus strand of NC_084481.1, from coordinate 5,967,277 downwards.
GTCATTAATGAACAAGTTGAAAAGTACAGGTCCCAATACCGATTCTTGAGGGACTCCACTTTCTACAGCCCTCCATTGGGAGAACTGTCCCTTTAGTCCTACTCTCTGCTTTCTGCTTCTTAACCAATTCCTTATCCACAAGAGGACCTCTCCTCTTATTCCATGACTGCTAAGCTTCCTCAGAAGTCTTTGGTGAGATACCTCATCAAACGCTTTTTGAAAGTCTAAGTACACTATGTCCACTGGATCACCTCTATCTATATGCTTGTTGACACTCTCAAAGAATTCTAATAGGTTACTGAGACAGGACTTTCCCTTGCAGAAGCCATGTTGGCTCTGCTTCAGCAAGGCTTGTTCTTCTATGTGCTTAGTTAATCTAGCTTTAATAATACTTTCTACCAGTTTTCCAGGGACAGAAGTTAAGCTAACTGGCCTGTAATTTCCGGGATCCCCTCTGGATCCCTTTTTGAAGATTGGCGTTACATTTGCCACTTTCCAGTCCTCAGGGACGGAGGAGGACCCGAGGGACAAGTTACATATTTTAGTTAGCAGATCAGCAATTTCACCTTTGAGTTCTTTCAGAACTCTCGGGTGGATGCCATCCGGGCCCGGTGATTTGTCAGTTTTTATATTGTCCATTAAGCCTAGAACTTCCTCTCTCGTTACCACTATTTGTCTCAGTTGCTCAGAATCCCTTCCTGCAAATGTTAGTTCAGGTTCAGGGATCTGCCCTATATCTTCCACTGTGAAGACAGATGCAAAGAATTCATTTAGCTTCTCCCCATTCCAATTTCATTGAGCTCTCTCTACCATCCAGCCACCCTCCTTCTCTGGCCTACTGATTACAGTCTCTTAGATTTTATAAACACACACACATGCCCTTAAAAAAAAACTTCCTAAAGTTAAATCCACTTAATTCCATCCTGTAACTAAATTTAAAGCTATGAAATTCTAAGAGGCAGTGATTAACGTCTTTTATACTGTTCTACTCCCAATATTTGCCTGCACAAAATGACAGCTTGAACTTTTTGAGCAGGAGAAAAATTGTCTTCAAGCTAGACAATCAACCTTTTACGCACTGCCATAATATTTTAATGGCTAGGCAGTGCCCCTTACTTCCTAGCAAAACGAAGCCTCTTGTGTTTTCCTGTTTATATACAATATAAGCTATTCTTCCTGCTCCCTCCCTCTGTTTTCAGCTTCTAGTGCAGATTTTTGTTGCTATGGGGTTTTTTTGTTTAAAATTCTACCCTGTCATCTCAGAAACTGTATCCACTCGCACTTCTTTTTCAATAATAAATGATAAAAGGAAATGGAATAAATTCCCCTTAATGAGGAAATTTTCACCTGGCACAGAGGAACTGGGGAAATCTATTAACTGACTCAAGGAATGCCGGCAGCATTGCAATTACCGGGGGAGCCAGAACGCTTCAGTACGGTCCTCTCTTCCGCTCAACTGGCTTTCATCTGATCTACTGGTTCATGAGTAATACTAAACTAACGTGCCTTTGGAAAGCACCCTCTCTAATATGCAACTGAGCATTCTGCTAACTGAAGGGCTTTACAAAGTTATTATCAAGTAAGGGGGGAGGCACTGCAAAAAAAAAGAAAAAGAAAAGTCCACACACCTTATTTGGCACAAATGAATGCATCTTCTCTAGGCCTCTACAGGCACAACCAAATACCATCAAAGGTATTTAATATTAAGGATGCCACTTGGACATATGGAGTGCATGTTCTTCTCAGAGAGATATATTTCACATATGCACGCTTAGGGATGGGCAAGGATTTCACTGATTTTTCTTTGCCTAAGGAGCTAGCAAAGCATAGGTGAAACTGACAAGCATACTCTTTGCATTGCTAATGTAAAATTGACCAGGCAATCTCTCTTTTACTGACACCGGATTTTTCCTTGTCAAATATAATGATACTGATTTACAAGGATGGGAAAAAATATTTAGTGTTTGCTGAGTCAATATTGTAGTTTGTATTTGGCATACTTAGTGGTGGTAGCAACAGTAGCACACACACAAACACAAAAGGCAGGGAGGCATGTGGATCTCCTCAGCTCACAGTCCTGGCTCTCTTGGTGCTGCAGATGTCATGTGAAGCTGCAGCAGCCCTTTCCAAACTCCTGCAATGGCATCCAGAATCAGCAGAAAGCAGGTGGGCAACCTGTAAGGAGCTAATATAACATAGGTGAAACTGACCAACCTGTTCTTTGCTTTGCTAATTTGAAATTGACCAGGGTCTCTCTCCATTTCTCTGCTTTCTGCCATGGCTGGGGGTGGGAGGAGGTTCCAATAAGATTCAGGGTGAGGAGGAGGAACAGGTGAAGGGGGAGACTGGGTGGGTGGGCACTGGGCAGGCAGACAGAAAGCTGCTAAAACATTGTAAGTAAAATATAAGTACTGTTATTTTTCAGGAGAAAAAAAGGAAATGGTAAAAAAGATGATGACAGAAAACAAATGAAAGCAGGACAGAACCACCCTCCAGTCCAATGGAATGCAATCAAACTGGAAACAACATGCAGATCCCAACCCTATCCACACTACAGGTTAACAGCGATTACCTCCTCTGAGGGAACTCTGTGAACTGTACATTTGTGGGGACAAGCCTATGGATCACTAACAAAATTCTTGCCAAACTTTAATTCACATAATTATTTGGGGAAGCCATGACAGCTAAACTGGTACAAAACTGATAGGGGTTTCTTTAAAATGGGAGGGATTGGGTGGAGGGGTAGATACGACCTAAAGTGGGAATAGGTAAGCTTTTTCATCCTGAGAGCTACATACCCATCTGGGCAATCTTGTGGGGGCCACACATCCCCTTTTATCATCCAGAAGCAATTATTACAGCTGAAGAATGAATTCCAACCAGGTAAAACACTCAAGAAGGATGTAAAGGGCTGATGAGGGATGTGGTTTGGGAGGGTGAGTAGCCTGGAGCGAGTCCTGAGGGCCAGAGAGAGGCCCAGAGGGCTGCATTTGGCCCAGGACTCAAGGTTCCTCATCCCTTGACCTGTGGCATATGAATACTGCCTCCTTTTGTACAATTCTGTCCATCTACCTGACTCCTCCTGACCCTTCTACTTACCTCCTTGGGTTTCAGTTATGCAAAGGTCTTATACAGGGGTCACCAAACCATTGCCTGCAGGCACCATGGCACCCATGAAGCCCTTCAGTGGTGCTCCTGGCAGGCAGACTAGAATCTGAGCTTTCATTTAAAAAAGAAAACTGTCTAGCCCTCCCAGAAAGTAAGTTATGGAGCAAGATGTGCAGATACCCTTTTAAGCAATTTATCTGAAATGAGCCAGCCTGGCTGCTCCTACCTGTCAGGGTTACTAGGCAATGAATAAAGTCAGAGCTGTGGTTAATAAGAAAGTTGTTTGGACACCAGGCTATAAGAATCCCTGGGGGCCTAAAGAGCTGCTGTTTGGCCCTCCCTTTTAGTGTACTTTTCCTGCTTCTGTCTTTTTTTCTTGTCCTTGGAAGCTCCACAGTGTGCCTTTCCTTTTCTCCTAGCAACCAGGATACATATTTCCTGTGCTAGGTCACCTCAGTTCAGGTAGCGCCTAGAAATTATTTTCTGCAAATACTGCTACACAATAAGTGTGGGTGAATGTTAAAGAATCCCTCTCTCCCAAAAAGGCAAATGTAAAACCTTTGCAAAGAGGCTTAGGCATGTTTCCTGCTTTGCAGGAGCTAAAGACCAGGGACTCAGTAAGAATTCACTGTATAGTTAACTTACAGTACAATAGTATACATGTCTGCTCAGAAGTAAGTCTCTTTGTGTTTAATGAAGGTAAGTGGGTACAGAATGGCAGCCTAGGCTTTGGTTTAGGGTTGGCATTGGGGAGAAACAGGGTCCTTGTGCCACTAATTGCTGAATGGCAGGCAGACATTCTATAAATCTTTTCTAGTATGGAAATACAATTATGAGAAAAGCTTCACCGTGACTACTCTCTAATTTTGTGTTATGCTACGCCCCCCCCATGGCAGCCATTTTGTGACTGATGCCCCCAGCATCCTCTCATAATTTGAAATGTACCCTCTGGTCCAAAAAGGTTGGTGACCCTTGGAGTAACAAGTATGAGTGGAAAATGTAAAGGCTTCAGTTGTGAGTGGGTCCCTTCAGATAAGTGTCTTCCCTAAGGTTCAGCATTTCTCTTACATAAGTGGGGCAATCTGTCTACCCTCAGTACCATCAGTGCTAAGGGAGAGGGGGGGAAGTACAGTTCATCTCCTTCCTACACAAACCTCAGAAATAGAGGTTCCCTTTCCTCCACAAGTTACAAAACCTTGGGAAGGCACCACAACATATGGGAATATATGCATGATGATGTAATTTCAGAGCGTATATGTTAGGAGCAAAAGCTGTTATTGGCAACATGGAGTCAATGTTACAAGTGCTCTGACAGCATGTGTGTCTATACAGACATATACCACGGAACAGAATTTAAACTGTCCTGTTCCATTTAGCATGATTTTATTTGTTTTATAATTATAATGCTTTTATTTTTTTTTATAATTGTGTTTTGTTGTAACCAGTCCTAAGACCTTATGGTGAAGGCCGGGTAAGAAATCTTATGAATAAATAATAACAATGGCAGTGTTGCTCAGTGTTTATCGGTCCAGATTGATTTTTAAACTAGAATAGCTGACAGAAAAGGGGGGGGAGCTTTCTCTTTCTTCTTCCTGCCAAGTTTGCTCCTTGGAGGTTCATGTTGGTTTATTCAATTGGTTCTGACGTTTCACAAGCTCTAGAATAAGCTGCAATTACGGTAATGAGATCGGGGCAAATACTGTTTGTCTCCTTGCCTCAAGGAGACAGGTTATAACTGCTTCCCTCAGGAGGAACTTTGTTCAAAAGTTGACTTGTCAGGCTATGTCAGAACCCATTAAAGTGGTGGGAGATGTAAACCAACAACAATCTGCACTCCCTTGTCTCTTTCAGCATATATTGCTATAATTTTTTTAGGTCTGGGTAAAGATATTCATTTAAAGAAGCTGAAATAATACCTGGAAGCCAAATAGCACTTAACTAAGATGGAACTGATGATTTGTGGGAATAATGTAAGGAGCAGCAAAGAAATGCTCACAGAGCTGCTTCCTCACATTGTACTTTGGAGGGTGCCTCATACCTGGTCTTTTTGCACTTCTTGGCTAATGTATTATGCAGGGATGCTTATAACATTCTCTCCATCTGCATTTCTCTCTAGATTCTGAATTTCCAAATGTAAGGAAGAAGGCAGATGTAAGAAGGCAGCAATTTCTGTTCTGATCTGTATTCATTACAATCAGTGTTGCTTCCGTTCTGCGACAATTTGGTTTCCATCAAATACTACTTTATTCGTCTCGTTGTCCATTAATTAACATTCATTATATAAGTTACATAACTACTCATATAACTACATTGTCAAAATGTAAGAAATGCAAGAAAATACTTATCATTTGCAGACTTAAAAAAATGAAGTGACCAAATACGAATCATATTTGCTTAACTGATTTCTGTGCCTGACCAAGGATGAACACGTGAACTGTTGCAATTCCTGCTTGCTTTTCCATTTTCATTGGGATTCTCCAGCATCCCTAGCCTCTAATTACCCGATCCTGTTCACCAAGTGGCATTAATGAGTTAGAAATCTGTAGTTCTTCCATTTATACACAATCAGCAAACCTGTTTTTTTTTCCAGGGTCCCTGACTGTATGAACAGAGCTTACGTGCATGCACCATGTATGCACACTGGTCTATTCTGACAGCCTATCAAATGTATTTAGTACAGGGTGGATGGGGCCTGACATCATGCTCCCACAACACACTATATATATATATCACTCCAAAAATACAAAAAGAGGAAGCACAACTCACTTGCATCTCCTTCATTCCTTCCTTGCAAAGCCATTCTGAGATGAATAAAATATGGCTGATACGGCACAGCTATGCAAATGCCCCAAGCTAGTGACCTGTTTTACAGTCCTGTTCCTATATTGAAGTGCACCAGCCCACATACAAGAATGGATTTCCAACACTCTCAGCAACTTCTGTACTGGCCTGGTGCGAGACAGCAGCCAGGTTGGTCACTGGCCAAGGGCACCTGTGGCTGGGGGGGGGTAATTCCTGTTCTGCAATCCACACTAGCATCGGGTCATGGAGCAGGAGCCACTCTCCCAGGTCCTTTTAGGCAGTCTGTTAGTGGGGCCGTCATGTTGGAGAAGGCAGCGATGAAACGTTCGTAGTAGTTGGCGAATCCCAGAAATTGCTGTAGGTCTTTTTTGGTTTTGGGGGGTGCCAAGAGAGCACACAACACCCCTTTCCCAGTTCCATCTCTACACCTGTGGGAGTAATCCAGTATCCCAGGAAGTCCAGGGTGGTCAAGTTGAAGCCACACTTCTCGAGCTTGGCATCCAGGTGATGGTCTCTCAGTCTTTGCAGCACAGCTCGCGTATGTGCCTTATGCTGTTCTGGGGAGTTGGAGTAAATAAGGATGTTGTCTAAATAGACTATCATAAACTGATCCAGGTAGTCCTGGAATATGTCATTCACGAAATTTTGGAAGATAGCTGGCCTGTTCACTAGTCCAAATGGCATGGCCAGGTATTTGAAGTGGCCATACTGGGTCTTGAAGGCAGTTTCCCACTTAACCCCATCCCTGATCCTGACAAGGTTGTAGGCTCCACACACGTCCACCTTTGTGTAGATCTTAGTCATTCGCAGTCACTCCAACATCTCATTGATGAGGGGTAAGGGGTAGCTGTTGGGGATGGTGATGTTGTTCAACTCTGTTATCATGACAGGGATGTAGCTTCCCACTTTTCTTCTTGACAAACAGTAACGGGGCCCTGGTGAGAGACTTGGATGGTCGGATAAATGCCTGCCGCAGGTTAGCATCCAGGAACCCTCTCAACACTGCCAATTCTGGCTCAGACAAATAATGTATGTGCCCCAAGGGGATGCTGGCCTCTGAGGGCAAGTCTATAGCAGAGTTGTAGGGACAGTGGAGTGGCAACTGGTCAGCTTCCTTATCAAAGACATCCCAAAAGTCTTGGTACTTTGTAGGCAGGAAAACCTTCTTGGGTGGGGATGCATCTACCAGCATCACTGGGGCAGCTGTCTCACTAGGCTAGCAGTGCTGCTTACAATAGGCTGATTGGAATGTCACTATTCCCTTTCCCCAGGAGATGATAGGATTGTGTCACGCCAACCAGATCATGCACAGTACCACTGGGAATCGGGGCAGGGCGGCTAGATACAAGGACAGTCTTTCCCATGCCCCAGTAGCTCCACTCGTAGCCCAATCATGGCCTGAGTGATGACTCCCGACATCAGGGGGACATCTATGGTTTCCATGGACAGGGGAGTCTCGAGTTCGATGACTGGAATGCTGTGCCTTTTGGCAAAGTCCAAGTCCATAAAGTTGCTGGACGCTCCTGAGTCTACCATAGCAAACACCTGAATGTCCTGGCCCAATGGCAAGCATAGATGGAGTGGCAAATGTAAGGCAGACTACGGCAGGAGAGGACTAATTTGAGATCACTGGCTTGCAGTCGATCACAGCTCATGGACTTCTATGAGAGCTGGGATTTGTAGTTTTCCTGCACCAGAGCCTTTTCTGACTTACAAGGGCACGCCTCTGCCAGGTGCCCTGCCTTCCTGCAATAGAGGCACAGCCCCTCCTTCTGATGCTTCTCTTTCTCCACCTCTGTCAACAGGGATGCAACCCCCATCTGCATGGGCTCCACCCCTGACTAAGTCAAGGTTCCCAAGCTAGGGGCAAAATGCATGTGAGGGAGGGGAATGGGTGGCGTGGCTCAGGCCATCTCAGCTTTGCATGCCAGGCAACAACCTTCAAGTCTGCTGTCTGTCTGCAGACACAGCTGGATGAGAGCTGATAGGGTGTCCAGCTGCGGGGTTTGTGCCAATTCATCTAGGATCTCGCTGCTGAGGGCAGACTCGTTCCAGTCCATCTCTTGGGCCAGCATCCAAAAAGTGTTGGTATAAGTTCTGACAGAGTTTTTGCCCTGCTGCAGAGTTCCCAACTGACGGGCCAGAGTGGCCCTTTGCTGAGGGTCTCTAAAGATTTCTGCCATGGCCTCTATGAAGTTGTCAAACTGGTTATCACTGGGTCATTCCACAGCAACAGAGGTGTTGCCCTCGGGCTGACTTCCCCTCCAGGAGGCTGATGAAGCAGGCCACTTCAAGAAGTCATTGGGAAAATCCAACAGCCTCACACAGATGTACAGCTCACACTGAGCAACGAATGTGGTGAACTGTTCCTTATTCCCACTATATTGGGAGGTAAACCCACAGGTGTCTTGACTTGAGGCTTTGGCACTTGTGGGGCTGGGGCAGCCCCCTGCTGCAAGGTCACCACCTGATTCCTGAGCTGGTTCACTCGCTGGCGCAAAGTCTGGTTCTCCGTTTGGAGGGTCTGGGTCCCAGCTCGGAGTTATAGGAATTCAGCTAGCAAAGTCTCAAACGTGCTCCAGTAGTCCTACCCTATCCCGCCGCTCATTTCCTTCTCTGTCATGGGGTTGTTGGGTGCAGGTGGTGGTGGCTGAGTCAAACTCCTGCCCTAAGTTGAAGAACTCAGACGCAATTATTTTTTTTCTTTTACTGTAGTAAGAGACAGCTTCAATTCAGTCTGCTTCACAAATCTATCTATGCTTACTCAGAACTCCACATCTCTCTAGAATTAGCTAAGCATGACTTTGTGACTCTAAGATGTTGACTCAGCAACCACTCCCCCCAGAGTCCACTTAAATAGGCTGGGCAAGCTTCCTGCTTGTGAGTGCCAACTGTCAGTGCTAAGAGCGCGCATGTACGTGAAGGTGCTGTCTTAACTGAGTCCTTGAATTTCCTGCCTCATTTGCCTCCTGATGCAAGGTGAAGGCGAGGCTTCGGCCACTTTCTTGTCTTCCCCCTCTGACGGAGGGGGGCTACTAACTGACAGTCTGGGCGTGGGAAGTGGGGCTTGGAAATGTCTGATGGACCAGGTTGAGTTCCCGCAGGGGAGTCCAGAGTTGTGGGGACTGTGCTGTCAAGGACGGGGGCTGGGGCGCCTTCTAAGTTCATTCTGCTACTTGACCCCTCCCCGGGTTGTTCATCCTGTCCAAGTCCTCTGCCTCGCTCTTGTCTGTTCAGCCCCTCCCAGCAGGGCTCATGACAGATACTGTAATGCCTTCAAAGAGTATGCATTTATTTCAACCACATGCAGCTGGCATTCAAAGTCAAAACTGAACATGAGGGAGTGCATACATCTGGGACTTTTACCAGGCTGAGATTTCACACACATAACAGCAACTCTTAAGAACTACTCTTCTATCTTTTCGGCGCCAGGTTAAAACCTTTTTATTCTCCCAGGCATTTTAATTGCTTAATGTTAAGTTAATTTTATATCAAGTTGTTAAATGCTTTAGCTGTTTGTTTTAGGGATTTTATCTGATTTTTTTTTTACTGTATTGTATTTTATTCCTTGCTGTGAACCGCCCAGAGAGCCATTGGCTAAGGGCGGTATAGAAATGGAAATAAATAAATAAATAATAATAATAAATAAAAAGGAAGCCCACTATAAAACCATTTAACTCAGATCCTTATGTAATCATTTTGTCCCTGTGTCCTCTGAACTTCAGATGAAACCAAAGCTTCCCAAAATGTAAAACTGATGAAGGGCACTAAGTGGTAGATATACACTGGGCTGAGAGAAATTGGATAGGGCAGATCCCTAGCTGAGCCAGCTGGGTCCCAGCTTAACCAGGCTACACCAGCAGAATCCCCCTACTCTCGGCACAGCCATAGTTCAGCCACAGGGCAGCCGGCCTGACCCAACTCAGCCAGCAATCTGCTGGAGAAGCCAAGCTCAGCGTAGGAAAGCCAACGGAAGCTGGCGCAAGGCCTCCAAAAGGGACATTCTTGGGCTGTGTTGGACTTACACTCTGTCCAGGTCCCTTTCAGCTCTGTCCTGCTCCCCCCCTTCCCTGGTCCTGGCAGACACTACACCAGGGAAAAGTGTGACAGAAGGAAACATGCATTTTGTCTCCTTCTGCCGCACCCACCAGGCACAGTCAGTGTTCTCCCCTCCCAGCAGCTCGTGAATAGAAGCTGGATATGGTGGCCCCTTCCGCCAGCTCCAGTCCCACCCACTGACTATGACTTGGATTGCGCTACCCGTTGCAGAGGTAAGCTTCAGCAAGCATAATGAGTGCACTCACATTGCATTTCAGTGAAGGTACAATTATTTTCACTAGATGGGGAACTAATCTATATAGGAACAGTAGTCTCTCTGGGTGACTCATACGCATTGGTTGCATATTTGGAGATTCAGAGTTCAAATATTTTTCCCCACCTTTTTTTTTCAAAGCATGTGTGACGCTCAACAGAAATGTCAATGGTTTAACTGATGGCCCTTTCAACTTTCTTTCATTCCAGTCCACTGTTTCCAAAATCTCAATCTAATGTTCATTCTAGATCTTGTATCTTTGGAGACTTTGCACTGAAGCTCTATTTCCAGAAAGCAAAGATCTATTTTGAAAGTATACTTTTGTGCTCTTTCAAGATATACAGGAACAAAGAATTCTCCAAAAAAGGTCTCCTTCTATTTCCAGAAGCTGCTGTTCAACCGCACTTTTGTTACAAACAGGATTGCTTGGAACTGCCTGGCCCTGATGATTAAAAACATCAGGACTTAAAAGGACTTTGCTAGAGATTTGAACTGGATCCCTTGGGAGATTTGATCAGGGTCATTGTGGCATGTACCTTGGGGCTGAATCAAGAAATGAGTCTGGTATATGGGAAAATCGGAAGACATCTCGATGTAAGGGCCAAGGAGGTGTAGTGTGGCATGTTCAATTTCCCTGTCCCATGCTCCTGCCTCACACCCATGCTTCCTAGCCAGGTGGGCTATTTGCTTGCTTTCCTACCCTGTTTGTGTAGTATAGAAGTCTGGGAAGCTCTGTGTACGCAGAATAGCTCATCTGGGAGAGTGTCTTCCCACACTGCTGAGGGCTGGGAAACACAGCCTTCAGGCAGGTGTTATGAATCATGCTGCTTCAAAGCTCAAGGACACTGACCAGCAGAATTAATAAACAAAGACAGAAGTGTGAGAGCCTAACTAAAACAACATCCCCAAAGGTATAGCTAGTTAAAGTCACAGGTGCAAATCTGTGCGCACATCCAGGGGCTCCTTTGGGTATAAATAAAGCCCCCTAGCTCTTGATCAGAGAGCTTCAACATAGACTGAGACTGAGGGTGCACGGTGCTGTGTAAGAAATTGGCCACTAGGATCTTGCTGTTGCTGCTTTTGGGACTTCCAGCAACTGAAGGAGAACGTAAGACCAGGTGTGCTCATTAGCTGCTTTTTATCTCTGTTTTATTGTTTTACTGCCTGGCCTGCAATTTAGTGCTAAACCACTATCTCAAATAAAACAGTCAATCTTCTTCCACAAGTGTGATTCATTAGCTTCTGAAATTCCGAATCTTTCTTGCCTGTTGGCAACACCTGGCCACTAATTTTTCTTCATATCATCATCTGGATTTGGAAGTGTTGAACAACAATTGAATAAGGAATTCCAGAATGTTTCAGGCTCAGCCACACCTCTTTGTTCAATTATTTCCCAACCAATAGCAAATGAGGTAGTGAAACTGTTCTAGGGCTTCAGACTACTGATGAGGGATCACATGACTAAATGTCACACACACACACACACACACACCTCACTGGGAATAGAAACCTAGCATGTCAGAGAGAAGAATTCTAGCCTAGCCTTCTCCCTGATGTGCTAGATTTGTGCCAGATATTCACTAGTACCATATCAAGGTCAGAAGGGGCAAACCAGAAATGAAGGAATGAAGAATTAGGTCACCACCCAAACCTGTGACCAGCCGTAGTGATGCTTAATGGACTGCTATGTTCTCAATGGAAGGCTGGAGAGCTGGAAAAAATGTGTATTTGCTATGCAAGCTCCCAGGCTGGCATAGCAAAGAGAATTAGATCAGGCCTGTTGCCATCACATGATGGCCAGCTCTGCCCTCGACCCCTGAAATGCCCCATTTTGGGGGCTTCTGCTGGCTAATGCTGGGAGGGATCCCACCTATCATTTGGGTGACAGATATATCGGGGTGCCCCTCAATGCTGGACCAGTGGAGCCACGCAGGGCTGGGACATGTCCGCCTCATCTAAACCCCTTCCAGCACAGCAGATGAGGGTTAGGATTGCTCTGCCCAAAATGAGGTTTCCTTGCACTACCAAGAGATTGGTACAAGAGAGTGACAGAGAAAATTCACCAAAGCTGAAAGCAGTTGCTGGGTTTTTCCTTCACTCATCAGCGCAATCATGCATCTCCCTAGAGCAAACTGGAATTTGATCAATAAAAGAAAGCTAAATACAGAAATAAATAGAAAATTAAAGAAAGCAACATCCCTGCTTTGTCTCTCACATATCTCTAAATGAACACAGTAAATGTCTATTAAAAAAATAATCTAGCTGCAGTCAAATATTTCCCCCAGTAATTTTTCAGTAAAGGTAGGAAATGAAGAAAGTGTGAAGTAAAAGGAATGGCCTTGCCATTACAGTTCCATGCCCGTCACCTGCACAGCAATGTTTGTACAAAATCTCTCAGGAAAGCTGACGTTTTAAAAGGCTGGTCTCAGTTGTTTACCTGGAGATGGATTTTGTGTCACCTCCACCACCTCCAGCTCATGTCCCTGGACACAGAGCAAATATATATCTGAAGCACATTTGCAGGATCAGCTGGTTTGCACCTTTGAAACCAAGGGCTCTTTCTCAGAAGCAGGAAAGCCCACTACAAAACATTTCCTTTTTAAGTTTGTTTGAAGTAGCCAGGAGGGGGAGAGAGAGGATTCGAATCTATTGATTATTCTCCCAACTGCAGAGTCTGACATTAAAGTGGTATTAACATGAGTGTGTTCTAGAAGCTTTTGGATTATATTCCTATCCCTACCAGTGAGTTCCCATCTACTTGTCTTCTCTCTTCCCCCTCCCAGCTCCTTCAAATGAACTCATAAAGAAAAGGTTTTTTACTGGATTTTCCTTCATTTGGGGGTCCGCCTGGCTTTAGAATCTAAAGTGAAAAACATTCATAACTGTAACCTTGTCATTTTCCTAATACATTTAATAATAATAATGTGTGTTTTTTCCACTTGAAAATGATTCTGTAAATAATTTTCCTACACATCATTGATATTGTCACCATAAAGGAAAATTCTCCAATTACTATAATTTATTTTACACCCTGAGACACAGCTACACATATCGTTTCCATGATAACTGTATGCAAGTTTTGAGGCTGAAAGAATAATGGCACCAGCATACAGCTCTCTCATGTGCACAATCTCCTGCAGGTATACCTTTTAGTCTTTCATTACTTCTAATCTCTGAGCAAAAGATTCCATAGCTAATGCAAAAATAAAAAAGAAAGGCGCCATCCTTGACATGTCCTTCTGAAAAGGACCATTTCCTTCTTTGTAAAGTGAGTTATTAGAAGGGTCTCAGAGTTCAGGTTCACAAAGGGCTGTGGAAACATCAACTACAAGGAGCTTCAACAGAAGTAGTACAAAGCATTTTAACAAGAATTACAAGTACATGAAGTCTCCCCTCCATAAACCAGTGACAGCAAGTAAACCCCTGCCATCTAGCAATCAGTATGATATACAGGACAGGTAAAGAGAAGTAGAAAAAGCAGAGATGAAGTGAATAGTCCAATCAGAGAATCTATCAGTATCAGGGAAGCAAGAAATCTCTTTTTCCTGCCCCTTTTGTATTATTTGAGTTCAGTAAATTAGGAATTAGCAGCTGGTGGACTCTAAGTAAGATTTGCCCTGGGAAGGGGGTACTGTCCAGCCTTCCACATTGCCAAGCCAGGAGATGGAATTATCCAACAGGCCATGGGGTTTGGGGAAATTGTTAGGGCTTGGAGCCCTGGGAAAAACAATTGCTCTATAACAAATCCATTATTAAACCCACAGCTGATAGGGAATGGGAATATACACTAGGAATGAGGAGAATTTTGTTTGGTGCACATTTTTAAGTGAACTGATCTAATTCACACCTAATGCCAGAACATAATTGATTTCAGACCTCTTTGAGTTTAGTGATCCACGTCTCAGCTCAAAAAATGGGTAAAAAAAATGCATTTTAGGGCAAAATAAATTTAGAAATGTATACTTTATGATTATGTATTTACATATGAGTTTTTGTATGGATTTTTAAAGTCACAGATCAATGCAGAAATGGCACAGAACAGATTTCTGAATGAACACATGTGGAATTGACAAGAATCAGAAATAGACTGATCTGTCCATCCCTAATACACACCAGATATTATAGATATAATGCTACTGATAAAATATGCGTGAGATACTGTCTTTCAATACTTTCTCTCCAGAGTGTTCCACAATGCTTTTTCCAGCACCATTAGTTGCTTCCCATTCTCTATCTCAACCAGTGATGAGGCTTAAATGCTTTAGATGAGGGACAGCTGAAGTGGTACCCTCCAGATGTTGTTTCCATCATCCCTGACCATTGGTCATGCTGGCTGGGACAAATGGGAGTCATTGCTGCTTCATCGCTTCTGAGCTCCTGATGTTACAGCTGCCACTGTTGCGATTCGTGGCTCTTGGGACCCTGCTGTTATTGCTGTGCTATTGGGTGTATGAATGGTTGTATGAATGAGTGTGTGATTGTGTATGGAGTATGAATTTTTTTATTTATTTTATTTTTATTATGTGCCTGGGGGAGAGGATAGGGTGTTGGGAGGGAAGACCAGAGGGGGCCCCAATCAGCGCAGTGACGGGTAATGGGAGGTATGGTGCTATGAGGAGGACACGCCAGTTAAGGGGAACTCGGCCCAGACAACTGGTGGCTGTGCCGTGTTCCAGTCCTCATCACATCCACAGGATTGCTGGTAGTTCTACCAGCCAACTTTCGGATCTCCAGTTGCTGCTTTTTAATGCCAGATCGGTAAATAATAAAACCTCCCTCATCTATGATTTAATCGTGGATGAGGCGGCCGATCTGGCATGCATTACCGAAACCTGGGTGAGCGATCTGGGAGGTATTAATCTCTCCCAGTTGTGCCCACCTGGGTATTCGGTTCAGCATCTGGGTAGATCCGAGAGTCGGGGAGGGGGAATCACTGTGGTCTATAGAAGTTCCATCTCTCTTGTTAGGCACCCCATCCAAGTGGCTAATGGCCTGGAGTGTCTGCACATTACGTTGGGCCAGCGAGACAGACTGGGAATACTGTTGGTGTACCGTCCACCCTGCTGCCCAACAGCTTCCCTAACTGAGCTGACAGAGGTGGTCTCGGACTTGGTGTTGCGATCTCCCAAACTTTTGGTATTGGGGGATCTCAACATCCATGCCGAGACCGCCTTGTCTGGAGCAGCTCAGGACTTCATGACCTCCATGACATCCATGGGGCTGTCTCAATTTGTTACTGGCCCAACGCATGTGTCAGGACATACTCTAGACTTGATTTTTGCCACTGGAATGGGGGAAGGTGATCTGGAAGTGAGGAATTTTACATCTATTCCTTTGTCATGGACAGATCATCGCCTCTTGAGATTTAGACTCACATCGTCTTCTCCCCTCTGCAAGGGTGGAGGACCAATTAAGATGGTTCATCCCCGGAGACTAATGAATCCTGAAGGATTTCAGAGGGCTCTGGGGGATTTTCCGGCTGAGAAAACTGACGATCCTGTCGAAACCCTGGTCACTCTGTGGAACACGGAAATGACCCGGGCAGTTGACACAATCGCCCCAGTGCGCCCTCTCCATTGCAGAGCTCAATTGGCTCCGTGGTTTACCGAGGAGCTAAGAGTGATGAAGCAAGAAAGGAGACGGTTGGAGGGTAAATGGAGACGAACTCCTGACGGCTGTAATTATGCACTTGTGAAGGCCTCCACGAAACTCTATGTGAAGGCGGTGAGGATGGCGAAGAAGCAATACTTCGCTACCTCCGTCCAGTCATCTTGTAACCGCCCAGCGGAACTTTATAAGGTTGTCCGGAGACTTTTACACTCTGGTTCTCCAGACGCAATATTACCATCAATGGCCCGCTGTAATGAGTTTGCGAGGCATTTTCAAGACAAGATCATAAACATCCGTCGGGACCTTGACTCCAATATTGTAACAGTTGAATCTAATGAGGTGTCCAGAACACAGTCTTGTCCTGTTTTATTGGATGAGTTTCAGTTGGTACAGCTCGAGGATGTGGACAAGGTGCTTGGACAGATGCGGGCGACCACTTCCGCTCTGGACCCTTGCCCCTCGTGGCTAATAAAAGCTAGCAGAAATGGAACGGCCGGCTGGGCCAAGGAGGTGATTAATGCCTCGTTACGAGAGGGAGTGGTCCCACCTTGTCTGAAACAGGCGATAGTGAGACCGCTCCTAAAAAAGCCCTCCTTGGACCCTGATAACTTTAACAACTATAGGCCGGTAGCAAATGTTCCGTTTCTGGGCAAGGTTCTAGAGCGCGTGGTTGCTCGCCAACTCCAGGCTCTCTTGGATGAAACTGATTATCTGGATCCATTTCAATCCGGCTTTTGGCCGGGGTTTGGTACAGAAACAGCCTTGGTCGCCCTGTATGATGACCTCTGTCGGGAGAAAGACAGAGGAAGTGTAACTCTGTTGGTTCTCCTTGATCTCTCGGCGGCTTTTGATACCATCGACCATGGTATCCTTCTGGGGCGACTCGCGGATTTAGGAGTTGGAGGCACTGCTTGGCGGTGGCTGTGCTCCTATCTTGGGAATCGTCTCCAGAAGGTGATGCTTGGGGAACACTACTCGAGTCCCTGGGTGCTCCAGTATGGGGTCCCACAGGGCTCAGTTCTGTCCCCCATGCTTTTTAATATCTATATGAAGCCGCTGGGTGAGGTCATCAGGAGTTATGGAGTGCATTTCCAGCAATATGCTGATAATACACAGCTCTATTTCTCCTTTTCATCTTCTTCAGGTGAGGCTGTTGCTGTACTGAACCGCTGCCTGGCCGCGATAATGGACTGGATGAGAGCGAACAAACTAAAACTCAATCCTGACAAGACTGAGATGCTGTTAGTTGGGGGGCCCTCTGCTCAGATGGTTGATGTCAGACCTGCCCTAGATGGGGTTACACTCCCCCTAAAGGAACAGGTCCGTAGTTTGGGGATCTTATTAGATCCGCTTCTGTCACTTGAGGCTCAGGTAGCCTCGGTGGCACGAAATGCGTTTTACCAGCTCCGGCTGGTAGCCCAACTACGACCCTATCTGGACAGGGAGAACCTAGCCTCAGTTATTCACGCTCTGGTAACCTCTAGATTGGATTACTGTAATGCTCTCTACGTAGGGTTACCTTTGAAAATGATTCGGAAACTTCAGCTAGTGCAGAATGCTGTGGCCAGAGTTCTTACTGGGACGAAGAAATTCGACCACATAACACCTATTCTGGCCCAACTGCACTGGCTTCCAATATGTTTCTGGGCCAGATTCAAAGTGTTGGTCCTTACCTATAAAGCCCTTAATGGCACTGGACCGCAATATCTGATGGAATGCCTCTCTCGCTATGTTCCTACCCGTTCACTCCGCTCGACGTCTAAGGCCCTTCTCCGGGTCCCAACCCATACAGAGGCCCGGAGAACAGTAACAAGATCTAGGGCCTTTTCGGTGGTGGCCCCCGAATTATGGAATGCCCTCCCAAATGAGATACGCCTGGCGCCTTCCCTGTCATCTTTCCGGTGCCAGGTAAAAACCCACCTCTTCACCCAGGCATTTTAATGTATTTTATGCTTCTTAATCTTATTTATTTTATTTCTAGTTTTCTTTTACTTTGTTTATATAATGTTTTATATTGTCTGCGCAATACACACTTGCTGTATTTTAAATATTGTGGTTTTATCATGTTGTACACCGCCCTGGGAGCTGCTAGCTATAGGACGGTTTAGAAATGCAACTAAATAAAATAAATAATAAATAAATAAACATCTGGAGGATGCCAAGTTGGCTATCCCTGCTTTGGATAAATTTTCATTTGCAAATTAGGAAATAACAAGGGAAACACAGAGGTTAATATGTCAATACTGTGTTGTTATTAACAATCAAAACATGTAAAAATGGCAAACCAGGGATTATGGAGAAAGCAAAATCCCTAGTCTAATTTGGAGAACAGAATCCTCTGGGTGGAAGTCAGTGGTCATGGTACATGTGGATACCAAATGACACAAAGTATGTAACCAAGAGGTCCTGGAAGGCAAACAAATTGTTAAGGAAGATGACGTTCAGTAATGTTAGGAATCCTGTCTCTTCCCAGATGAGGCCCAAGTATCTGGTCAGATTGGCAAGTATTCAATGCATGGTTAAGGCATGTGATGCCTTAGCATCATGTGATGGGATAGAGCTGCCCTCCTGACACTGATAGGGCTGAAGCAGGGTAGCACTGAGGTTGGAGTTGCACAGGTACATCAGCAGAACCATTTTGGTATTCCCAGTTATGCATCCGCCCAGCCCTGACCTCAACATGGCCCTGCCCTACCCCAAACCCATTCAGTTAAGCAGCAGCAACACTGGTGTTGGGAGGGCAGCTTCACACCTATGCCCCATCCCATACACCACCAATGAACACTGTCCCAAAACATTTTCCAGTGCTGAACAATAGAAAACCATCAAATGCAGACTTTTCTGGACAATAATGATCTTTCTGAACTGACTACAAAGGCTTGCATCAGTATATAGCTGAAGGCCTAACAACACATTAAACGCAAATGTGTATAATTGAACCGTGATGGAACTCCTCTATCCCCGTGAGAAGCCACAGAGTGGAGAAAGCAGTGGAGGAATTCTTAAACCCGGGGATCACCAACCTTTTCAGGCCAGTGAGCACATTTGGAATGTTGAGAAAGTGTCATGAGTGCCAATCACAAAATGGCTGCTGGGAGGTGGCATAACACAAAATGACTGCCACATGTAAAAGAGCAGAAAAAGAGGAGCACAAACAGGTGCTGGCATTCCTTCCCTCCCCCCCCCATCAATGGGAAAAGGGCACCTACACCAGCCACTGCCATTCTCACTCATAAAGAGAAACTGCTTGCACCTCTCCTCTGTTCAGAACAGAAGGGAAGGTAGATGTCCAATCCTGGTATCCAGTGAAATGTGGGCATGTCTGAGAGGGCATATTCAATGTAGGACAGGCCAAGGCAGTGCAATCAGGAGCAGGAAGAGCAGTCTCTCATGCACTGTGAACTTTTGAGGGGATCTTTACTGAGACCTTTCATGGGCAGGTGCCATAGATGGGATTGGCAGGCACACTGACACCTGTGGATGTGACTCCTTACTTAATCACTTTCAAATCCACAGCTTCTCCACTCTAAATATTCAGAGAAAACATCATCAATTGAGCTGAACACATACATTTTCTTTGATACCTAAACACACATGGTTTGACATGGTTTCTACATTTATGTGCTAGCTCTTTACCTCTATTTTTGTTTCCTAAATCAAAGTAGTGAACCCCTCCAGATACTGTGGGACTTCCATGAGCTACAGCCAGCATGTAGTAAAGGTCATGGAAAATGGGAGTTGTACACCAGCAACATCTGAAGAGCCATAGGTTCCCCACTCCTGTTCTAAATACAATCAGCACTCCTTAACTGTGCATCGCAAGACTTTGATTGCTAGTAGCTCTTGGGTGGACAACTTCTGTATTTTCTTGGAGACCTCTCTCTTTTCCAGACCACAGAAGTATAATTTTGCTTCACAGGGCTGGCCCTATCATTAGGCAGGGTGAGCTGGTTGCCTTGAGTAGAAGATGCTGGGGAGTGGAGATCACCTCCAAGATGCTGGAGGACAGGGCTATGTGTGGCCCATGGCCTGCCCTGTTCCCTGCAAGCCAGCCTGCCGCCCTCAGATGCAGTGGAAGACTTTGTCCCATCGTTGAAGAAAGATTAAATTGCCAGTCAACGTTTGAACATGGAATGGGAGGGGGCGCCATCTTGAACTTTGCCTCAGGTAGCAAAATGTCTTCTGCCAGCCCTGTTGCTCCAGAAACTGCTTGCCTGCAAGTGGCCATGCATACAGTAAAGCTAGCACCAACTTGCATTAGGGGCATTCCTGTTTTAGAGCACGTGCTCTCAGGTTCAGCCTACCCCACACATATTTCATATACAACAACAACAACAACAGAAGTTAGGTTAAAATTGACAAACATCTCTATTTCTTAAAATTTGGGAATGTTTTTTCCCCCTGGAGGGCAAACTTTTTGCCATACCTTTATTAAAATTTGGTAGGGCCTACAGGAGAAGATAAAATTGCTTTGAAATAACTAGCCTTGAGGAGGGCTAGATCTGGCCCAGGGAACACCAGCTGGCCATCCCTGATCTAGATTATTCCCAGTGGGCTGCAGACTGTTAATTGAGCAAGCATGGGTATATCATGGATACAGCATGAACTATGGATTGGTAAAAAATACAGCATTTTCCTCTTTTTCTAAATGTAATTCATTTTGTAGGGTTTAATCACTGTTGTCTCTTTATCTGTCTAAAAAATCAAGCCAAATAAAATGTCTGGTTTTTGTCTGGAACAATTCATGGCCAAGCCTCTAGGCATTTCTATAATGCAAACAATTAATAATAATTGTAATAGAAAAACCACCTTGCAGCTAGCAGAGATGCATGCCAAGCAGCCGGGAAGTCGCCAATGAGAATTTGGTCATATTTAAACATTGCTGAGGGATCCAAAGTAAATCTTGTGTCACAGCAGGTTATTTCAAGCTTGAAACAGTTCGGTAGCAAAGGTAGAACAAAATCTACATAGAGGGAGTGGAATGATGACTTGAAACTGCTGTCTTCAGGGTAGCATAAAAGTGCCAAATCCCATTTCCGTCACTATATTAACTTTTCTTCGGCCATCATTTAGAGGTGCTGCCTGATGTGGACTGTCCCCTTAGTTGAAATCACAATGCATTATCATTGTCTACTAGTATATACGCTAATGTAAAGTGCCAACATAGGCCCTGTTTCTGTTCTGACTTTCACTCACTTGCCTCCCTGACATTTCCTCCAATATCTGTGCATGGTTCTTTTCAAATGTTTAGCACAGGGGGAATAACCATAGGTCCAGTCACCATACAGGTGAGAGCAATGGCATAACATTGAGCTATACTGGGAGAGGAGGCACACTGGCTCAGTCCTCTGAAAACTAGGGATGGATAAGTTTGTCCATTTTGGTTTCTCTGTTTCTCATTTTTCCAGTTTTATTTATTTATTTATTTATGAGATTTGTTAGACGCCCATCTGGCAGAGGTTAATCTGCCACTCTAGGCGACTTACAACCAAACACAGGTACATTCCATATAGACATAATCAAAATCCTAAAAATTAGAAATTAAAAATTAAAGCTTAAACATTTAAACCCCCAAGATCTGCAATCTACTAGCCTAAATTTGAATTTAAACCCCCCAAGAACTGCAGTCTGCCAGCCTAATCCCCTTCCCACACCTGGGTAAAGAGCCAGGTCTTCAAGGTCCGCTGAAAGCATAACAGGGAGGGGGCCTGACGGAGGTCAGTTGGCGACAAATTCCAAAGTGTAGGAACCACGATAGAAAAGGCTCTAGACCTTGTCCTCACCAACCTCGCTTCTTTTACTGGAGGTATAAGAAGCGAGCCATTCAAGGACGATCTTGTAAGCCGGCGCCCCTGGAGCGAGTGAAGGCGACTCTTTAAATAGAGTGGGCCAGCCTCACAAAGAGCCTTATAAGTTAAAGCCAGGATCTTAAATTTGGCCCGCGCAACCACAGGTAGCCAGTGCAATTCCTTTTTTTTTTTTTTTTTACAATAATTTTTATTCAAATTTTCATAAAACATAGAAAACAAAATCATAAAACATTCAAAGACAAAAAACAAAACAAAACAAAAATGATTAAACAAAAAAAAATAAAATGTTGACTTCCCATTTGTCACATATCAAATCAGTTATAGGTCTACAATATATAACAATCCTGTCTCTTAAATCATATTATAAAATCACTTTCCTCCAGTAGTTATCTTAATTAATCATCAAATCTCATAAACATTACTTTATTCTTTCCACAAAAAGTCAAAGAGAGGTTTCAATTCTTTAAGAAATATATCTATCAATTTTTCTCCAAATAAACATGTCAATTAATCCATCTCGTTAATAATTATAATAATCTTATTGTCATAACCATAGTCCAAATAAACATTTCGATTAATCCATCTCATCAGAATCTGTTAGGTCCAATAATTTCAATAGCCATTATTCCATTATCCCTATTAGTTCCATCTTCCATCTTCAATAGTCCTGTTAAGTCCAGTAATTTCAGTGTCCAATCTTCCATTATCAGTAGTCCATAATAATCTTGCTGTTGTAGCCATAGTCATATAATAAGAGTCTGATGGGAATTTCCTCTATCCCAAATATTTTCTTGCCATCCATTCTGAATAAGTTGCTGAAATACTGTTGTAAAGTCATATCTGTGTTCTTCTTTTTTACAAAATGCACTGGCTCATCTCTTAAGAGTTTTTCCATTGTCACATGGCTGCAGTTAATTCCATAGATTTTCTCTATATCAAGCTCCATCACATCATTCCAGTCCAGAAGATTATCCAAGCCATTGATAACTTTATCTCTAATATCTTCATTAATTTCTTCAGAGATAACGTTAAATTCCAAACAGTAGATTTTATTTCTAAAATCCATAAACTCCAGATTTTTTTCCAATTCCACATTTGTTCCAATCTCCAGGGCTTGTATCTTCCCTTTATTTTTTCTTTTCTCATCTCTGATCTCATTCTCCTCTCTCACAGGATCCCCTATTTCTTTAAACTCCTGCGTCATTTTGCTCAGTTCAATTTTCAGCTCCTTACTACCCTGTCGCAGGGTTTGTTTCGTTATCTCAATCTCATCCATTATTTTCTGAAACATAGTTACTTCCAGATTCTCAGCCACTTTCTTGATTGCCATTTTTAAAACCACGAAAACAAAGCAAAACAAAAATAAAGAAAAACCACTTCTTATTTCAGCAACAATTGGGTTAATATTCCAGGCTTGATGACATCACAGTATAAACAGAGCAACCTGCCTTATCTCTCTATGTTCAAGAATGCAAAACAAATTTAGTTCCCAGCATCAAAACAGTTAGTGGCGTCGTGAAGAAGCAGATTCGTCAAAATAAAATAGACCAAAAAGAGAATAGTCCCAGACAATATAATATTCCTTGGAATAGAAATCAGGAATAGAAATCCCTCTTCTGTGTATATCTTTAGAATGCACTTCCAGGACAGCTTTTTGCGACAGAAACAGAGATAAGCTGTTAATTTCGTGGATAACAGAGAAGAGTTATAGCTCACCCAGAAGCTGTCCAAAGCCGATCAATCTGACAAATCTCCTTTTGCTGCAACAATTTAAACCAAGTAAAAAAAATAATAGAAAGAAGGGTGCTTGCCTGTTAGTCCGTTCTCTCTTTAAAGAAAAGATAAACGTATCGCTTAAGCAGATAGAGCTTGTTCGAAAGTCCATCCGGCATTGTTGGCTGGACCTTATCTCATAAATTAATGAAATCCAGTCCTCCCAACAAAAACAGGCTTTTGAGGTTGATCTCTACGTTTCTCCCTGCCCGGGAGAAATTTCATCAGTCAAAAAAAAAAACGTTCTGACTGATTTATATCTGAATAAGCTTCTTTTGAGGCGGGAGCCCGTCCCAAAAGCAGGCACAAGCGAAGTCACCCTTCCCGGAAGTCCCAGTGCAATTCCTTAAGGACTGGGGTGATATGGTCACAGCGGTGACTGTCCTTAATCAGGCAAGCCGCCGCATTCTACACTAGTTGCAGCATACGAACCATAGTCCAGGGAAGACCAACATTTAAGGCATTACAATAATCCAGCCGGGATAAGACCAGAGCATGTACCACTTTGGGAAGCAAGTGGCTCGGGAGGTAACGGCGTATCCTTCGGATGAGATGTAGTTGATAAAGTGCCACCTGACTGACGGCCACTACCTGCGCCTCCGTAGATAGCTGGGAGTCAAGAATGACCCCCAAACTCCGGACTTGATCTCTTAGGGGCAGTAGTACCCCGTTGAGCATCAATCAGTAATCCCCAATTTCTCTTTATCACCCACCAATAGAACCTCAGTTTTATCAGGATTCAGTCTAAGCTTACTCCTGCTCATCCAGTCCCTCACCGACTCCAGACACTTAGACAGCATTTCTATCGCCGCTGGTGGGGAAGAATTAAATGAGAAGAAAATCTGGGTATCATCTGCGTATTGGTGGAATTGCAGCCCGAATCTCCTAATGACATCTCCCAGCGGCCTGATATAAATATTGAATAACATCGGGGAGAGGATAGAGCCCTGTGGCACCCCACATGTGAGAGGCCAGGGCTCTGAAACCTCATCCCTCAATACCACTCTCTGGTATCTCCCAGAGAGGAAGTAGTGGAACCACTGTAGAACGGTACCTCCAATCCCTAACCTCTCTAGGCGATCCAGCAAGATACCGTGGTCGACGGTGTCAAAGGCCGCTGAGAGATCCAGGAGAACAAGGAGGGTATATTCCCCTCTGTCCAGTGCCCTTCTCATATCGTCCACCAGGGCTACTAACACTGTTTCTGTCCCATGTATGGGTCTAAACCCTGATTGAAATGGGTCAAGGTAGTTCGCTTCCTCTAAGTACATTTGCAGTTGGTTCGCCACTACCCGCTCGACCAATTTACCCAGGAATGGCAGATTTGAAACTGGGCAGAAGTTGTTTAAATCCAAGGGGTCTAAGGAGGCCTTTTTCAAAGTTGGAATTATCACCACCTCCTTCATCAAGGGATGCATTAACCACTGCCCTGATCCCCTCGCCCAGTTTGTCTCTGCAGCTCACAATGAGCCACACTGGGCAGGGGTTGAGTATACAAGAAGTTGGTCTCCGCACAGACAGGGTCTTGGCTACTTCTTCAGAGGAAGAGAGCTGGAAGCTATCCCAGGACCCTGAAGGTCCAAGGATCAGCTCTGGTTCCCTTGTTAAGGCTGTGGCAAGCGGAATAGAACTCTTGATGTGATCAATTTTGTCCGCAAAATGTTTTGTGAAGTGGTTACAGGAGGCCAAGGCTTGATCTGACGGGTCCAGATCAACTGGCCCTACCAAGCTATGGACCACCTGGAACAATCTCCTCTGGCAACGTTCCGAGGTCGCTATAGAGACCGCAAAAAACTCCCTTTTTGCTGTTCTCATCGCCGTCTGATAGGTAGCCGCTGCTGCTCTACTCCACGTTCTATCCACTTCTGCATGTGTCTTCCGCCAACGGTGTTCAAGCCGTCTTACCTCCCGCCATAGGCCCCACAACCAAGGGGTATACCACAGTCCCGCCCGACGTCTGTTTAAAGAGAGGAGGTGTTTTGGGGCCAACCAGTCCACCGCCACCCCCACGTTCCACCTAGACACCAAGGTCTCGGCCGATTGGCCATCTTCAGTTCTTCTAATTTCCACATCAGTTTGTGCAGTTTTTTAAAAGCCTGCATGAAGATTCATACACATTTTTGTGTGTATTTCACCTTATGCATTTTTGCAAGCAATTTCCCCTAATATCAGTGGTTTATTTGTGACAGTACTCAGCATCTCTTTTTGGTATGGAGTACCAGCATCTCTTTTTTTGTTTCTTTTTGTCACCCATGGCAATTATTTGTGCTGGCACCCATAGCACTTTTATCAAGGTATGCGTACCAGCACCTCCTTTTAAACCAAAAAAGCACTGCCTAAAACAATGCCTTTTTGTGTTCTCTTTTGCCAGATATATGCTTCTTTTTGTAAGCATATTTGGGTTGGAGAACTGTGTTGCAAAATTCAGAGAAGTGCAAATTTTGAAGGACAGCAATGTTTCAGTTCACATATTTAGGAAGTGCAAACCAGGTAGGTTCACATTAAAATGCAAACTGCTCCCTCATCCCTACTAGAAGCCCTGCTCCCTGAAGCGGAAAACTGCAAGCTTGAATGGAAGTTCAGCTCTCAAGGAGGAAGGCACTTCATCCAAAGAGGCCTTAGTGAGAACAATAGTCAATTTGACCATGAAATGTGTAAAAGCTAAGTGATGTTTAACATTCCATAGGCATGGGGTGTGTGTGCATATGTGGGCACACACAGGTATCTGTTAAATCAATATTATGCAGGATACCATCACAACTTTTCCCTACCAAGGGATGGACAAATCAGCCAATTTCCATTTCATGTCAGTTTCACATTCTTTCAATTATAAGTCCATTTTGTCTAGTTTTCTGCAGATTTTTTAAAACCTGTTTGAAAAACTTGAATTGAAATGACACATTTGATTTGATATGCATTTCGCATAAAATATCCATTTTGTATGCAAATTATGCACATTTTACCCCAAATGCACATGCTTTTCTATCAATTTCCCCATTAAAATATGCATTTTAAGTATTTTCCCTGTACAATGCACATATTGTACACATTTTTGAACTGAAACTAAATAAAATTCAGAGAATTCCACAATCCAGTTGTTAACTGTATTCCAATTTATGTAAAAGTCAGGAACAGCAGATTAGGTCAGATATGTGTAAATATCCAGGATCCTTTCATGAGACCAACGTTTGCATAGATCCTACCAGGCCAATGTAAAAGGCTTACAGCACTACGTGCAGTCTTAGCAAACCTAATAGTATCTCGATTGGATCCAATGAAAATAGTGGAAAATACTGATTCATTTCAAACACAGTAACTATAAATGCATGTAATCATTTGCTTTTGAGTGAAACCAGAAAGACAATAAAACATGACATGGAAGTTAGATTGGAAATTACTCCAGGTATGAGAAAGTGTAAATAACCTACTGCAGTATTCTTCTCTCTCCCTTCCATAGTCAATTTTACTTCTGCTTAGCTAAAACTCTAGCTGACTTTCTGGGTGAAATAAAAACTAAATTAAAAATTTACAGATTGTCAAAGAAGCAGCAGAACAAAGATTAGATGAAAGCCTTTTTTCCTAACAATAATCGGAAGTTTCCCCTCAAGTTACTTCCCTGCACAGCATTTCTACATTTTGTGAGTTTCTGATGCCCTCTTGTGGCTGGACTGTCAAGAGCCACATGCATCTATAACAAAAACTGGGCTAATGTTGCAGGCAATAATTCATCAAGGGCCTCATAAAATACAAAGAGAATGCCCATGTCAGCAAAGCATGGAGATTGATGATTTACTGCTATCCATTGCACTTTATTTTATACAGTCATGTTAGACTGTGAAGACACTGGATTTTATTTAAATACCTCTACAATCACAGATTTCTGAAAGGAAGAGGAGGCAGCAAGTGATATTGTATATATAGGTATTTTTATAGTGCAAAAAACAGGATGTTTACTATCTATTTCCATTAGGGCTGTGCAATGGATTCAGCTGAGGCCAGAGCCAAATTGGTCCAATTCGGATGTTTCTGGGCCTCAACCAAGTCAGTTTCTGACAGGCATGGTGCACTATGGGTCAGATTCAATGACCCAGAGCAACCAAGGGCTGTCAGAGGGTAGGGCATCAGGCAGGAAGAAGAGGCAGCCATGGCTCTCCTTCCTGCCTGATGAGCACAGATGTGAGTGCTATTTTGTAAGCTGCTATCCTCCAGGAAAGCCCTTGCAAAACAGCACAGGATACCTCCCTCAGCTTCAGCAGAGGGAATGATCCTCGGGGATGCTGTTTTGTAAAACAGCAATGAGCAAGAAAAATTGACCCCACTCTCAGTCGGGAGACGGGAAGGAAATGCAACATCTCCCTCCCCCACCCCCCTCCCCACCATGTTTAATTTGCGGGTTTTTTAACCGTAATTAAACATGACCCACTCCCAAAACTTATGTGGGAGTGGCTCTGAGCTGGAGTGAGTGGTCCCCAGGTTGCCCTGATGCTCCTGCCCCTGGATTGGAGCCACGGGATGGATGGGGTGTGTGTCTGTGCACAGCCCTAATTTTTATACTGAAATTCGGTGCCACAAGAAAGTTTATGTTATGAGAAATCTCCAATACTGTACTTAAAAATAAACATGTATTTATGCAAAATTATTACTATTTCTAACCTATAGTTTCCAGTTTGTCAGAGCCAATCATGATGATTTCAAGAAAAAGCTGCAACTTTGTCACTGTCCCGAAAGAACTTATCATATCAGCAGTTAAATCAGCCAACTTGGGGAAAATCAGCCAACTTCAGGAAAATATAGGAGGGCAAACAACAGAACATTATATAATATTTAAATGGAAAATAAAAACAGACCGGAAGCCCATATTTTTCTACCTTTCCCCCTTTTATTTCTCACACACCTCTTCATATACTACACAACACTATTATTGCAAACACACATGTATACATACATTACCTCCCTATGTTTCCCTCCGGTTCAGAATGTTCCTTTCGTATCTTAAAACCATAAAGCAAAAGGCAGAGCGAAGGAAACAGAAAGCGGATCACACCTTGAAGTTCTGATATTTATTTACAAAATGAGCAATGACTACATACAGTGATGCACACTAACATAAAACTGCATCGTGGTCCACTGTGAGCCATAAAGTGACCCAGCTCAGATTTCTGGCTCTTGACAATGGGCAGAGGAGCCCATCACTGGGCATGGCCAAGGGGACACCACAGTTGAAGACAAGCTATCCATGTCACTGCCTGCTATTTAAGGTAAGCTACATAACTATTTACATAACTTCAACATTCATTTCAACATAAAGGAAAGGTCAAAACAAGGTAAAAAACATTAATTATATATCGTTTTGCGGACTTAAAAACAACACGTGCATGACTACTGATTGTATTCACTTGAGTGATTTCTGTTCCTGGACACAGAGGTATGCAGCAGTTTCTGCTGTGCAATTCTCCAACATCCCTAGCTGAGACCAAGACTTCAAAAGGCTGGTGGGGAAGAGAAAAAGGAAGAGGGGTTCCAGCCAAGGCAGGCAGGCATGGGGCCACTAGAGGAGCACCACCAGCACCAGCATTCACCAGCTGCCACTGCTGACCTCTCTACTGAGGCACCAGTCCTCTGAAGCCACTGCCTGCACGCCTTCATTCGTTAGCAGCTAAACTCCACATCTCCCCAAAGGAGATCCTGATTGCCCTCTTTTGCTGACTCAGAGCTTGGAAGTAATTTGTTACAAGTAAATTACTTTTTTGAGGAACAAATGGGTAACTCCTTTACATTTTGAGTGTAATAGAACTAGGAGTAATTTTATTACTGTTGTGGAGTAATTGTAATGTTTCCAGCATTACTTTTGGGAATTATTTTGGGGGGGAAGCAGGGGAAGTCTTCTGCTCCTTTGATTTGTGGATGAAAATCATGTGCCTCCAACTGGGCTGCTGTGCAGCGTCGCTCTTCCCTCATGCTCTCTGGGTGGGTAGGAGGTGACGAGGGAGGAGGTGGAGAGTGAGACAGGGTGGAGTGGAGAAAACAATTGTTTTAAAAAAGGAATGTGGTGGAGAAGAATGGAGTGGAGGGGAAAAGGAGCTGGAGGGCAAGAACATGGATAAAGGAGAAGGAGGCAGCAGCAGAATGGAGATAAAGGACTGTGGATGTGAAAGATGACGTGTGTGTGTGTGTTTGCACTTGGCACACAAAATGGCCTCCACCACCCTCTCTGGCTACTCTGCGGCATTTGCAGTATTTTAACTTTTTTGCATCTCAGGGGAAAATGTTTGCTTTGGTGAGTGTCCCTTAGTTGGTGGCAGGGCAAGGTCCAGGAGGTGGTTAAGTGAGAGAGATTATGCTAGCTGGCTGAATGAGGGGGTTGCATTTGGTTTGACGTGCAAAGATCTGAGTTGTGGCCTCTGTCTCCCTTTCCATTTCCCTTACCAGCAGAGAGACCACCATTGCTATCTTATGGATAAAAAGAATCATCCTACTACCTCTGCATGTGTGTGTTTATTTTTAATGTTGTTTTAGGCTACTTAGATGTGCAGCAGCCAAGCCCAGCACCTTGCAGGCGTTTTTTAAAAAAAGTAACTGAAATGTAATTGTAGCAGTTACCTTTGGGGAAAAGTAAAGTAATCCATTACTTTCAGAGCAGCTGTGATTGTAACAGTAATTACTACTTTTGGGGCCATGTAATCGTAACTGTAATTTATTACTTTTTAAAAGTAATCTTCCAAGCTCTGTGCTGACTTCTGCTTGAACAAGCAAGTCAAGATGGCCTTTCCTATCAACTGTCTTGGATCACAAATTGCTTCTCCAGATGGTCCTGAACAACTGTGTCACAACAATGAAGTGGGAACCAGGCCAACAATTTTAAAAAGAGGGCAAACCCAACGTATCTACCTGCATATTTATCTGTGACTTGCTCTCTTCCACAAGAGACCTGCTCTGGGGAAAGACGGATCAACCTGACCCCAGCCCACATTGTCACACTCATTTTATATTGTGGAAATAGTTGGGCTCTCATTATGTTCATTACATGGCAAACATACAGTTCTCTAAAGATTCAGAACAGGGGTGGGTTTTCAAAGTATTTATTATCAGTTTTTTATACATGTCCAATATTTATGTTAAGAATTTTTCGATGTTCAGTAAGTGCCTATTAAATCCAATATTCTGCAGAAAAAGGGGAAGCTGGTATAGCACAGTGGGGAGAAGAGCCTGGCTGGGAGTCCAGAGTCTGTGAGTTCAAATCTCCGCTCGTGTCTCCTGGGTGTCAAGGGCCAGCTAAAGATCACCCCCACTGTGAGTAGCTCAGGGGTTATGTGCCCTGCCACCTGTGCAGCCATGGGCAAGCTGCATAGTCCCAAGGAGCCCAGTTGCCCCCCCAGATGGCAGTTGTGGACCAGGAAGGGGTTGGCTTGTGCAGCTGTGGCAAGCTGAGCAGGCCCTAGCCAGGTGGGGAGGACCAGCCTCAGAGGGAGGCAATGGTAAACCCCCTCTGAATACCGCTTACCATGAACACCCTATTCATAGGGTCGCCATAAGTCAGGATCGACTTGAAGGCAGTTCATTTTCATTTCATATTATTTTTATGTCATGCAGTACTCATGTTTGGAGACTGCAATTGATGTATATTTTGTTACTCATAAAAGTTGCTACAAAATTAATATCAATCAATCAATAAAAAGAACAGTGGTGGGGAACTTTTTTCAACCCAAAGCCACATTCTCTTCTGGGCAGCTTCCAGGAGGGGGGCACATGCCAGTGGTGGTGAAGGCCAGAGGCAAAAGGGGGCAGAAAGTAAAAGTCACCTTTGTACAAGTAGGCTAGTTTCTACATACACTCACAAACCCTCCATGTTCCCCATCCAGGCAAGGAGAAAGCATGATCAGAGTTCAGGGATACATTCCAGGCAGGCGAAAACACTTGAGGAGGGTGAGAAGCAGAACCAATGAGAAGAGTCCCAAGTGCCAGATAGCTAGACTTGGAGGATCACATTTGGCCCTTGGGCCTGAGGTTCCCCACCCGATTTAGAATGTCTCACCTTAGTGTCAACCTTTCAATTCTTGTCTGACATTCCAGAACTCAGTGGAAGATTGCTGTGGTTTTCCTAAAAAGAGGATGTTCCAGCTTTAAGGCCAGGCCTAATGATCTTTGGATGGATGAAGACATGGCTGCGGGGCCAAAATTAGTACTGAGATGAAGTATTCAGACTAGAGTGAAATGCCCCACAAAGATTGGATAAATTTGTGGGGAGGGGAGCAAAATCTAAGAATGTTTGGGTGGGGGAAGGCATCTTTCCTTCCTAGGAAGCCCCCAGAATGCAGCTACATCATGAGATAATGTTGTCTCCATGGGCACTCTGTCTAAAATTACAAGGGGAATGCCAACAGGCTGCCAAGGCCATTTTTTTTCTTTATTTGTAAAAAAAAAAAAAAGAATTCAGAAACTCTCAGCCACTATCCAAAATTTCTGTGCAATCACCCCTCAAATGGCTGAACCCTCTCTTTTGTGAGGGACAAATGTTCCTCAAAGGGGCAAGGGATATTTGGCTGTGCCCTGGTCACTATCCTAAGGAGAGCTCTTGATTCCCAGAAAATTATTTTTTTAAAAAAAAGTTTTTTTTAAAAAGAAATCCTATAATTACCTGCCAGTAGTTTCCTCAGAGTTACTAATTTGTTGTCAGTGATCCCAATCAGAGGCTCCAAGTGGTTCCTGCTGACAGCTCATCAAGACAAGATTTTCGTTCTCTTTATAAAATTAGGTGGGTCTTCATTTTTTAGGGAGAGATTTATGCCTCAACCTAAGAAGAGCACCCAGCCCCTCTAAACCATTCTTATTCTTGAATAGCTACTCCTGTAATTGTCTCTTCAGTTGACTTGAAGGAGAGAAAGGTTCTAGCAATTCAGAAACATAATAACATTACATGTTTCTACAAGCTCGTCTGTCTTCTCCTCTTAAATGGCTTTTTAAACTGAAAAGTTTATATATACAGGGCTCAAACTGCGAGCCCTGTAGACGAGGCACTGAATCTGCTGGTAAGAGGAGAAAATTATGGACAGTTCCTACTGAGTGCCTACTCACAGCTCATAACCTACCTGGCCAGGGAAGTCAAGTAACCAATGTATAGCTCCATTATTCAGTGCTGCTTCATTAACAGGAACTTGTTGCTAGGAGAGCAGAGAGCATCATGCTCTATGTCACTGGACTAGCAGCCTTCAAACTGACTTTGGTGCTAAGACTTTAGCATGCCTGATTTTGGCTGCCTGCCCAAGGTACTCATTGCGCTTGAGCCTGAGACCCTGACAAAAGGTACCTCCTGAAAACTGAGAAGGGAGGAAAGGTTAATAGATCAGGGAAAACATGCAGCCTTTCATCTGAGTGACAGTTCCCAAATGCCCCTTCACCATAGTAACTGTACAGAGAAAGTGCACTGCTTCTCCTACAAAAATCAGAAATCATCAGTGCCTTTCTAACATTATGCATGTGTATGCAACTCTATTATTTATTAAACATATTTAGATCCTGCATTTTTCACTGCACAAAATCTTCAAGGTATTCATTACACCGGTCCACACTTCATTTTAGACCTATTTGCTTGTTAACAACCAACACATTTCACACTAAAGAGAGGGGCAAAGACTGACATGTTTAACAGACTGGAAGCAAGGGATAGCTTAAAGAGGAATGTGGATAGAGAGAGATGAACAGCAACAACAGTATAAGCTCCAGAGGTTTTTTTGCGGTCGGGGAGGGGGGACTTCTGCCCAGAAGAAGGCAAAGGATATGGAGGATGCTACTCCTTCTCCTTGCCCTTGTCACTGCATGCATGTTTGGAAAGAGCAGGAGAACAGGCAGCAACAGCAAGGAGGAAGAACAGGCCCAAGACACTCTGGGGATCAACAGTGGTCCCCTACTGAAATGTGGGCATCAGCAGGTACCCAACCCTGCCAACCCCTAATGTTTGCCCTGCTGGCCAGCACAAGTACTGGAAATACAAATGAAGACAAAACAAATGAGAATACAGATGAGGCAGTGAATAGAAAGACAAGGGTAAGGAAGGAAGGAAGGAAGGAAGGAAGGAAGGAAGGAAGGAAGGAAGGAAGGAAGGAAGGAAGGAAGGAAGGAAGGAAGGAAGGAAGGAAGGAAGGAAGGAAGGAAGGAAGGAAAGAAGGAAAGAATTTGGAGCCAGAGGGGAGAGGAGGATGAGGATGTGGAACAGCCAGCTAGGAAGAGACAGGACAGGAACACAATCTACCCCCAAAGCTACAGCCTGTCTTTATGACTCTTTCAGTATACATGCCCAGAATTGGTGGGCATCTTGCTGGTTCAAACATAAAAAATGAACACGTAGAAGTGATTGGAAACTCCTGTTGCACCTGCACATTCATATGGTGAACAAATCACCTAACAGTTGGGATAACCATATGAAGAATGTAACACGCTCAGCGAGCTTTAAAATAAAGGAATTTGGCAGTCTTACCTATTAAGACATTTCAAATTCTTCTCCATTTTCACAATGTCATGCATTTTATAGATGAACCACTTATCAATGGCTGTAAGTTTATGGATATTGTCTACAGAGATGTTGTCATTCAAGGCCTGCCAGAAAGAGGTACTGATCAGTCAGCTTCATGGACAAAGAACCAGTTTGTTCATGAGTATATAATTAGTTGAAAACAGGTGCTAGGTATACCTAACTCTAGGCTGCACTCCTTTAGCCCTTTGTCAAGTAGGCTTCCAACAGCAGCTTGTATGGGATTCCTACGTAGCAAACCAAAATAATCCACTGAATTTTGCTTTCGCTTATTGAAAAGCACGTTTACATCTGATGTCAATTTGAGTGCACCTTTGAAGTTTTTTTCCGAATCTTTATCCATTAGAAAGAACTGGACACCAGAAAGAATTGTTTACAAGTCCCCTAAGGATGACTTTGAAAGTTGTAAGCTACACACACCAGTCCCCATGACTATATTCAGAACGATGGATAGGCTTGGGCAGAGCTTTTACCAACTACACAAACTCAGAGGGGGTTACAACTTAACAAAAAGGGATTTTATCTAAGCTTCAACTGAATCACATAAAAGAGTTTCCCCAAACGTGATCAGACCAGTGCAGAGATTATTTAATTTATTTACCTTCTTACATTTATATCCTGCCTTTTTTCCATCACTAAACCCAAGGCAGCATCTGACACTGACCAGGCTCAGACCTGCAGATGGAAGTGCTGGGTGTGCTTGAGGGGGCACTTTCGGTGCATGCAGGGCAGCAATGAGGCCCAACAAGCATGGCCATTGCCCTGCTTGAGCCTAGTCTACACTATAGGTTCCTCTGCCAATATGCTGGCATTCTGTGGTAGGGCATGGATTCCTGTACTCATTGTGTTGGCAGATGAGTGAATAGGGGAAAAGGTCCTTGTGAATGGAAAATTTGAAAACCCTGCAGAAGCATTCTTATCTATTATATAGAACCTACAACATCTGCTCCTGACAATTCAGGTCTGTACATCTGCTCCTGACATTGGTATCTTTCTCCACGTTGAAGGCTTAAGTATATATTAAGTATATATAGGCTATGCTTGCCTTTCAAATTAAAAAAAAATCATTTACACAAAACATATTTTGTTCAACATAAAACAGATTCGCAGTTGAGAGTTCAATATTCATTGGCAGCCACTTACCTCATATATAATTGCCCACTTGTATATTTTTGAGCCAGGCATTATGGTACAAACCATAAAGCCAGG
This sequence comes from Rhineura floridana, assembly GCF_030035675.1. Taxonomy (NCBI): domain Eukaryota; kingdom Metazoa; phylum Chordata; class Lepidosauria; order Squamata; family Rhineuridae; genus Rhineura; species Rhineura floridana. The sequence continues at coordinate 5,932,128 of NC_084481.1, read as the reverse complement.
CATTATGGTATAAACAAACATGTGACTGTGTTCCTAGCAGTAAAGGGATTTTAGGCCAAATGAAGCAAGGAAAGATATCCACTTATACAGGGTAGGACTGTCTGAGACCAAATGGCTTACTGCTTACCAAGGCAATATCCATATCATGCTTCTAAAACACTTTTACACCACCTTAACAGTCAGTCCTGGGGACTCTAGTTTGTTACGGGTGATAAGAGTTGTTAGGAGACCCCTCACAGAACTACAGTTCCCAGCATTCTTAACAAACTACAGTTCCCGTGAATCTTTGGGGGAAGCTATGAAGTTACATAACAGTGTTTTAGATATATGGTGTGGATGCAACCTTGGTGAGCAGTAAGCCATTTGATCTCAGACAGTCCTACCTCATAGAAGTGGATATCTTTCCCTACCCCATTTGGCCTAACATCCCTTTAGGATACCCTAAAGTGGATACCCCAACCTAGTCTCCATCTACAGACCCCATCATTTCCAGCCAGCTTGGCCAGGGATAATGAGAGCCTAGGGACTCAAGGATGGAGAAAACTGCCCCAGGCAAACTTTTGTCCAGCTCAGTGAGAATCAGATCTTCTTGTGGAATGAGCTTTTGGGGCCAATATCTTACTTCAATGAGTCATCAAAGTGGTGCCCTCCAGATGATGCTGAACCACCATCAGCTCCAGCCAACATGGCCAACGGTCAGGGATGATGGAACTTGTAGTGCAACAACATGTAGTGGACACCACACGAGCTACCTTTGCCCTTCTTCATTAAATTAATGAAATGAAGTAGAATTCTTGTTCAGAAGTTCACATATTCCACTGTCCTCACCATCTCCTACACGTGCCTCCTTTTTTCACAGAACAAAAGGAACAGCATTCCAGAGATTGTGGCTGGCAATGTCTTTCAAATGCAGAGAGTCGTAACTCTTCTCTGCCCAACAAAAAAAATGACATCTCTTAAGGAGGGAAATGAGGGTTTAAAAACTACTTTTGACAAGACTTGCAACATGACTTAACGAGGCTTTGCACTAACAGGAATAAATTGTTCATACTTTAAGTGTCAGAACAATGTTTATCGATTTCTGACCAGTGCAGTTCCAGCTATCTGAACTACATTTTAACAAATAAAGAAAGCTGGATTTTTTAAAAAAGGATCTAAGAGACCAATTTGTATAATTTCATTTCCTGGAAGAATCAATGTCTATCCTTCTTATACTGAAGAATGTTAGGAATGACACAGCAAAAGACTTTGTACAACAGAGTAGGGAATCTGAGAGAGAAGAATGCCAATTATTCTTTTTTCTTTTTTTTGTGATGGAAAATTAGCAATTGTGTCTTTGTTCCTACCTCTTAATTAGGGAAGATTTAGTGTAAGGCTGCCATGATGTCTGCTTATGGCAATGACCCCTTTTCTTATACAGAAAATTAGAGGACAATGTGGTAGAATTTGTCATTGCCATAGAGCATTTCAAGGTCATTTTATCAAACAGTTCTTTGGCACTTCCTAAAACAACAGTTCCACCACATTCAAGTTATTTCTACACTGGAATACCCCATTCTCTCAGTTTAGCTCTTAGCATGAAACAACCATCAGCTCCAAAACTGTACTTTTTCCCTCCAGCTCCCTTAAAAAAAAAGTATGGACTATGTAGTATAGGAGAAACAAGTTCTGATCTCTCGATTTTTAAAGTGAAGATTAAAACTAGCTGGTAGTAATCAGGTAAAATTAAGTATGGCTCTTCTGTCTTCTGCAAAAACACCAATGCAGGTAAGGATTATAGTAATAATTTATACACTGCAGATGAGATCAAACCATCTGTTTCCTATAATACCTTGGCCACTGCATAGACTCGTGTGGTGGAGGCTTCAGCCAGCTCTTTCCTGAAATCCACATTAGCTGGCCATTCTTTGTTCATTGGCAGGTCTGATGTGAAACCGTCAATGGAGGGGTGACACATTCTTAAGGCTTTCTGAAAGCTCTCTTCAAATGTTCGCCCAATAGCCATAACCTGCAGTAAAGAAAGTCATGTTATTGGCCTGCACAAAAGATGCCCCTCTCTGTTCCCGCATTTCTCAAACTCCTCCATCATGGCAAGGAGAGAACTATTCAGGCTCTTGTACAACAAAACATACCATGTAGAAGGTTCCCTACAAAATAGTTCAGCATGCAGAAGAAAAGAACACAACAGGACACACAAAAGTAAACAAATGTTGCCGAACTACAACTCCCATCATCCAGTGGCTGGGACTGATGGGAGCTAGAATACAAGAACATCTGAAAGGCCACAGGTTAGCCATCCTTGCCCTAAAAAAATAGATAATTGTTTAGTGTATAAACCAAATACTGACAAGCCCAAAGGAGGTGCACATGCAGTCTACTCTACTGTCTCTTGTGTGTGCTGCTGTTGCTTGTTTATTCATTCAGTTACACGTATCCTAACTCATTCTCTGGCTGAGGTAGCTTACAAGATTCAAACAATGATAAAATTGAAGAATTTTTTTTAAAAAATTGTTTATTTATTACCTTTATATCCCACCTTTTTCTAAGGAGCTCAAGGTGGCCTACAAACATGGTTCTCCTCCTTCCAATTTTATCCTCACAACAACCCTGTGAGATAGGTTAGGCTGAGAAGCAGTGACTGGCCCAAGGCCATCCAGTGAGCTTCATGGCCAAACAGGGATTTGTCCCAGGTCCCAGTCTGACACTATAACCACTACACCACAAGGGCTAACAAAATAATTTAAATCACAGTAAACTATGTGAAAATAGACAGCTAAAGTACACTTATTACCTCCACCCCAAAGAAATCCTTTAAATGTGAACTTTATATTTTCCCTAAAAGCTAAAAGGGAGATTTTCCCCAAAAAAGTGTACACATCCATGAAGCTAGATGCATATCTGCAAAATCTATCAATTTCTTAACATTTGCAGGAGATGTACTGTTGATGATGTTATTTTTTTTGCATGTTTGGACACTCGGTCAAAATTCAACATTATTAAGAAAAAAATAGTACGTTTCCCATACCTAGAAACAATTATTTTAGGTTTATTAAATGTTCACTTTGTGAATTACCTTCTCTCTGCAGCCAGGTTAATAGTTGCAAGAAAATGGAGGACAAAAAAATAATTTAGATCTTGGATGACACAGACTATCTAGACCCATTTCAATCTGGATTCAGGCCTAGCCTTGGGACTGAGTTGCCTTTGGTCACCCTGATGAACAACCTTTACCAAACGTGGGAAAGGGGGAGCGCAACCTTGCTCTGTTGATCTTTTGATACCATTGGCCCTGGTCATCATCCTGGATTGGCTCCATGGGATGGGAATAGGGGGCACTGTGGTACAGTAGTTGGCTAAATCCTGGGCACTATGGCTGCTCTTTAGTGCGCATATGCCTTGGAGTAAACTCTATTGAGTGAAGTTTGCTTCTGAATAAACATGCATAGGATTAGACTACACATTTATAAATAATGTGACGTATAATGTTAATATACAAAAGGATGAGAAATTACACAAACAGCTTCCAGATGGGTGGTTCCTAGCGGCAACCAAACTTTGCTCTTTCACTGTATGAACAAGTGGAAGAACCTCAGGGAAAATACAGGATGACAGAGATTGGATGAAGGTGTCATGGGAGGTCTCATAAAAAGCAAGTGAATGTAGTATGGCAATTTCATGCTAGACGTCTAGGTGGAAGCACCCACAGTTGCTGTTTGAGGTCTGGGATTCCTACAACATTTGGAATTATCTGAGACAGACACAGACAGATAAAAATGTGCAAGTTACGGCTGTGTAGTGCATACTATGTGCCCTGCTCCAGTAGGGCTCAGTATCCTACTCTTGGTCCATATCTCAACAAAATGGCCCCTACGAAAAAATACTTCTACATCGTGGGAACTCCACGTTGCTATAGTATCTTTTAATTCAGCATATCACATGGGCCAGCCATGTCACATTGTAAATGCCCACACCAATGCTACTAGCACAAAGGAGGTGCAGGGTCTGAATATTTATATAAAAAATTGTCCAATCACATGAAAGGTTAAAGCCAGACAGTTCTGGCGCATAACAAGTATATGTCATCTCCATGACATGGCCAGGTTCAGTCCACATACTCTCATATCATATTTCACCTGTTTACTGGCCATAACACAAACTTTTAAATTCTGCAGGATATTAATAGTAATAATAATTTTAATTTATAAGTCGCCTATCTGGCCAATGGCCACTCTAGGCGACGTACAACTCAGTTAAAAATACATCATAATAAATACAGTACAACAATAAAACAGTAAAACAGTGACAGTTCAGAGTAGCAGGCAATTGGTCAAAAAGATTAACCCTCCCTGGAAGTCCCAAAGGCCTGTCTGAAAAGCCAGGTCTTCAAGGCCTGGCGGAATACATTCAGGGAAGGGGCATGCCGAAGATCATATGGGAGGGAGTTCCAGAGAGTGGGGGCCACCACTGAGAAGGCCCTCTCTCTAGTCCCCACCAGCCTAGCTGTTTTAGTTGGTGGGACTGAGAGAAGGCCCTGTGTGGCTATCTTGTCGGGCGGCATAATTGGTGGCGTTGGAGGCGCTCCATCAGATAATCTGGGCCGAGACCATGTAGGGCTTTAAAGGTTAATACCAACACCTTGAATTGGGCCCGGAAAACAACTGGGAGCCAGTGCAGATCGAACAGCACTGGGGTGATGTGCTCCCGGCGACGACAGTTTGTAAGTAGTCGAGCCGCCGCATTTTGTATAAGTTGTAGTTTCCGGACCGTTTTCAAGGGTAGCCCCACGTAGAGCGCATTACAGTAGTCCAAACGAGAGGTGACCAGGGCATGTACCACCAATGGGAGCTGATGAACAGGGAGGTAGGGTTGCAGTCTATGTATGAGGTGTAATTGATATTATCATTTTGAAATTCAAATATACAAAGGAGACTTGGAGAGGTTAACTGATGTGCTGCTTAATTATTCCCTTCCCTTTCATTGTTCACTATTCCTCTTTTGAATGTGTGTGATTGTGAGTGCATGGCACTGGTGTGAAAAAGTAGGTAGAGACTGAATGGGATTAGGGATTCTTTTCTTCTCCTGTCTGCTTGCTTTATAAGTGTTTGTGTTGTGGTCAAGAACGACACAATGCCAATTTTGTAACAACATCAATGTTGAAGGACCACCCCAGAGTGTGCAGTGACAGTGAGACACATGCACACAGTCAGTCACACACACACACACACACTGGCAGACACCGTAAGTCTGGACCACTGTCCCTTCCCTGACCTTATTTGCAGGACCACGAGTCAAGCTCATGCTGCTGCAATTGAGACTTTTATTTAATTAATGTTTTAAAATGTATGATTATGCAAGATGACAGTCAAGCTGCTGCAACTGACAGGAGAGGCAGGAATGTTGTGCATTATATTTCTAGCCAAATGTGATCTACTACTCTCTGGAGTGGAGTTCCTTCCAGCCTACAGTTTTGAAAAAACATGATTAATTTTGATTTTTTAACACGAGGGGGATTTTATTTCTTATTTTATTATTACTGCTACTAGCGTTGATGACTTTCTGTGTTAGGTGAGGTCCAGGTTATGTAACAGCATTGCCATTAACGCTGTTTGTGGTTGTGTGTGAACTTGAAGTTGAACCTTACCTACCAAAGCTATGTCTCTCTCTCTGTAATCCACTAGCACCTGGTTGATGAAGTATCCTTTGCTTCACAGAACAACAGCACACTCACTTGACTTCATGACACAGGCAGACACAGACACACAGTCGCACAGTCCTGCACCGTTCTTCCCCCTCACATTTCAAAAAAAGTTGTTCACCGTATCCCTTTCTAAAGTTTCAGCTGTGTGGTTGAATACCATTGTGATTTCTCTCTTTTATTTTACTTTCGCAGAGAAATTCAAGTAGTATTTTCAGACCTATTATCAATCATCCATCATTACCTGGGGGTTGGGGGCCATGATGCCTGCCTGCCTGCATCTGGTCAACAGTAGGCTAAATAATATATGTTCTTCTAACATGCTAGCACCCAAAACGCCTGTACAGTGTCAGTGTCATGTCCACACACAGTCACACCTACACAGTGTTACGAATGAGGTGACTTAGAGGAAATTATGAAGATAATTATGTAAAATAGGAGACAAATTCAGAAAAAAACTGTGCTGATTGCAGCCGTGACCCGCCACAAAAAATCTGTGCCAATTACAGCCACGGCCTGCCACAAGGAATCAGCGCCAGTCTGAAAAGATAGGGACTGTTGAATTCAGTCGAAATCCAGTACTGAGTCCGATTTAGGGGATATTCTTTCCCATCCCTACTAGGCAGAAGATGAGAAAGTGTTGCATCCGCTTTTTTATGCTGTCAGTGGCCCGGGGTCTTAAATGTGAAATGGCACTGGCTGCAAAAAAAAAACACAACCAAGCAAAACATGCAAATGAACTTGAGATGCTACTTCTGTCTTCCACTGAATGTCATCACTTCAAATTGGGAATTTGCATATGTCCTCAATGGAATGTTGGGCCTTTAGACATAGCAACATGTGACAAAAAGTGGATGTGCAATTCAATGACTACTAGTCATAGTGTCCATATGCTACTTCCAGGGTCAGAGGGAGCACACCTCTGAATACCAGCTGCTGGGTAACGATAGCAGGAGAGGGCTATTGCCCTCATGTCCTGCTTGTGGGTTCTCTATAGGCATATGATTGGCCACTGTGGGGAAAAGGATGTTGGAGCAGATACGCCTTTAGTCTGATCTAGCAGGGCTCTTCTTCTGTTCATAAGAACGTTTATAAGTGTTTGTGTTGTGGTCAAGAACGACACAATGTCAATTTTGTAACAACATCAATGTTGAAGGACCACCCCAGAGCGTGCAGTCACAGTGAGACACATGCACACAGTCAGTCTGTACTGCTGTATATTGCAGTTGCTGTACGTTGCAGAAAGAGATTATCTGCAGTTGTAGAATAGAGATGGGTAGCTCCCCCTCGAGCTAGGGGAAAAATCACTTTGCAGGTTGCCCCCTGGAAAATGTTGCTGGGGAGCAAAAGCTTACTCCTCCCAGGGACCCTTGGGGTAAGATATTCTCCTATAGGGAGTAGCTCCCCCTGTGCCCCCAGCTCGAGTTTTCCCAGGAACAGCTCAATAAAGCAGCCCCCCCCAAATAAAGCAAAACAAGGAAGATGTTTCTCCATTGTTTTGCAGGGGCTGCTATGAAGAGCTGCCATCTGCCTTGACTCTGCTCCCATGGCACGAACCAGCAGTGGTAGCTGGTGCCCATTGGGACTGGTAGGGTGAAAGGCAGGGAGGCCAACAGTAGGTGGGTCCAGAGTCAATGACAGGCAGAGCCAACTAATGCTACTTTTTCTTCCCAGCCTCCTCCTTGCTGAGTTCTACAATGGCAAAACTGAGACTAGGAAGAAGAGAGGAGACAGCCAGAGCCACTCCCGGGCTGGTTGTAAGGAAGAAGGCAGGCAGATGGGCTTGGAGGAATCAAGACTGAAGTTGGTAGGGCAGTGCCCCATTTGCCTGAATGAATCACCTTCACAGCTAACCATGTACCAGAACATTTTCTTTCAAGATTTGGCATCCTTAGCTATGAACTAAGCTGGATGACTTGGATAGAAGCCAGTGGATGCTGTTATCTTCTGGAGATTGGGGTCTTGCTATAATCATCCCTATCTACAAAAAAGATTTAAGATCAGACCCTTCCAACTATAGACCTATCAATCTTTTAAATATTGTGAGCAAGATATATGCCAATCATTTGCACGAGAAGCTGAAAGACTGGTTGGAACAAAAAAACATCTTGACAGATGAACAGGCTGGTTTTAGAGCTGAACGCTCCACCATGGACCATGGTCTTTTCCTCCAACACTTGGTGGACAAATACACAGCTAAGCCTGGTGGAGCCCTTTACTCGGCTTTCATTGACTTTAAATCAGCCTTTGATTCGATTTCAAGGGACAGACTTTGGGAGAAATTTGAGGCCACCAATATTGACAGGCGACTCCTTTCACTTATACGATGCTTATATGATAACACCTGTCTACGTATAAGATGTAATAGCGCTGGACACCTATCTAAGCCTATTCCCATCTTTAAGGGAATTAAGAAGGGGTGCATTTTAGCCCCCACACTGTTCATCTTCTATTCTTTAGTCAAAAGCTTGATACCGATCTGTATACATCCACCCAGACTATCTAGGAGGCCTCTGTCCATCTTACTGTATGCAGACGACATAGTTCTTCTATCGCTGTCATGTATTGGGTTAGGGCGCCTGTTGAGGGCACTTGCTAATTACTGTAGAACTGAATGTCTGACAATTAACTACGATAAATCAAAAGTTCTAGTCTTCCCTAAGAAGAAGGCAAAGCATCACTTGTTGATAAACGAGTATCCAATTGACCAAGTAGCCTCCTTTAGATATCTAGGGATGACATTTCACTCTTCGGGAACGTGGCAATTCCAAGCAAAGACCGTTACTGCTAATGCCCAGGGAAGTGAGAAGGCGCTCCTCTCTTTTTACTACTCTAAAGGGGGCCAATAAGTTCCAGCAGCTATACAGGTCTTTGTGGCAAAAGTGATTGCCCAGCTGCTTCAGGGTTCACAAGTGTGTGTCTATGGCAATTATGATGCCTTTGAAATAGTTCAAACTAAATTCTTACGATCCATACTTGCCGTTCCATGCTGTGTCCCTAACCATATCCTAACCTAAGGAGCTGGGCTCCCTACGATAGAATCTCGCATTTGGATGTACAGAATCAAATTCCGGTTAAAAATTATCTTTGCACCGGTGGGTTTGGCTCCTTATACCCTAACTGACGCTTTCAGGTCTAAATGGAAAGAGTCGATAAATACGAAACTGTTAAGTTTAGGCTTTTCTACCCCCCTCATCTTCACGTTGGGCTATGCTAAAGCAAAAGAGTATATCCTTCAACGAATTCTTGACATTGAATTTCAAAGCCACCTGACGAGGGGCACAGAATTCAGACTTAACATAATAATCATAATAAACTTTAATTTATAGGCCGCCTATCTAGCCAATGGCCACTCTAGGCGGCTTACAATAAAACATAATAAAATACAATAAACAATATAGCCAGTACAGTACAATACAGAAATTACAGTATTTAGTAGATTGTTTTTACAGTTCTAGGACTAGTTCACCTTGGAAGTCTCAAAGGTCATAAAGGCCTGATGGAAAAGCCAAGTTTTCAGGCCCCGGCGAAATATATCTAGGGAAGGGGCATGTCGAAGATCCATTGGGAGGGAGTTCCAAAGCGTGGGGGCTGCCACAGAAAAAGCCCTCTCTCGCGTCCTCACCAACCTAGCCACTTTAGTCGGCGGAACCGAGAGAAGGCCCTGAGTGGCAGATCTTGTAGGGCGGCACACTTTATGACGGTGGAGGCGCTCCTTCAGGTATACTGGGCCGAAACCGTGTAGGGATTTAAAGGTTAATACCAACACCTTGAATTGAGCCCGGAAAATAACTGGAAGCCAGTGAAGATTGTATAACACTGGGGTGATATGATCATAACGGCGGCTATTCGTAAGTAAACGAGCCGCCGTGTTTTGTACCAGTTGTAATTTCCAGACTGTTTTCAAGGGTAACCCCACATAGAGCGCATTGCAGTAGTCTAAACGAGAGGTGACCAGAGCATGTACTATGAGTGGGAGCTGGTGGACAGGAAGATAGGGTTGCAGCCTTCGGATGAGACGCAACTGACCCCAAGCTGCCCGGCACACCGATGAAACCTGGGCCTCCATGGACAGCCCGGAATCAAGGATCACCCGAGGCTGCGGACCTGGTCCTTCAGGGGCAGTTTTACCCCATTAAACACCAGATCAGTATTTCCCAACCCTCCTTTGTCTCCCACGAGCAGTACCTCCGTTTTATCAGGATTCAGCTTTAGCCTGTTTCTTCCCATCCATCCACTCACGGATTCCAGGCACTTGGACATGGTCTCCACAGCCAACTCTGGTGAGGACTTGAATGAGAGGTAGAGCTGAGTGTCATCCGCATATTGGTGGCACTGCAGCCCAAACCTCCTGATGATAGCTCCCAGCGGTTTTACATAAATGTTAAATAGCATGGGAGAGAGGATAGAGCCCTGTGGCACACCACATTTGAGGGGCCAAGGGTCTGAAACCTCATCTCCCAATGCCATCTGCTGGTGTCTATCAGAGAGAAAGGAACGGAACCAGTCTAATACTGTACCTCCTATTCCCAATCCCTCCAGACGATCCAGCAAGATACCGTGGTCGACGGTATCAAAAGCCATTGAGAGATCAAGGAGGACCAGAAAGGTGAATTCTCCCCTATCTAGTGCCCTCCTCATATCATCCACCAGAGCGACCAAGGCTGTTTCAGTTCCATGTCCAGTCCTGAAACCCGATTGGTATGGATCTAAATAATCCGTTTCATCCAAGTGCGCTGACAGCTGATTGGCCACCACTCGCTCAATGACCTTGCCCAAGAATGGTAAATTTGAAATTGGGCGAAAGTTGTTTAGATCTTGGGGATCCAAGGAGGGCTTTTTCAAGATGGGCTTTATAATTGCCTCCTTGAGGGCTAGTGGCAATACACCCTCATTCAAGGATGCATTTACCACCGCCTTGATCCCTTCGCCCAATCTCTCTTTACAGCTCATCACGAGCCATGATGGGCATGGATCAAGGAGACAGGTGGTAGGTTTCACAGTTGACAACACCTTGTCCACATCCTCAGAAGGAAGAGGCCGAAACCGATCCCATTGGATCACATAATGCCTTTTGTACCCGCCCACTATTTAACAACCCTGACTATTCCTAAATTTAGAATAGCGTTCACGCTAGCCAGGTTTAATATTCTACCCTCAGCACTTTTGGAGGGCCGCTTCAAAAAAATTCCTTATGATGAGAGGGTGTGTCCATGTGCCAATGGGGCAGTAGAATCAGTGGGTCATGTTCTATTATACTTTTAATTATCCCAATGCTACAAAACATTCCTGGCAGAAACGAGGCCTTCTATGTCGAATTCCTCTTATTGGATCAAACTCCTCAGATATCAGCAAATGTAGCTAGTTTCTGTGCTGCCGCTATGCTTTGCAGGAGAACTTTGACAACTTTATAGCCAATTTTAAGATTTAGAATTGTTTTTAATGAGTTTTTAACTGCTCTGTGCTGCCTTTTAATTTTTTTGATGTATACTGTTATGCTGGTCTATGACTGTAATAAAGTAATTAATTAAAAGTTATCTTCTGGTGGCTTGTACAAGATATATTTGTGTTTTTGTTTTTAGAGTTGACTGTTGCTTTTAAGAACTATTTAATCCACTGTAAACTTCTTTGAGCTTATGGAAAAGCTGCCTATAAGTGTATTATATATATTTTTAAAATGTAATGGATTTTAATGTTGTTTTGCTGGGTTTCTTATTTTATATATTTATAATGTGATTTTAGATATAGCTGTAAGCCGCTTTGTGGAGAAGATTTCTTGAAAAACAGGGTACAAACCTATTAAATAAATAAAATAAATAAATAAATAAATAAGCTTGTGAAATTACTGTTTTACTCCATACACACATTATTTATACTGGCATGAAGCCAACTAAGTTGTAATCAGAATAGACCCACTGAAATAAATGAACATGGCCTGCAGATAAGGTAAATGTATTCCTGATGCAGCCCTCTTGCTATTTAGAGATGAAGGTTATAAGAAGCAATGTTTTTAACCACATTAGATGGACAGTGGTCTTATCATTGCTGTAAACCGCCCAGAGAGCTTCGGCTATGGGGCGGTATATAAATGTAATAAATAAATAAATAAATAAATATAAATAAATCATATACCTTTGCTTCTTTAAACCAACACGTTACAGGCAATTAATGAGAGCTACTTTACAATATTCAGCCCGACTCACTGAAACAGCAAGCTACAATCTTATTGGTCAATTCCTCCCTTTCAAATGTTGCACCTGGAGCTTTGTCAAATGTTTTTCCTGCAGGCCTTTTCAGTGACATATTTAAGTGTGGTATTCACCTTTAGAGTGGTGGCACCTACCCCATGGAATTCCCTCCCTTTGAATATTAGGCAGGTGCCATCTCTGCTATCTTTTCGGCGCCAGTTGAAGACTTTCCTCTTTCAACAAGGCTTTTAAGTTGAGACCTATCCCAGTCTGCATCTGCGTCAGAATTGTTCAATATGTTTTTTAATAATGTTTTTAGCCCTTTTTTAAGGTTGTTTCTTTATTGTTTTTAATGCTGTTTTGTATTAATGTATTTTAAGACCTGTTTTTATGATGTCTTAGAGTGTTTTAGTGCTTTTGTTTGCCGCCCTGGGCTCCTGCTGGGAGGAAGGCCAGGATACAAATTAAATAAATAAATAAAATAATCAATGCCAGTTCTATTCAGAGTAGATCCATTGGCATTAGTAGATGTGACTAACTTTAGGTTCATTCATCTCAATGAGTCCATTCTGAATATATCATAGTTGGCTGCAACCTTAGATTTTAAAACCCAACGATTATCAAAACAGTAATTCTTAGGGTAAACAATTCTTCTAGGGTTCTAATTGTTCATAACAGAATGATGTGAATTATAGTTTGTTATAGAGGAAGGAAAGAGAGAGGAGGCAAAATAATTAATGCTCTAAACTAGATCTTGGATGCCAAAATAATTCAGCTGAAGAGATATTTGAAAAAACATTAGAAAAAACGCAAGACAACCAGCAAATATATTGTTAATTATTGTACTTTGGGTAGCTGATAGGTAATTAGCTAATTAGCTGCATGATTTACCCATTTTGCCTCATTCCATTCCTCTTGAAACTTAGAGATGAAAATGTCAATATTGTTCGAGACAGTCTTAAATTAAGATTTTAAATGTCAGGCTCTTTTCCTCCACTATCGCCTTTATAATATGAAGGCCTGTCCAAAATTATCCTATTAATTCTGAAAGAAAAATTAACTATGAAAATGCAACTTGAAGTATTACAGAGAACTGCAGATGCCAGGTTTTGATTTTTCAGTTTAGTTATTAATATTTAGAGCATTCCCAATGCATGCATCTTATAGCAGTAAACAATTTAAAAGGAGAAAATATATACAGAAACTGGGCCTCACTGACGTATTCATGGGGATGTCAAAACCTTCACCAAGAGATGGAAGGCTGAAATCTGGTACACAGCTAGCCCAAGATGCCTTAATTCTTTGCAAACCCACCCACCCAATTTCGATTAGGAACAGGCAAACTAAGTTATTTCCAAAAAAGTTCAGAAAATAGCTTGGTTTATTCTGAATCATTTATTCTGTGTTGTCTTACAAATTGCTGAGATTTATTTGGGAATTATGAACTTTGGCAATGTTACTAGACAGAAGATATTCTCTACGCTATGAAGGATTCTGATGGATCTCTTCAGCCATCTAGCCAAATCTGTCTTGGCCACCTGAGCAAGAACTAGGCCAGATACTCTTGTTTATTCAAAAAATTAGTTCCATCGTGATATTTAAAGGTAGATATCATTAGAAGAATCTTCCAGGGCAGCATCTGATGGACTGACTGAAAAGTTTATCAGAGGAACTTAGTCTTGCCTTGATTTTGTTTTTGGTTCTTTTTTTAATGACATCGTAATTTTATTTTAATCAGAAAAGTGAATGTTTTGATATGTTCTATGTTGAGCCCAAAGTCAGTGAAATTATGTATCTGAAGATTTTCATGCCCACATATTTTTTTAACTAGAACTGGCCTGCGGGGAGATTTGGCCTTTCCAGATTTAGCTTTCTCCAGATTAACCACAAACTCTAAGTAAGGGTTTTCCTTTGGTTTACAATTCATGGTTTTCCAGAAGAGCTAAACCATGAGCCTAGGTGACACTCTAAGCCAAATTATGGCTTAGCTCAGTGTGACACAGTAGCAAAACAACAGGGGAGGAGCTAAGCAGTTACAATCTCCCAACCTGGAGCCCACACGCTTGTGCATTCACACTAAACCATGGTTTGGGCTTAGCATGACGTGTACCACACCACTGTAACACCAGAATTAGAAACAATGCTATAAGATGCCTCACTGAGGGATCTCTGAACACCCTCTATTTAGGTACCAGGATAGCGACATGTTTCAAATTTCCAGGGTTTTCTTCCTTAGTTGTGAAACCCTCTCCCCAGGGAAGTCTGCAACTACTCTGTACTGCTTGTGTTCAGATTTCAAGTAAAACTGTTCAGGAACACATAGAATCATAGAGTTGGAAGGGGCCTTGTAGGCCATTGAGTCCAACCCCCTGCTCACAGAAGGAAATCCACAGCTACAGCATCTCCCGCAGATAGCTGTCCAGCCTCTGCTTGAAGACATCCAGCAAAGGGGATCCCACCACCTCCCTAGGCAGTTGGTTCCATTGCCGAACTGCCCTTACTGTCAAGAAGTTCCTTCTAATATCCAGTCTGAATCTACGCTCTTGCAACTTAAAACCATTAGACCTAGTCCTACCCTCTGGGGCAGCAGAGAACAAATCTGTACCCTCCTCTATGTGACAGCCCTTCAGGTACTTAAAGAGTGCAATCCTGTCACCCCTCAGCCTTCTCTTCACCAGACTGAACATGCCAAGTTCCTTCAACCTTTCCTCATAAGACTTGTTCTCCATACCGGCTATCATCCTCGTCGCCCTCTTCTGAACCCGCTCCACCTTGTCTATATCTTTCTTAAAATGAGGCGCCCAGAACTGAACGCAGTATTCCAGATGAGGCCTGACTAATGCAGAATATAGTGGGACTATTACCTCCCTCAACCTGGAAACTATAGCTCTGTTTATGCAGCCCAAAACCGCGTTTGTCTTTTTTGCCACAGCATCACACTGCTGGGTCATGTTCAACTTGCGATCCAGTACAATTCCAAGGTCCTTCTCACACGCACTACTGCTAAGCTGGGTATTTCCCATCCTGTACCCGTGCATTTTGTTTTTGTGGCCTAAATGTTTATGTTTATGTTTACTGTTGGTTGGTTGATTTTATTGTGATATTCTGTATTTTAATCTTTTGTACGCCGCCCAGAGAGCCACTCGCTATGGGCGGTTTAAAAATGAAACAAATAAAATAAATAAAAAAATTAATGCAGAATCTTGCATTTGTCTTTATTGAATTTCATTTTATTAATTTCAGCCCAATTTTCTAGTCTATCCAGGTCCCTTTGGATTTTATTCCTGTCTTCCATTGTGTTAGCTATCCCTCCCAGTTTCATATCATCCGCAAACTTCATAAGGCTTCCCTCCACCCTGTCATCTAAGTCATTGATAAAAATGTTGAAGAGTATTGGCCCCAGGACAGAACCCTGTGGCACTCCACTCGAAACCTCCTTCCAGTCTGAAGCAGAGCCACCGACGACCACTCTTTGAGTACGGTTTTCCAACCAGTTGTGAATCCACCTGACAGTATTTCCATCTAGTCCGCATTTGACCAGTTTGCTAATCAAAAGGTCATGGGGGACTTTGTCAAACGCTTTGCTGAAATCTAGATAGATGACATCTACAGCATTTCCACCATCTACATTTTTATATCTCCCATATATTGATTTTATTTATTATTATTTATTAGATTTATATCCCTCCATTCCTCCAGAAAGGAGCCCAGGGACATTTTCAGCTTTAAAATATTATTGCTGAGGTTTTGATTTCCTTAACCTGCTTTAAATTGAAGTTATTTACAAATAATATATTACAATCAAATGATTACAAGGAACATGGCATTTTATTTATAAACTGCTTGGAGTTGAAGTGTGGTATCTAGCCCAGCCAGTCACAATCTACATCCTCAGACCAAATTAAACTGCTACTCACAGGTGTCTTGGCTCTGCAGGGAGTGGAGGGGCCTCGTGTTCACTCTCTGAGTCTGACTGAGGAGCCCCAACTGTATCCTGAACATCTTCCAGTGATAGGAGGTCTGGAGCTGCATCTTGGGTGAGTCTGCTTGTTCCCTCTCCTGGGTCTGCTGTGCCAATCCCCTGTTCCTCATCCTCCTCTGAGGACTCTTCCAATGGAGGCATGACAAAACTTCCCTTTGAGTTTCCATTAACCTGCCGCCACCTCCCCAAAAACAGGCTCAGTAGTCAAACATGCTTTATTATTTGAACCACTCCCATTTACCAGTCAGCTAAACAGCTTAGCTTCAAGTGATGCCCTGACAAAACCAATAAGGGTGTTTTGCACATAAGGCTTAAACTGGCTTTTCCAAAAATTGCTCTGCAGTGCAACTGTCATGGTCAGAATTCTAAATTTAATTGCTTTCTACTTATATTAACAACATAGTAGAACAACACGGCTGCTGAAGGGTACTATTGAGGGTATATCTGTATCACATACTTAAACTTGTTTAAAAGTAAAGCCCTCTTCCTGGGAAACCTGGGAAGTTTAGCTCAGTACTGTCAACAGCTCTCTGGAAGAGAATTCTCATTACCCTCACCAGGGTATTTTTGTGCAGGAGTATACATATATAATGGAGATAGCGTTGCTCTTTCTGAGGCTCAGTCCCCCATGAGGACAATAATACTGACTGCCTTGCAACAAGTTAATATAGATCAAACATTCTGAAGCTCTACATAAATGTTAAGTATCATAATCATCATCATTCGTGTCCCAGCATCATGGGTTGTAGCCAAAGCAGGGCTAAGGAAATAGTTTCATCAGCATAAGGATTTTTGCTTGCACAACTGAACTTCCCCCTCTCCTCCCCCTGCACCCCAAATCTCTTCTAGGGGTTCCCACAACCCTCCAGAGCAGATTTGTGGCTGGTAGGGCATGCATGGGGGGAGGAAGGGAAGTTAATCCTTGTGCTGATGTGACACATTACTTGGATACCAGTCCATGGGATTAAATTATTCATGGGCTTAAGGGCTTTTCAAGACAAAAAAAATGAAAAGAATCCTCAGACTCACCTCACCCACACTCTTCATTGAGCTACCGATCTGGCTGGAGGCACCCTGAAAGCGGTCAAGGTCCCAGCGGGGCACCTTGGTTACTATGTAGTCCAGGCTAGGCTCAAAACAGGCAGTTGTCTTTCCTGAGACCACATTCTCGATTTCTGGCAAAGGGATCCCAAGAGCTATTTTGGCAGCAATAAATGCCAAAGGGTACCTAACATCAACAGCAAAGGGAAATATTTTTCAAATAGGGGGGAAAAATCTGTAAATCATAAGGACATTTTTAATCCTCAAGAAGCCTTTCTTGAAAGATACACTGCCTTAGGAAGCAATCCTTCATTAACACAGTACATGGAAATGCAGTTCATCCACTAAATATTGTGTGCCTGTCCCGATTCAGAGAAGCACTGTAGCTGGTGTAGTTGATTTCAAACTGCTGGGGCAAAGAAAATAGTTCACCCAATGTCATAGCAATGTCTAGGTGGGTGGCCTGCAGCGTTGGGGTCATAAGAATCTGACCCACCAACTAGAAAAGCCCCCCCATGTCTTTCCAAGCGAGTACTACACAGATAGTACTGAACCAGAAGACTGAACCACAAGCTGTTTAGATTATAAACTGATGGGCAGGGGCCTTTCACTTTTATCTGTGCATCAGGCCCTAATAAATTTTATATATAGAATCATAGAATCATAGAGTTGGAAGGGGCCTTGTAGGCCATCGAATTCAACCCCCTGCTCACAGCAGGAAATCCACAGCTACAGCATCTCCCGCAGATAGCTGTCCAGCCTCTGCTTGAAGACATCCAGCAAAGGGGATCCCACCACCTCCCTAGGCAGTTGGTTCCATTGCCAAACTGCCCTTACTGTCAAGAAGTTCCTTCTAATGTCCAATCTGAATCTACGCTCCTGCAACTTAAAACCATTAGACCTAGTCCTACCCTCTGGGGCAGCAGAGAACAAATCTGTACCCTCCTCTATGTGACAGCCCTTCAGGTACTTAAAGAGTGCAATCCTGTCACACCTCAGCCTTCTCTTCACCAGACTGAACATGCCAAGTTCCTTCAACCTTTCCTCATAAGACTTGTTCTCCATACCGGCTATCATCCTCGTCGCCCTCTTCTGAACCCGCTCTAACTTGTCTATATCTTTCTTAAAATGAGGCACCCAGAACTGAACGCAGTATTCCAGATGAGGCCTGACTAATGCAGAATATAGTGGGACTATTACTTCCCTCAACCTGGAAACTATAGCTCTGTTTATGCAGCCCAAAACCGCGTTTGCCTTTTTTGTCGCAGCATCACACTGCTGCGTCATGTTCAACTTGTGATCCACTACAATTCCAAGGTCCTTCTCACACGCACTACTGCTAAGCCGGGTATTTCCCATCCTGTATCTGTGCATTTTGTTTTTGTGGCCTAAATGTAGAATCCTGCATTTGTCTTTATTGAATGTCATTTTATTAATTTCAGCCCAATTTTCTAGTCTATCCAGGTCCCTTTGGGTTTTATTCCTGTCTTCCATTGTGTTAGCTATCCTTCCCAGTTTCGTATCCTCCGCAAACTTCGTAAGGCTTCCCTCCACCCCATCATCTAAGTCATTGATAAAAATGTTGAAGAGTATCGGCCCCAGGACAGAACCCTGTGGCACTCCACTCGAAACCTCCTTCCAGTCCGAAGCAGAGCCACCGACGACCACTCTTTGAGTACGGTTTTCCAACCAGTTGTGAATCCACCTGACAGTATTTTCATGTAGTCCGCATTTGACCAGTTTGCTAATCAAAAGGTCGTGGGGGACTTTTTCGAACGCTTTGCTGAAACTAGATAGATGACATCTACAGCATTTCCACCATCTACTAAGCTAGTGACCCGATCAAAAAAAGAGATGAAATTAGTTTGACAGAATTTTTTCTTGACAAACCCATGCTGGCTCTGACCAATCACAGCATTGTCATCTAGATAGTTGCCAATGGACTCTTTTATTATCTGTTCTAATATCTTTCCCGGTATTGAAGTCAGACTGACCGGCCTGTAATTCCCCAGATCTTCTTTTTTACCCTTTTTAAAGAGTGGGACGACGTTTGCCCGTCTCCAATCCTCCGGCACCTCTCCCGTTCTCCAGGATTTCTCAAACATGACGGCAAGAGGTTCCGAGGGTACATCAGCAAGTTCCTTCAATACTCTGGGATGCAGTAAATGATGATGAGGTGTTTATCAACACTCAAAAGAGCTAACCCAAGATGCTGGTAAACTACGATTTAGCCAACAAATCAAAAGCAACTAACAATAACATTTTCTTCAAATTAGTAGAGAGTTCATAAATAACTGCATTTGCAATGACATGGAGATGCTTGAGGTAGTCTCTGAAAAAAAAAGCTTTGGGGCTTACCTAACCAAATTTTTTTTATATTTCCAGAGCTTCCCTTGCATCATGTACCCAGTTTAGCTCTTCTCCCAGTACAGTCTCTTGCCTTACCCTGTGGCCTTTGATGCTAAGGCAGAGCTTCTAGAAAGCCTAGCATTCACTTCAATGATGCAGTACTCCAGAGAGGTAGGATGTAAGGCATACTGGATGTTACACTCCCCTACAATGTTCAAGTGGCGGACAACCTTGATAGTCGATTCCCGTAGCATCTGCAAGTCCTCATTTGAAAGTGTTTGGCTGGGAGCCACTACAATAGAATCACCTGTAAGTGGAAGCAAACAATGTAAAAAGCATTGGATGTATCCAGTTGTAGGAACGTAAGAAGCTGCCTTATATCGAGTCAGACCAATTGGCTTTTCTAGCTCAGCTTTGTCTAAACTGACAGGCAGTGACACTCTAGGGTTTCAGACAGGCATCTCTCCTGCCCTACCAGGGTTCAGAGACACAGCGAGTCCATTGCAGTGCGTAAAGTGCAAATTATGCAAAAGGGCTTTAGATACCTTTCAAAGTGTTCAAATATATTGTAATTAGAACAGCAGCCCAATCCTACCCATATTTACATAGAAGTAACCCTAACTGAACTTCAAGAAGATTTACTCCCAAAAATGTGTCTTGGATTGCAGGCTGAAATACCCATTTTATATGATGTAATTAAATATAACATAAATAGGTTAACAAAATAATATTAAGCAGAAATTATAATAAAATGTGACACAGTTATTTTTAAAGATAGGCGTACTATCAAAAATATGTCACCATTTTCAACTCATCTTGAATTCCACCTATTTTTATGAACCTGGATTCAACATCTGTGCATCAAGAAACAGCTGCATTCTTTATTTGTATGAGTCTAACAACTGTGCTTGAGTAGCAGACCAATGTTTAATTCCCTTTTTATACAGATGCAGCTCTCTGCAAGGCTATTTTATGCTATAAACACCGCAACTCCAAACACAACTCGTTCCGCTATGATATACACTTTCTATGAATGCTGTGGAATCATCCTCATTGGAGGTTCTGAAGATGTTAATCTTCTTCAGTTATGGACCCTGTTGTGGATCTTTAGACATATGACATCCTGTCCTACAATCCACTGGAACCTGAACATCTCAGGTCAAAATCCTATGTGCATTTAGTAGGTAGTAAATCCCATTGAACTCTGAGTAAATGTGCACAGGGTTGGGCTATCACTTGTTCTTGACTGTCCACAGCCACACATTCAAGCACACCAGATCCAATTTCACATTATCAGTCAAATTTTACATGATGCATGGGACCATCATAAGATCTTATCAGCAGGGGTGTCATGGAAGTACTTTATGCAATTACCTTTATATGGCTGGGCTGGCTCAGTTGCATAAATCATGTTCTTTTCACTTATGATACATTGTAACTGGATTGTGTGGATTGGAGGAATATGACATGAATACTCCATCCTTTGAGCAAGGGGATGAATCTCTTGGTCCCACAGAACCCTATAGCTCTATGATTGCAACATGCAACTTCCTTTCTATAGTGTTAAGTTCAATGAAAATGGGGAACCTACCTGTATGAACTCCCATTGCATCAACATTTTCCATATTGCAGACAGTGATACAGTTGTCAGCAGCATCTCTCACAACTTCATACTCAATTTCTTTCCATCCTACTACTGACTTCTCCACAAGAATTTGACTGGTCATTGCAAATGCCTTGATTGTTAAAGATAAGAGAGAGAAAAAGAGTGTTTTCATTAAATATGTAAGCTGAATTCTGGGAGACTGATATTTCCATAACAGTATTTTCCTGGTATAGTAGTGGTTCCTATCAAAGTGATTAGAAGTAAAGGGTCATATTGAATGCTAGTCCTACTCAGATTAGACTCACTGAAGTTAACAGACATGACTAACAGGTTCATTAATTTGAATGGATCTACTATGAGTAGGACTTAGCTGAATACAACCCAAAGAGTTGTCAGCACAGAACAATTTGCCTCTGCTTAAAGGTGTAAAATCAGCCCTTTGGCATTACATGTTTAGCTGTTATGAGAGTGATTTAAAAATATTACTTGGCTCTCTGTTAGGAAGACATTGATCCTCTCCAATCAAGTTTTCAGCAGATGTCATTGGTCATTCTGAATGGTCAAAGGAAATCCCACAAGATTGTTTTTGTGGGGAGGGCGTAGTAGAGGACCCCCCCCAATTGTCTGTTGATTTATCTCATTACAAGGAGATGGAAGTATAATAATATCAAGAGTATTACTCACTGGTCAACTCAACAAAAAGTTGGTTTTTTTCTTACTAGTATGGATAGTAATCTCACAGGAATGATTACTTCTTTTGCTTTTGTGGCAACATATATACAGCTTAAATATGTTGAAACTGCTGTAAGATTGTTTTTAATTAGAAATGAATGTGTATCAGTGTTGTCATTTTTCCAAACTGTAATTGTGTAATAACTTACGGTCTAAACAAATGAACCAGCTACTCTACTATAATTATTCCCAAACATATATTAGTCATCATTTGCTATCTCATTATGATGGAAAAGGAAATTTTAGGGAGCAGTGGGAGAGGAATAGCTGTGGAGGGACTAAAGATTGTTATGTATATACGAGGGGAAGTTGCTCTCTCTTCACATTGTTGGATCCTAAATTAGATCTTTTTTCTGGAACATATGGCTATATAGAACACAAGCTTAATAAGGAGTATAATTGCTTCCTATTAAAGTGATAATTGGCCATATGTCCACAAGGGTTCTGCTGACATCCATGAAGCTAAACCAACATATACAATACTAAAAAGAAGATTGTGAAAACAGATATTAAGCTGTACCCACAGGATTTTGTTAAACTCAGCACTATTCTTAGTTTCAGCCATAAGGTTGGGAACCTAATAATGTTGACCAATTAAAATTTAATCTACATTCACCATTGCAAGATAGGACAATGGTCATGAATTTAGACATGCTTTTAACAAGTATACGAATTCAGGGAGGAGGAGTCTATTGAGGACAACCAGGTATAAGAGCTAAATGGAGTCTCCCTGTTCAGAAACAGGACACCTCTGAAGATCAAGTGCTGAAGACATATATCACCTTCCTGCCCTGTTGAACTTCCCACAGGTCTCTACCTAAAGCTGACATAATCCAAGCCACTAACAGCCAGCCAAGATACAAGGTGGTGGTGATACAGCACTTTCAAAGGATGCTCAAAGCTCATATTTTTGTAAGTTTCTGGTCCATGGTTGTATGGCAAGTTAATTATATACTTTTTCTGCATTGGTCTTACAGGATGGACAGCATTCAGTTAGTATAATCAACAGACAATGCTCTTACCAGTCTTAGAAGGAGGCAGGTATGTGGGATTGGGACACTATGACTGTAGAGTGCAGAATGACAGGGATGTGTATGGAAAGCTATGAGGCCATAGCATAATAAAATCCCAGCAACCCATTCCCATACACATGTTTTACAAGCAATATCTAGGCATTTAAAGTACACTGGACAAATGCTGGTAACTGTGTCCAGTACTAGCAATGACTATAGATACGATTTGTTATAGACAAAAAGGGGCCATGTTAAAGTTCCTGGCAGTGCTTTAAATTACTCTCAGTATTGTGAAAATAGAAGACTGTTGGCCCTCCAGATGTTGCTCAACTACAACTTCCATCATCCCTGGCGATTGGCCATGCTTCCAAGGACTGATGGGAGTTGAAGCTCAGCAACATCTGGAGGGCCAACGGTTCTCTACTCCTTCGATAGAGACATCCTTGTGGATAATGTAAACATGTAAATAGGGCTGATTGTGTGGGTCTTTCCCACAGAATTGGCACAGATATATGATTACATCTCACCTCTGTTCACCCTGCATACCATTCTACAACTTGGGTTGGGGGAACAGGCCTCTTCAGTTTTTAAGGACAATGACGCTGATAATTTAACACAGAGATGGAGAATCTTTTTCAGCCCAAGGGCCACATTCCATTCTGAGAAACCTTCCAGGGGTCACATGCTTGTGGTGGGCAGAGCCAAAAAAAAAAAAAAGGGCAGAGCAACAAATGCCAAATTTACTTTTGTACAGTAGGCCGGTTTCTACATGCACTCATGCATCCCTATATATCCTCCTTCCAGACAAGCAAGAGACACAATTCAGCTAGACAAAAAAGCTCAAGCAGGGTGCAAAACAGGGCTAATGAAAATCACGGCCTGAGGAGAGGATGTGGCTGGGGAAGGTGGTTTGCTTAGGGAGAGTCCCAAAGGCCAGACAGAGAGGCTTGTGGGTCTGGGGTTCCCTACCCGATTTAGCAGGTTGAGGATCATTTTCAGGGACAGATGTTATAATGACTGAAAATGTCTAACCACTGCTCATTGGCCCAGCCCAACAGTCATAGTTGTTGTGTGTTTTTCTGTCCAGTTCTTGGTGCATTGCTATTTCTTCACCCAATGCAGGACTGAACTGTGTTACATTTTCTCCCTCCCTGATTTTTTTTCTGAAAGCAAAGGAAAATATGGGCCATTATATAACTTTTTGACCCAAATTGCCAAGCCATTTGCTCAAATTAAGAGCCATTTCTGACAAAGAAATGTACAGCAGCACACAGTGTTACTTTAATCATTCACATTACCCAACTCAATAGCAAGCAATATGAAGGTGAAGCACTAAAGAGCATCAAGATATATATTTTTTCCTTACAAGGAAAAAAGCAGCAAAGTCTTCATGGGCTTTATGGCCTTGGCTAAGATTGGGCAGCTTTAAAAAAAAATTAAGACAGTTTGGGATGATTTCTGGAGACCTAGATGGTCCAGATGGTAGCTGTGTTTTCCTTCCTGAATCCAGAAGCAAATACATTCATTTCCCTTGTTCTACAGCTTCATGGTGTCAGGGGAGGCTTTGTATTATTCTGTCTCTCCAACTGAAATAGGAGAGATGGTGACCAGATACTGGGCCTTTTCATTGATAGCACGTGTGTGTGCGTGTGTGTGTGCGCGCGCGTGCGTCTTTTGTATTTGTCCAGGTCTTTTAATGCTTACATTGGATTTTGTGTTGGATTTTTTTTAAAAAAAACCCAATTTTTAAGACCTTAGTTGTGCTGCTGCTTTCTATTGTGATTAAATTTTTGCTTGTTTGTTTACTGGCTGCTATTTTTATTGATTGCATTGATTTTATGTAAGCTGCTCTAGACTTGTTAACTGAAGATCCAAGTACAAATAAATGTCTAAAACAAAAAAACAAGAGAGGAAAAGCAGAATGTATTGTCAATTCTACAAGAAACTGGAAATACTAATCAGAAATGAATTAGAATAGTCTGTTATTTCAAAATGGTAACAGAAATTTTCCCCTTCCAAAACAGGGAGAAGGAGGCTTTGGAACATATCTTGCCTACTTCAGGCCAGAGCCAGAGCCCAGACGGCTAGAGCCCATATTAAAGTTTAATGTGTTTGCCTTCCCTCTGACTTCTGGATCGCTAGTACCAGCCTTTACTATTCACTGCACTGGCAGTCAGGTAAGCTGTGGCTGAGTCAGACGGTATCATGGTCTAATTGCCTAGAACTTTTAATTGACATACTCCTTAGATCCTAAGAATGTTGGGGATCCTCTCCACAGACCACTTGTGCCATTGACACAAATATTTCCACAGATAGTGGATGAGGAAGAACCAAAAGGGATCTTGATACCTCCATCACCTGCTTTTGAGGTTCCTTGCTCACATCCCCAGACACCAACAAGTCCCCCCAGATGTGCCTTCATATCAGAGGATTCCACCTTCACCATTCCAGAGATAGCAGAAGATTTCAAAGCCCCACCACAGAGCACACCTCAAGAACGCTGTGTAGAGTCTGTGTTATTTATAATTCAGTTGAAAAAATAATTGTACTAAGGCAGGCTGTCTGGGTATTTTATGGTCTTGCCCTATCATATGGAAATACCAGAAAGTTTTGTTTAGATTTGCAAAATCACTGTATATTGATTGAGTGCTAATCACAAGATAGTGCTGGAAGATGAGACCCCCAGGTCAGAAGGCACTCACCAAGCTACTGGGTAAAAACAGATGTTATTGGAGGTCGCTGATTCATAGGGTCGCCATAAGTCGTAATCAACTTGAAGGCATATAACAACAACATAAGAACATAAGAAGAGCCTGCTGGATCAGGCCAGTGGCCCATCTAGTGCAGCATCCTGTTCTCACAGTGGCCAACCAGGTGCCTGGGGGAAGCCCGCAAGCAGGACCCGAGTGCAAGAACACTCTCCCCTCCTGAGGCTTCCGGCAACTGGTTTTCAGAAGCATGCTGCCTCTGACTAGGGTGGCAGAGCACAGCCATCACCGCTAGTAGCCATTGATAGCCCTGTCCTCCATGAATTTGTCTAATCTTCTTTTAAAGCTGTCCAAGCTGGTGGCCATTACTGCATCTTGTGGGAGCAAATTCCATAGTTTAACTATGCGCTGAGTAAAGAAGTACTTCCTTTTGTCTGTCCTGAATCTTCCAACATTCAGCTTCTTTGAATGTCCACGAGTTCTAGTATTATGAGAGAGGGAGAAGAACTTTTCTCTATCCACTTTCTCAATGCCATGCATAATTTTATACACTTCTATCATGTCTCCTCTGACCCGCCTTTTCTCTAAACTAAAAAATTTACATGTTGAGCTGGAAATGGACAATTTACATTTGGTGCTGAATTTGTTAGTGGTTGTTAAAGTGTCTATGAAACAATTATTAGTGGTGGACCAGATTGGATTAAAATGATATGAGATGTTGTGTTACTAACATATTTTTTTACAACTTATTTTAGAAAGCCAGTAGCTACGTTTATGCAAAGATGGTCTTGGTTTATTGTGTTTTTGAACAATTTCAGTACTTATGTGTGTGTTTTTCAATGTTACAGTTTACAGATATGTCTTCTTATACAGGTATGTGTATTTTTCCTGACTAAAAAGAGTGCTGTTAAAAAAATCACATAGTGTGGCCTATTTAACTGACAGCATGAGAACAGAGCTGCTCTAGGGAGATGAAATCTGGGCCACAACCTTTCCATAGGATGATTTCAGTCCTCAGTAAGCAACAGAACAGTGCTAGAGCAACATTCCAACTGGGTTTCTGACTGGTTAAGCTAGTCTTGTTTGCAGCTTCCCCAGTGCACTGGCCAAACATACTATACACTATACTGCCTGTCTGCGGAGCTCTGCACTCCACCTCTGGTTGTATTTTCCTACCCTGACCCCTCAGGCCCAGGAGAATGGTCCCTCTGCGTGCATCAGATCTGAACATAACTCCCACAACAATACCTTGGTACCGAGATCCAGCAGTTGTTCCTTGTCATGACATAAACCTGATCCTAGTCCGCCCAAGGCATAAGCTGAGCGGATCATGACTGGGTAGCCAATTTTTTCTGCAGCTTCTAAAGCATCTTCTATCTATAATAATACAAGAACAAATAGAAAAGGCTATGACAATAATAAAGACCTGTCAGTATCATCTATATTACAATACAATATGCCACAGGCAGAAGCACAGATCCTGGTCAAGCTTGTGCTCGTTGTTCTATGAACCTGATGGTGGAGCATATACTAGGTTGATTCCTGGGAATTATAGTTTTGTTGAGGGTGATGAGAGAATGTTGTCCCCCACATATGGGCATGCACACATCTCACAGAACTACAGTTCCCAAGATTACCTGGGGGAAAGGAATGATTATTAAAACCAATTTGAGTCTATAGTGAAGATAAGTCTTTGAATGCACCAACCCAAGCAATCCTGTTTCTAGAGAACTAAACAAGTTTGATAAAAAGGAGATGGAGAGGGCCTGTACATCAGGTCTACAACTCTGATATGTTCATCAGTAAATTAGTACGAGCAGCACATGACAAGAGCAGTAGAAATGAGAAGTTACTACAACTCAAATTTGGACTTCTAAATTCAGCTTGTTTGGTAATTAGGTTTTTTAAAAAAAGGTCTGCATGTTCCAAACCCCCTTTTCTAGTAACACCAAGGGCACAGAAGGTGGCTACACAAGGAACGTTGCTGGACTAGGTCACCCATCTGTTCCACATATTAAGTTACTGAAAATAATTATTTTAGCTTTCTGATCTAAGAAGAGAAGGTAAGAAAAGAAGTATTTTGAGGTATGGACTGTGGAGGCAGTCAATTCTGCTTTGAAATCCATCTGGTTAACTTCACAGCCAAAATTTCTACTGCTCATTAAAAGTCACACTCTATAGACTTATTATTATCATTGCTTTATGGACTTCAACGAGCTGAACGCTATTCTGGGTTCATATATGTCTATTTTAAAATTAAAACGTGAAATTGAAGTAGGGATAGGATCCACTTGGTGGTGCCAGTTTAGATTGCATTCCACCAAAAGAGCAGGTGGTTACAGTCCATTTTTATTATTTTTCTGCTATCATTTGATTTTACTGATTCATTTTTCTCTCAAAAAAAAAATAACGATATGGTTAGCATTATTGCTAACAATGTTTTCCTTTTGGAAAGGAAAGTGGCTTTCTCTTTGCCCCATGTCCACCCACCCAATCCCCCCTTTGCCTTCTCCTCCTGCTCCCAAATCATATTGTATCTCTTCCCCACTACCACCACCGTAGGAGAAAGCTAGAGATTTCCTGGTTAGTTACCATAAGAGAAAGGGAGAGATTGCCCGGTCAATTTAATGTTAGCAAAGCAAAGAGCATGCTGATCAATTTAAAATAAGCAAAGGAAAAACCCATGCTAGTCAGTTTCTCCTTAGCAAAGCAAAGATACTGATCAGTATAAAGTAGGGATGGAGGAGAAATTTCATTCAGTTCACATTTGAAACCGGTTCTATCAAATCTTCACTTTCTGAAACAATCTGAGAACTGAAACACTATCATCCTTCGAAATTCGCACTTAATCAAATCTTGCAATGCAGTTGCCAACCAACCAATGTTTTCAAAACTGCATATGTAAGGGGAAAATGTGGATAAAAATGAATACATGAGTGAAATCACATAAAAAAATGCATCATATGATGAGAAATGGCTCGCAAAATGTGTACATTAGTCAAAACTACCTACAGAAATATGTTTATTCAAAGAAACTTGCACTAAAATGCTGAAGAATCTTCATGAGGATTTTTTTAAAAAAAATACAAATTACTACAGAATGTGAAGAATTTAATTTTAAGACTGGAAAAATTAGAAACTGAGAGAACCAAAATGGACAGCTCTTTCCATCCCTAGTTTAAGGTTAGCAAAGCCAAGCCCCTTGCTAGTCAGTTTTAACTTAGCAAAGCAAAGATGCAGATGAGTTTAAGGTTAGCAAAGCAAAGCCCCTTGCTAGTCAGTTTTAACTTAGCAAAGCAAAGATGCAGATGAGTTTAAGGTTAGCAAAGCAAAGCCCCTTGCTAGTCAGTTTTAACTTAGCAAAGCAAAGATGCAGATGAGTTTAAGGTTAGCAAAGCAAAGCCCCTTGCTAGTCAGTTTTAACTTAGCAAAGCAAAGATGCAGATGAGTTTAAGGTTAGCAAAGCAAAGCCCCTTGCTAGTCAGTTTTAACTTAGCAAAGCAAAGATGCAGATGAGTTTAAGGTTAGCAAAGCAAAGACCCTTACTGGTCCGTTTCACGTTAGAAGGGCAACACAGCACAGGAAATACAACAATAATATTGTCATATTCAATGAGTTTTTTTAAAAAAATCCACAGTTGGGAAAAGCTCGCAATATTCAGGATCGGTCTGCAAAGATAGCAAGCATGCAAACTATGGGGAAGTCCAGTGCCAAGTTCAATTTTAGTGAAATTGTTGCCCATCCATAATTTGAAGTGTGTTTCTCAATCTGTTGAGTCTGGTTATTGACTTACATACTGTCCACGTTTGCATATAACACTAGGCCAAACTATTGCTTCGCACTGTAGTTCTCAACTTAGGGATCAGGACTTCCAAGGGGGTCACAAAGTCATTCCAGGGGTGTTCCAAAGAGCCAAGAGAACAATTATTTATTAATTAAATAATAATAATTAATGTCTGGTCTGTGCACCACCAACTTGCAAGCCTTCTTTCCAGCCAGCACAGTCAGGTCCTGCCACACAGTTCCCGATGAGCAGCACAGGACTTGAGAAAGTGCATCAAGAGAAGGGGCCAGCTGGGCTTATTTAAGCCTCAGTGCCTCTCATCCCCCTCTTTTGTCAGCGGCAGTGAGGGAAGATCGATCAAGCTGATTGGCTCTGGCTGTAGAGACAAAGGGACCCTGGGAGGGGGGTCATCTGCCAAAGTAGTAATAGGATGGAGTCTTGGAGCGTCCCCCCACAAATGCACACTTGGGCACTCATTAAAAATTCACTGTATAGTTCTTATAGTACAATGTAAGTACGTCTTCTCAGAAGTACATCTCTTCATTTTTAATGGGGCTGGCTCCCAGGTAAATAGGGTTGCCAGGTTCATGGCCTGAGACTGATCCTGTATCTTTAGGAGAAGAGAAGGTTAGTCAAGTGCAGGTGTTCTTGCAACTCTGTAATGGGAAAAACCACAAGGTGGAATTCTCCCTTCCCCCTGCACAACTTTTACAGATAGAGAAGACCTCTTAACGTGAGTTCTTTGCATGGTTTAGGGTTGGCGTTGGGGGAAAGCAGGGCTTTTGCACCTTTTACAGCTGTGTGGCAGGCAGAAATCAACAGAAATTAAATTAAGCTTTTTCTAGTACGGAAATATAATTATAGAGAAAGCTTCACCTGTTGATATTCTGTCTGTTAGACATATTATGGTAATATGGAGCTTCTTGAGCCAAGTGCTGAAAAAGGAGGCATCATTTTATACAAAACTTAAACCAGAGTCCAAATGCCCTGGTATCACCCAGGCTCTGTTCACCACTCTAGATAGTTCACTTTTATCTCTTTCATTTCATTTCCTTCAAAATTTGTTAAACGTTGTTTGTATTGTTGTGACCTGCCCTGGGACCTTCTGATAAAGGACAGATAATAAATATCATCATCATCATCATCATATTTGTTTTTGTGATGAATAAAAAGTGACATTATTTAATGGTTCATTATGTATTTTTTAAATTAACAGAGACAAAAATTACAACAATTAGCATGTGGGGGGTCACAAAAACCTTTGAGGTTACAAAGGCGGTCCTGTGCTCCTTAAGGTTGGGAACCACTGGCTTAGCATGAATGAGCAAGCATGCTCGTGCACAGTTAAAAGATTGCAGCCACTTCACTCCTTCCCCACACCTGCTACTGCTTAGTGGTATGCGTGAACCCGGGCTCATAGTTTGTTTTTCTCCAAACCATGGCTTAGCTATCGGTAGTGCAGCTGCAAGAGGAGCAGGGGAGGAGTGAAGCACCTGTGATTTTCTAACTGTGTCCTGGCACTCTTGCTTCTTCACGCTTAGCCATGGTTTGGCTTAGCATTATATGCAAATGAAACCACTGTTAAAGTACATCTGAGAAGCAAGTGCTGATCTTCAGCACCCTTAAACTCTAAAGCTCTTCTGTATTGTGTACCCTCTGTTGGAAATTATGTCTATTTCCAAAACATCTGGAGGACACCAGGTTGTTTTAAGCTAACATAGGCTAATCTGTGCATGGGGTTGTGGAGTGGATGGCTCTTTCGGTGAAGAGGCCATATTTGGTTGCATTTTGAAACCTTTATGATTCTACAATTCTATTGGGAAAATGTGTATAGGTGGGGATGTAGATGCAAAGACTTGTGTGAAGAGAGAGAGAAGGGGAAGGCTGCTGATGCTTCCCTAGAGAAAAGGGAACATACACTAAAAGACCTGCCTGTCAATGGGGTATGTTTCCTTCATTGACGTTCTATGCCGCCCTGGGCTCCTACTGGGAGGAGAGGCGGGATATAAATCTAATAATAAATAAATAAATATCCTATTGTTGATTTCTCCTGCTTGCCTTTCATACATTTTTGGAACAGGCAGAACAGAGTGAAAGCAAGCCTGAGTGGGAGAATAAACCCTACTCTCAAATTAGGATGCCATGTCCTTCACGCAGATACATCTCTCTACTTCCACTTTTTCAAAATACAGCCAAGCATATTTGAACTCAGCTGATTTACCGATTCTACAGCAAAGCTGGGAGCAATCTTCTCATTGATTTCATTCAGCTTGTCGGAAAACATCTGCCTGTCCTCTGTGGCCATGATAGATTCAACTGAAGTTCCAAGGACCTTCACTCCATACTCTTGCAGAATGCCACGTTTGAATAGCTCCACTCCTATATAGAGAATGAGTTGGCATGATCAGCAAGCATTAAAAAGAAGAAAACATTCATCTAGCGCAAATTATCACACAACTTACCTAAAAAGCCCAGTCCATACCCTTATTGGGCCAACAATTCTCTTGGCATGATGGAGAAGTGAATGTATGTCCCTTCCCACATTAAATAACACTGCATATAAGATGCTGTTCCATGTGAAGCCTCATATGTGCATGAAGTTAAATGCATACACCAGGTTTTTCAAAGGAGGAATAACCATGCAAAGTGGACCTCATAACTGTATACTCTCCAGATGACGTGACCTGTTTGGTCATTAATTTACTTATTTACTGCTTGTAGTACTAATTATTTATATATAGACAAAAGGAATCTGGGTGCTGTCCAATTAATTTGTTGAATTTATACACTATCCTATCCCAAAGGCTTAGGGATGATGCCACTTCCCCCCCGGAATTAAAAATGCAGGCCATATGAAAAATAAACAACTGAAATGCACCTTTTACTAACTCACTGTTGAAAAACTGCTTTGGGTTGGATTTAACTAAGTCCTACTCAGAGTAGTCTCATTGAAATTAATTAACCTAAAGTTAGACAAGTCTATTAATGTCAATGGGTCTACTCTGAATAGGACTGGCACTGAATTCCACCTTTAGATACTTCACTGAGAAGGCCTGTCAACAGGCAAAACATTTGACAAAGCTCCAGATGTAACATTTGAAAGTAGGGAATTAGCCAATAAGATTATAGCTTGTTGTTGGAATGAAACAAGATCTTAATATTGTGAATTAGCTATAGTTAATTGTCTGTAACTTGTTGCTTTAAAGAACCAAAGGTACATGATAAGACCACTATCCATCCAACATGGCTAAAATCACTGCATCTTGTAACCTTCACCTCTATATAGCGAAAGGGCTGCCTCAGGAATACGTTTACCTTATCTGCAGGCACATTTGTGTGGATGATAGGGAAACATCTGTGTTCCCCCATTATGTACAGATGCATATACCTGACTGAGTAACATAATGGAGCTATCAGTAATATGGTCCTGTTAGGCAACGAGACGTGTGCTTCTGTTCAGAGGCAGAAGACACACACATACAAAGACAGAAAGTTGCTGCTAGAAACTTAGTAGAAACTCCTCTCACAGGGCCCTCGGATTTCCATTTTACCTGATGAAAAATTCTGCATGTCTTGAAACCTTGCATACTTTTACATGAAAAAAAATTCTAATAAAAGATAGGACCACCATTCATTTCAGAGCACCAATTGTTTTTATAAAATTATATATGCGATTCCTACATTTTACTGTTTATTACATGTGAAGTTAACAAGGATAGCTTTTGACTGTAAAAAGAGAGAAGAGCATTCATTCCTCAATAAACGTACCACAGTTGAGAGCAGTCTGCCCGCCCATACCAAGAATTAACCCATCCGGCCGTTCTGCTTTGATGACCTCTGTAACAAACTGTGGGGTGATTGGGAGAAAGTAAACTGTGTCAGCCTGCTTTAGGCCAACTTCATTGGTCTGAACTGAGGCGATGTTGGGGTTCATCAGGACAGTTTTCACATTTTCTTCCTACAAAAACACACACACACGTCTTTCAATATATATACTCTCTACAGCCAAGAAAGATAAATACTACATGCAGAGTAGATGCTCAAACTGCTACCCTCTTCATTTCACCAACTTTGACTCAACTTCCTTCCTCTGAAACAAGGAGAACCTGTTTTTAGGCCTGATTGCTCTTGACACAAATTTATAAGCAACCACTATTCTGACATGCAGTAAAGAGTGGATAACAACTTAGAAATGAATTTTAGACAAAATGACAAAATGTTTAGTATTACTAATGGAAGCTTGCTTAGCAAGTAATTTGAAAAAGACATGAAATCACTAAAGCTACTTATTCACTAATTCTATGATGGTGGAAACCGTCTAAAACAAAAGCAGTGGGTTGTATTCACCTATGAGCGAGCAGAGTTCCGGTCACACAACAGGACTTGCCTTTCCTCTCCTTCACCTGCACACCCTCATCTGCTCTGGAGATTCCCCAACCCTCTGGAGGAGATTTTGTGGGCATGGAGGGGATTGTTCAAACAGAATGCCAGCATTTGGATACCACTCTGTGGGAATATTTTTTAAGTACAAGTGTGTGCACTTTGTTATATGGGCGTTACTTCAATATATTTCTCCTTTCCACTCTTTCCGTGGCCATCCTTGTGAATTAACATGTGGTCATACAGCTTATTTATATTTGGCCACATGTTAATCATTCATGGCACCAAGCCATCTAATAAACATCAGCTTAAGACTGGTCCTGTATCAACACAATGGTAGTCAAATATTGATGTAAATATTTAGGCACATCTTGCAATGCTATGCTCACGTAAACTGCCCTGGCTTCACATCCTACTGTAAATCATGCTGCTGAAGGCAAGGTCACAAAGAGCAAATGTCGCCTCTGGAATGGCTGATTAGCACGAAGATCAAGACAACTGGCTGGCGGTGAGCGAAGGAAGGTCAAGCTGGCAAGATTTATTAGAAAATATAACTTTTCTTAAATGTGAAAAGCAGAGGGCAAGAGAATTGGAGAGTGTCATTTTTAGAAGAAATGTTTTTCCTTAGAAATTAAGATTATCTTTGTATAGGGAAGGTGCCTCTAATCCATTTTCTCTGATGATTTGATATTTTGAAGTAATATCACAGGCCAGCAGTGTTTTCCCACAGGCTGACTGCTCCCTACCTCTAGGCTGTAGAAAAAGCATGATGAATCAGTTTGCCAATTTCAGGGGCTAGCTGGTGCCCATTGTGGGTCAGCCAAAGAGCCACATGATCAGAAATGTTAATTTCAATGCTTCCCAACCTTTTGAATTGTTTTGATTGATCAGTTGTTAATATATTTTTCAGGGATTAAAAATTAATTGTGCTACTTGCAAAATTCTGGTGGAATAATTTTTTGTGGCTCAGACACTACAGTTTGAGCTCCCTTATTTATGTACCAGCAGCATACTCCTTTTATCACCCTTCTTATATTGCAAAGCTCACCAGAAACAAACCTTTAAGTGCCATTGATTTCAATGGAAATGATTTAAAAGATGCGATGAACTCTCTCACTGAAATCAATGGGACATAACAGTGCTTAACTTTGGCTGGATAATGCCAATTCCACTTTTCCCAAGAGAGCTATGCCTTGACCTTCATGACCAGAAATCTTATGAGCTCTTCTCTCCAAGAATGAACAAATATGTTTTGTGATCTTTCCTCATCATATAATATTGTTATTTTAACCTCTGTGTTGGAAAAAAAAATAACTTAAAAAACAGCCATAACATGAGAACAAGGACAAGATTCCTTAGGCTGCAACCCTATGCCTACCTGGGAGTGAGCCTAATGAGTAGACATATGTAGGATTGCAGTGTTAGTCCCCCTCCTCCAAAAAACTCCCTAATTATCATGTGAGCTACAGAGTTGCTCCCTTCCAAAACAGTGTTTTGTAAATAATTTAAGGCCTTCAAAGCCTTTTACTGTCACAAAAATGGCTCTCAGACACACCTTTTGCAAATGAGTGCATAACATAACACTGCATTTTTGTTAAATCACCTGAACGATTAGCGGTTTATTGGAAAGATACACATAAACCCAGAACGTTTCAGGGGGTTGGACTTGATGGCCTTATAGGCCCCTTCCAACTGTACTATTCTATGAAATATTTTAACACACATGATGTGTTGTGCTCTAATAACAGGTGCCTGTTATCTGTCATTTTGTCTTGGAACATACAGAACTTGACAAAAGATGCCAAACTATATGGCAAACAATGCATTTTCCACAATAAAACAGAATGGCTAAAGTTTCTTTAGCACAACCACTTATGCGAACTATTTCATTGCCCGCATATTAATAATGGAATTAGCTCACAACCTGTTCAAAGGAAGGATGAACAGAGTTTATTCTCATTAAATAATGCAGGCAGATCTACCTAACTTTCCATTCCTGTCAAAGACTTAAGCAAGACAGAACAAATAATTATATAACTGCTATATGAAAGAGCAAGGATGGATGTGGAATATACTAAACCAGGGATGGAGAACCTGTGGACCTCCAAATGTTGTTGGACTACAGCTCCGATCATCTCTGGCCACTGAACATGTTCACTGGGGCTGATGAGATTGGAGTCCAGCAATACCTGGAGGACCACAAGTTCCCCATCCCTGTGCTAACATTTCACTTCACTTTCCACATTCTCACCTTCATGGCCTTGACAGCCTGTGATCCAGAATAATCAAATTCTCCTGCTTGGCCAATGCACAAACCACCAGATCCTAGGATTAGAACTTTGGAAACCTGAAAACAAGCAACAGGTGAATATAATTAAATCATTCCTCATTTAGCAAGTAAGCTGATTCCATACCTGTTCATTCTTTCAAAATGGTTTCCAGGACATGGAAGGGTCTAGTCTTTTACTACTGCAGGAATGGGGAACATTTGGTGTTGCCATCTAAAATGGCAGGCTGAATGGCTAATTCCCAAGAATAAACACCCTAGCCTGCCAATTCAAAAGAGCAGCAAGCTTGCTATGCCTTCTTCAGAAGGTCACCCTACTACCAGCAGAAGTAGGGAACAGCAGAGGAGCAATCTCCAGCCCAGTCTCCTCCCTTGCATCACTGCTGACGTAAAGCAACCCTCCATGTGTTGGGGACTGCACTTCTACATGCAGGAAGTTGCTCTATGCACTACAAAAATTCTAAACCAGAGGTTTAGAAAGAATTCCCTGAGGCAGAAGTTATCCCTCCAACTCATGGTGGATGACAGAGATGGTAACAGGGGTGGAGAATTGTGGTCATCCCCACCCTCTCATATTGTGTGAGGGATTAAAACACCTGAATAAGGCTCATATCTGCCCAGACATCTTGAGGACATTGCTGTGCAAGGGAGGACCTTTTAATGGGCCTACCCAGTGGAAAATCCTAGAACTGGAGCCCCAGTAAGTAATTCTGTTCCAGATGTTTTGAACAGGGTACCAGTTGTTCCTTGGACAAATCTTAGGGAAAACAGATGGTGCAGACACACATCCTTATAGAAAATAATTTGAACCAGATTTGGTTTGGATGCCTATTTTTCAAATCTAGTCATAGAGAACTACCTTTGTTGCTTTGGCACTGAATCTCAGCTTTCATGCATTTAGAGTATGCCAGTGGTTATTGGTACATGGCATAAGTGATCAGAGTCTGGGTCTCATGTGCTTCCCTGACCCTCCATTCTCCTGCTTTTAAAATGGCTGCTTCCTTTTAAATGATGTTGGTTTTGTTTGTTAGTGCTTTTAGGCTGAATATCTTATTTTGTATAATCTTATTTTGTACTGTTCTGATTTTGAGTAAACTGCTTTGTGTACTTTTGCAGAAAAGTATAAATTCATAATTCAATCGCTGTCATCATGTACTCCAGTCATGCTTAACTTCCTGCATCATACTTGTTGGAAGTGGGGCAAGAGCAACTCCTGTTTGGGTTCTTTGGTTTGTATTACAGAAGGAAGATAGAGTTAGGGTCCTCCAGCTGCCTAGGTTTGCCTACCTTTACCTGTGCTCTTCTCTATCTAACTTCCTTCCATTGAACTGATATGATCTGGGAAGCTGACCTGCCCCCTTTTTCCTTTGATTTCTTCTTCGACTGTTAAAGGAGAAAGAGAAATCTTTGTCTTTTCTCTCTCTTCTGAGCCATGAGGGCAATGCCCAAGTCTGGGCACTGCGCCTCCAACTTAGTAAGTTAGAACTAGGTATGCCTTTCCTATCTACTATGTATTTCTATAAATACTCTTATTTTACTAAATCTTAAGTCTCAGTGATCTAAATGCAGGGTAAAAGCCTGCTACTTAGGTAAATACACACACGCAGCTCAGAGCGCTAAGAATCTCTGCATAAATATTTCCATAACAATACTGGTGCTAAACTTAATACTTTCCATGTTTGATTTTTACCTCAAAAGTAGAAGTTGCTGGGGGCGGGGTGGGTAAAATCCCCTTTAACCTCTCCAATCTTATCTTTTCCCATTTTTCCCTCCAGCTTAACTTCCCCAATCATTTCCCCCCTTCATTTTATTCATGCATGAGAAATCCCTGCCAATCAGCAATCAAGACCTGGATGTGACGATACATTGTGCTATGTAGCCGATCAACCAGCTGTGTGTGGACCTTACTAAGGATAATTGAAGCTCAACAGAGTGAGGGCAACACTTCCTATACCAGTCAGTCCTAGCCAATCAAAGATCAATGACAAAACAGATATTTGGCCCTTTCACAATGATCTTTGAAAAAGTGCCAAAGAGGGCTCTTTCAATACTGATGAAGCACTTCATGAAAATATTACACCTCATTTCTGCTCAAAAATTACAACCTTCTGTTCTTTGTATAAAAGCAAAAACTCAAATATTCAGAATAAAAGATTTAAACAAAACAAATTTTACTGACTAAATCAGTAAATGTGCATATACTGGTTTGTGCAATGTGTAAAGTCTCTGAAGTTGCCTTTGTGTTATTAAATTCAGCTTTCCTAGCAAGGACTCTGAATGGCTTTGTGACAAAAAGAAAAAGCTCTATAGAAAAGCCAGCACTCCAATACATATTAAGTATTTTGAATAACTTTTGAGACTCCCATGCTATTTATGTGAATGTCTGACTGTTGTTAATGCAAAAGAAATGCAAAGGCATTCTTAGTACAAGTCAGTATTCTGATCAATATGGGGTTTATATTTGCCTTTCATACTCATTCAAACAAGAACACTATAGGATCATGTCAGGAAATGTTTGCAGACTGCCCTCCATGTGTAGGGCAGAAGATGGGCCCGGATTGGAAACAACATAACAAGAGCTGAGACCAGGGACTTAGGAGGACCAAGCACTCTTTCTAGTACTAGGTCTGTGTGCAAGGAGTTTGGCATCCAGTATCCCTGTGCCTAAGGTGCAGAAAAATTGGAAAGTTGGATTGAATGACAGCCTTGTTCAGTTACCTACAGAGGTGAGGCATTTGAGTGAAGGAAATTCTGTTAACAAAAGCTAAGGGCAATAACTATTTTTCCAACTGATCAGTTGCTATAAAACTGTAGGACTGGTAAGCAAATCCATGTCAGCTTTATTGGGTAGGATACTAGAATGACTGTGTAAAATGTGCAACTCATTTGTTGACTACCACATTAACTCATAAGCAAGCGTATTTCAATATGGTTGATCGCAGCTCTTGTGTTATTTGTTCAATAGCAGATGCTCTGTGGGAGGATATAGTCATGTGGGGATGGGGGCTGGAATCTTAAAATGGAAACAGTCAAGTTTTGTTCACAGCTAATAGTGTAGGAAGGCTCACGAGATACAGAAACTTGAGAACTTGCCAGCAGTGGGCTTTGGATTCAAACCACTTCTCCATAATCACTGGTGATTCTGGGCAAGTCACTCCATCACCATTTCACTTCCCCATCTATAAATGATCTTCTCCAAGAAGATAAATGCAGTGCCTGATTTCTAAAATGTTCTGTGCCGGAGCTCAAGGTTCCTGGGAAAGGCCACTCTCTAACCATTCTCTCATATGTTCAATTATGAAAGGGCACTCTGCACAAGAGCAGAGATATTATATTTTTATTCTTAGCAGCCACATTTTCCAGTGCTCAGCCCTGGCATTTAAAACAGGTTATGAAACTGAACCTTGCTGAACATTGGCTTGAGTTAAGCCGTGGATGGACAAATGAGATAAAGAAGATTAACAGTTCCCAAGCCTCAGGGATCTCGTAGGAATTGATAACATTAAACAATTATCTAAACAGTCTGCTTTAGGGATACAAAACTCTATGTATCAATAACTATTTCAAAGCAAAATTGAGAGATAATATAACTATAATGAGTAGCATAATCAGGACAATTTTTGCAAGGTACTTTCAGTTGTCCAAATTCTCAGGTAATAGATCTGGACAGGATGTCTGCCCATCTTTTTCAATAACGTTACCAGTCACTTTATGACTGATGGCTAAATGTAAAACACATTAATAAACTGACCTCAACTCTCGAAGTTGCAGCTGCGGCCTTGGGCAGCGCTGAAGCAATGGTGGTACCTTTTCCCTTCTTGATCAGTGATATAAATGAATCAAATAAGAACTAGGGAAAGTAAATAAAATGCATGTCAGCATCAACAAGAAGAGAACATTCATATTATAAAGAGACAGAGGGGGCAGGGAGCCTATGTGGACATTAAGAGCCAAATCCTTTTTGTTTGTAATGGAGCTCTGGAGCTATTAGTTTTACCATGCTGATTCTAACTACTAAAGTAACAATGCCACATTGTGCATGATAATGAGGAAAACCTATGTTTTACTATCTTAATCTAAAAGATGTAATTCTAAAGATGATAAAGGTGATAGCCAACAATAATCATACTCTGCGTCGACCCATTAAAGTCAGTCCATTATGTCAATGGGTCTACTCGGAGTATGACTAACGTTGGCTACCCCACAAAATCTTTTAAGGATGTTTCAGGTCCTCATGGTGGGAAAACACTCTTGAATGTGTCCCCAAGCCTTTCTGCCTGGCCCCTAGGACTCTTCCTATGCCACACCCCATCCCCCCAGGCCAAACCCCTCATGACCCTGCTTTGCACCCACCTTGAGTATTTTTGCTTGGTTGAAATGTGTCCTCAATCTCTGATAATGCCTTTTGCTGGCAAGGATGGGTGATAGATAGGGGTGTGCGAGAGGGTAGAAACTAACCTATATTTGTTGCTCCGCCGGCCCTGTCCACCACTGGCATGTGTTCCCCAGGAGGTTGTCGAGAAGGGAATGTTGCCCTCAGGCTGAAAAATGTTCCTTACACCTAGCTTAAATTCATCCAGTCACCCTAATCTAGAACTTTGTTTTTGTATTTGCATTGTGAAATGCACATGAAGTTCTTCATTCACTCCAGTGGAGTGGTGGTCAGCCTCTTGTTCAGGGAAACGCTCTACGTCCATGGAGCATTTGCACCCACAAGGGATCAATGGATCAGAGCAAGCATAGCAAAAATGTGCATGTTCAGGAGACAGTTTCTAACTATTGCAACACTTCCTCCATCATGGTTTCCATTCAATTCCCCTTACAGAGCTCCTTGGTCCAGATTACTCTTCCTAACCTTTTTCCAAATCCTTGACACAAAATCATCCCATCATATAAAAACTCAAATATGGTATTTTGTATGAAATATGCACATTGTGCAAGTTAGCATAAGTCTACAGAATTACTATCATAAGCACAGGATTTGAAGGGTTTTAGTGCAATAAGCTAACATGATTACCCCCTCTGGAATTTGCCTATTTAGGATCATTAGAACTCTCTCTAATTAGATTGTGAATCTAGTTCATTTAATTAATAATTAACCTAATTAATAGATGCACTCAATATATTGAATCCCAAACCAACAAGTACTTAAGAAGCTTAAAGCATGCATCTAATACAATTTGCATGAAAATCTTAACATAGATCCAATGAGGTCTGCACTGATTTATAACAGAAGCTGCTGTAGAGAACATTTGTATATATTCACTAATAGGCAAAAAAAACTTGTGGTTTAAGAAAGTACCTATAGCCAACATATATTTCTATCAAACTTTAAAAAACAGGGAAATTGGGCAGCTATAGTGAATGCACCAAGGGAACAGGAGACCTGACCTCCTCTCTGAGATATTGTAAAAGGTAAAGGTGTCCCCGCACTTGTAGTGCGAGTTGTTTCCGACGCTTAGGGTGATGTCTTGCGACGTTTACTAGGCAGACCGTATATATGGGGTGGGATTGCCAGTTCCTTCCCCAGCCTTTCTTTACCCCCCAGCATATGCTGGGTACTCATTTTACCAACCACGGATGGATGGAAGGCTGAGTGGACCTCGACCCCTTTTACCGGAGATTCGACTTCCTCCTTTCATAGAATCATAGAGTTGGAAGGGGCTTTGTAGGCCATCAAGTCCAACCCCCTGCTCACAGCAGGAAATCCACAGCTAGAGCATCTCCTGAAGACAGCCGTCCAGCCTCTGCTTGAAGACATCCAGCGAAGGGGATCCCACCACCTCCCTAGGCAGTCGGTTCCATTGCCAAACCGCCCTTACTGTCAAGAAGTTCCTTCTAATATCCAGTCTGAATCGACGCTCTTGCAACTTAAAACCATTAGACCTAGTCCTACCCTCTGGGGCAGCAGAGAACAAATCTGTACCCTCCTCTATGTGACAGCCCTTCAGGTACTAAAAGAGTGCAATCATGTCACCCCTCAGCCTTCTCTTCACCAGACTGAACATGCCAAGTTCCTTCAACCTTTCCTCATAAGACTTGTTCTCCATACCGGCTATCATCCTCATCGCCCTCTTCTGAACCCGCTCTAACTTGTCTATATCCTTCTTAAAATGAGGCGTCCAGAACTGAACGCAGTATTCCAGATGAGGCCTGACTAATGCAGAATATAGTGGGACTATTACTTCCCTCGACCTGGAAACTATAGCTCTGTTTATGCATCCCAAAACCGCGTTTACCTTTTTTGCTGCAGCATCACACTGCTGGGTCATGTTCAATTTGTGATCCACTACAGTTCCAAGGTCCTTCTCACACGCACTACTGCTAAGCCGGGTATTTCCCATCCTGTACCCGTGCATTTTGTTTTTGTGGCCTAAGTGCAGAATCTTGCATTTGTCTTTATTGAATTTCATTTTATTAATTTCAGCCCAATTTTCTAATCTATTCAGGTCCCTTTGGATTTTATTCCTGTCTTCTATTGTGTTAGCTATCCCTCCCAGTTTCGTATCATCCGCAAACTTCATAAGGCTTCCCTCCACCCCATCATCTAAGTCACTGATAAAAATGTTGAAGAGTATCGGC
The DNA here is from genome assembly GCF_030035675.1 of Rhineura floridana. Taxonomy (NCBI): domain Eukaryota; kingdom Metazoa; phylum Chordata; class Lepidosauria; order Squamata; family Rhineuridae; genus Rhineura; species Rhineura floridana. Next base: position 5,889,781 of record NC_084481.1, on the reverse strand, counting down.
TCCAGGACAGAACCCTGTGGCACTCCACTCGAAACCTCCTTCCAGTCCGAAGCAGAGCCACCGACGACCACTCTGAGTACGGTTTTCCAACCAGTTGTGAATCCACCTGACAGTATTTCCATCTAATCCGCACTTGACCAGTTTGCTAATCAAAAGGTCGTGGGGGACTTTATCAAACTCTTTGCTGAAATCTAGATAGATGACATCTACAGCATTTCCACCATCTACTAAGCTAGTAACCTGATCAAAAAAAGAGATGAGATTAGTTTGACAGGATTTTTTCTTGACAAACCCATGCTGGCTCTGACCAATTACAGCATTGTCATCTAGATAGTTGCCAATGGACTCTTTTATTATCTGTTCTAATATCTTTCCCGGTATTGAAGTCAGACTGACCGGCCTATAATTCCCCAGATCTTCTTTTTTACCCTTTTTAAAGAGTGGAAAGACGTTTGCCCGTCTCCAATCCTCCAGCACCTCTCCCGTTCTCCAGGATTTCTCAGAGATGATGGCAAGAGGTTCCGAGAGTACATCTGCAAGTTCCTTCAATACTCTGGGATGCAGTTCATCAGGCCCTGGAGATTTGAACTCATTTAGGTTAACTAGGTATTTCCTGACTATCTCCTTATCAATCTTGAACTGCAATCCCAACCCCTTACTGAGATTGCTACCGATGCAAGGTTGCACAGTGTTCCCTTTTTGGGAGAAAATGAAGGCAAAATAGGCATTGAGCAGTTCTGCCTTTTCCTTGTTATCTGTCAACATTTTGCCATCCTCATTGAGCAGCATAAGAACATAAGAACATAAGAAGAGCCTGCTGGATCAGGCCAGTGGCCCATCTAGTCCAGCATCCTGTTCTCACAGTGGCCAACCAGGTGCCTGGGGGAAGCCCGCAAGCAGGACCCGAGTGCAAGAACACTCTCCCCTCCTGAGGCTTCCGGCAACTGGTTTTCAGAAGCATGCTGCCTCTGACTAGGGTGGCAGAGCACAGCCATCATGGCTAGTAGCCATTGATAGCCCTGTCCTCCATGAATTTGTCTAATCTTCTTTTAAAGCCGTCCAAGCTGGTGGCCATTACTGCATCTTGTGGGAGCAAGTTCCATAGTTTAACTATGCGCTGAGTAAAGAAGTACTTCCTTTTGTCTGTCCTGAATCTTCCAACATTCAGCTTCTTTGAATGTCCACGAGTTCTAGTATTATGAGAGAGGGAGAAGAACTTTTCTCTATCCACTTTCTCAATGCCATGCATAATTTTATACACTTCTATCATGTCTCCTCTGACCCGCCTTTTCTCTAAACTAAAGAGCCCCAAATGCTGCAACCTTTCCTCGTAAGGGAGTCACTCCATCCCCTTGATCATTCTGGTTGCCCTCTTCTGAACCTTTTCCAACTCTATAATATCCTTTTTGAGATGAGGCGACCAGAACTGTACACAGTATTCCAAATGCGGCTGCACCATAGATTTATACAACGGCATTATGATATCGGCTGTTTTATTTTCAATACCTTTCCTAATTATCGCTAGCATGGAATTTGCCTTTTTCACAGCTGCCGCACACTGGGTCGACATTTTCATCGTGCTGTCCACTACAACCCCGAGGTCTCTCTCTGAACCGCCAGTTCAGACCCCATGAGCGTATATGTGAAATTCAGATTTTTTGCTCCAATATGCATAATTTTACACTTGTTTATATTGAATTGCATTTGCCATTTTTCCGCCCATTCACTCAGTTTGGAGAGGTCTTTTTGGAGCTCTTCGCAATCCCTTTTTGTTTTAACAACCCTGAACAATTTAGTGTCATCAGCAAACTTGGCCACTTCACTGCTCACTCCTAATTCTAGGTCATTAATGAACAAGTTGAAAAGTACAGGTCCCAATACCGATCCTTGAGGGACTCCACTTTCTACAGCCCTCCATTGGGAGAACTGTCCGTTTATTCCTACTCTCTGCTTTCTGCTTCTTAACCAATTCCTTATCCACAAGAGGACCTCTCCTCTTATTCCATGACTGCTAAGCTTCCTCAGAAGCCTTTGGTGAGGTACCTTGTCAAACGCTTTTTGAAAGTCTAAGTACACTATGTCCACTGGATCACCTCTATCTATATGCTTGTTGACACTCTCAAAGAATTCTAATAGGTTACTGAGACAGGACTTTCCCTTGCAGAAGCCATGCTGGCTCTGCTTCAGCAAGGCTTGTTCTTCTATGTGCTTAGTTAATCTAGCTTTAATCATACTTTCTACCAGTTTTCCAGGGACAGAAGTTAAGCTAACTGGCCTGTAATTTCCGGGATCCCACCATTTCCTTGGTCTTTCTCTTGCTTCAAACATATCTGAAAAAACCCTTTTTGTTGTTCCTCGCTTCCCTCGCCAGCCTCAGCTCATTCTGGGTTTTAGCTTTCCTTACACTATTCCTGCAAGCCCGAGCCGTTCATCGGTACTCTTCCTTGGTGATGCGTCCTTCCTTCCATTCTTTATATATGCTCTTTTTTATTTTTATCTCCTCCACCAGTATTCCGTGTAGCCACATTGGCTTTTTCTGCTGCCTTCCGCTTTTTGTAATACGTTCTTCATGAACTCCCATGCTTCTTGGGCTCCTTTTTTCTTTAGTCTATCTAGCCACGGGATCCTACCCATCATTTCCCTGAGCTTGCTAAATTCGGCTTTCCTGAAATCCAAGGTCCATATTTGACTATATTCTTCTTTGGCTTTCCCCAGAATCACAAATTCCAGCATTACGTGGTCACTTTCCCCCAAGGTACCGACCGCTTTAATTCCCGTGACCAATTCGTCCCTGTTAGTTAAGATCAGGTCCAGGATTGCCGATCCCCTTGTTCCTTCTACTTTTTGAAAGAGGAAATTATCAGCAAGGCCCATCAGGAATTTGTTGGAGGCTTTGTGCTTCGCAGAGTTTGTCTCCCAGCAGATATCCGGGTAGTTGAAGTCCCCCATCACTACTACTTCTTGCCTCCTTGAGATTTCAGAGATTTGTTTGAGAAAGGCCTCGTCTACCACCTCTTCTTGGCCAGGGGGTCTGTAGTAGACACCTACTACCATGTCAGTTTTATTTGTTTCTCCATTTATTTTTACCCAAATGGTCTCTACTGGACCACTTCGTTCATTCTCTTTGATTTCCATAGAGGTGTATTTGTCTTTGATGTATAACGCTGCTCCCCCTCCTTTTCTGTTGCTTCTATTCTTTCTGTAGAGTTTATATCCTTGAATGGCTATATTCCAATCATGGGAGTCATCCCACCAAGTTTCTGTTATCCCTATGAAGTCATATTTGCCTTGATGCACTAAGACTTCAAGCTCCTCTTGCTTGTTTCCCAAGCTCCGCGTGTTGATATATAGACAGCAGAAGTCTCTTTTGTCCCGATTGGATTCCTCCGTTAATATACCATGAGCTTTGCCATGCATCCCTTTCTCTCTCCCAGTGTCTCGTGTACCCTACAAATCCTTGCATTTACAGCCCGCTGTCTTTGGATCGGTATTTGAGCTATCATCTCCATCCCCCAGAGGCTTTAGTTTAAAGCCCTCTTGATGAGTTTTGCCATACTCAAAACTTCATTGGAATCGAACTCCGGTACCGCCCTACAAATTTGTAAAGATGCAAACACAATTTGGGTTTCTCTCTGCTTTTTAATCCAGGAGGTAAGGAATGGGATCCTGTGCAAGTTTGCTGAGAATGAATTGATCATTTGCATGCTTATTGAGTTCAGTGGGTTTTACTCCCCTGCAATCATGGTTAGCATAGGTGAAATTGACCACAGGGGATGGGGAGGGGAGCAGGCAGGAGGGGGAGTAGAAGGGCAGGCTTGATCTTTTGTGTGTTTATTGAGTTCTGTGGGATTTACTCCCATGCAATCATGCTTAGGATGGGTAAAACTGACCATGGGGAGGGAAGCCTGGAGTGTGCAGGGGAGGAGGGAGGAGGAAGAAGAAAGAGGGGAGGGGAGGAGTAAGGAAGGGAGAGAAGAGAAGGAGGGGAAAGGTAGGTCTGTTCATGTGAATGCTTATTAAGTTCAGTGGTATTTACTCTCCTGCAATCATGCTTAGGACAGATAAAACTGACCATGGGGGAGGAGGAACAATAATGATCCATCTCACAGAGTAACTGTAATGATGAATGATGGTTGTCCCCCACTATGAGTCTCACGAGGTCTCCCTCAGCTGTAGTTCCCAGACATGTGTTTGCTGCACCATGGGGAAAAGCAGTTGAGGTGGGTGGCTTCAGGGGAAAGTAGTGGACGATGGAAAGCATTAATCTCTCTCTCTCTCTCTCTCTCTCTCTCTCTCGCGTGCGCTCTCTCTCTCTCTCGCGCTCTCTCTCGCGCTCTCTCTCTCGCGCTCTCTCGCGCTCTCGGTGGGTGTCTAAAAAAATGATGGGTACTTTTTCAGTACTTTGGAAGACACAAATTGTTCATCTTGCCACATCAACTTCTTATCTTTGGTAAATTCTGTTAACAAAATAACAGTTAACAAAGAAAACCAATAAACAATGATTAAAATGCGTTTTCACCCCAAGTATTCTTTCTGTTTGTCTCCATTGAGTGCTAAATACGGGCACGCATGTCCTCTTTTTCCTTGTTTCAGATCCTGATGCTGCTAGTCACACTGCCCCAACTACTCAGCACATCGCCTGAGGGCTTGCCATGAGAAATCACAGGCAGGGGATTAAGCTTCATTTTCAAATGTGAAAACAAGGAAGTGTGCGTATGAATCAATTTAAATAACTCTACAACTTCAATCATGTGAAAGACTTCAGAATGCATTTGAAAAATAATAGGTCTTTTTTTTTTAAGAAAGGGAAAAACCTATTTGCCTTTCAGTAATATAAACCATTTTTCATTTACATCAATCATATGAGATTTGGGACCCAATCCTATCTAAGCAAATTGTGCTGCAGAGTTTAATCCACAATATCACACATAACTCAAAGCATAGCAAGAACTAAGGTACGGTACTAGTAAATAATTCAGTGAGATCTATTGCATTCATGCCTTGCTTGCGGGTTTCCAGCCCGTTTGATGAAAAATGTTGAATTAGGTCAGGGGTGGGGAACCTCAGGCCCAGGGCCTTAATGTGGACCCACCCAGGCCTCTCTATCTCGCCCTCAGGACACTCCCCAGGTCACACAACCCTCTGCAAGCCATACCCCATCTCTTCAGATTGTGCCCCTCAACAGTGCTATGCCGTACCTGGCTGGAGTACTTTTGCCTGGCTGGAATGTGTCCTGGAAGTGTAAGGATGTTTCTGGATTGCCTGGATGGAGAGATGTGCATGTGGTGTGTGCAGAAACATCTAAGTTTTGTGTGGCTAGAACTTGGTAGCCTGCTGTACAAAGGTCAGAGTCACATCCACTGCTCCACCCTTTGGCCCCACCCCACCACTGGCATGCAGTCTCCAGAAGGTTTCTCATGAAGAAATGTGGCCCTCAGGGTGAAAAATGTGCCTTGCCCCTGAATTAGTTGCACCTTTGGTTTCTCCCAGCATGCGTGTTATTATGATCTTCCCTACAGATGGTTATGCCAAGTTAAAAAACAACAGATCTTGCAGAAGTTTCTATCATTTAAGGCCATAGGTTGGATGATTGCAGTGCGTCTTGGAGCAAATATAATCTGCTATTAGAGTCACTGCCTTTGCAAGGTGTGGATCTTACTTCTTCTATAACACCATGTCTGTTCCCCACTATTTATAACTTTTGGTGTATTATTTGTATTCTATCCTTCCTACAAGTTGCTCAAAGCAATGTAAGTGAGATTCCCAGAATCTCACATCCATAAAGAGGCCTGGCCCAGACCTGCTTATTTTCAAAAATAGAATTATATTAGATGCATTAAAGACATTGTCAGGGCACGGTCAGAAAACATGCATGGCACAGCTCCCTTGGTATCCTACTAATATAGTTACGGGATCACATGGCTGAATGCTTCCTTGAAGCAATCCCTTCCTGCACATAGAAAACTAGCCTCTCAGGAAAACATTTCTAGCCCAGACTTTCTCTCAATGTGCTAGATCCTTGGTATCCAACACAGTTGCCACTCACCACATGTGGCGAAATGGCTATAGATCTGTGGCGAATTGGTGCTTTACTTCTACCACCTATTTTTTAAAATAAAATTTTAAATAAAATTATTTTATACATGTACCAGTTCAAACAAGTCTGCACCCTTCACCCTTAACATTCACAGATTCGTCATTGGATCCTATACTCTTTTCCAATTTTGAAATATATATAATTCATCGAAAATCCATTTCACGATATCTACAGTTCTCAACTATCTCAAGAGCTTGTGAGACTTCTTTCTTTGGAGAGTCACTTCTTCAAGATGGATGTGGTTTTAATTCAAAGCATTCAATATTTGAAATATTATTATGATGTGGACTCATATTTTTTTAAAAAATGAGTTTGTGGTTCTAAATAGTCCAAACTCTTTTCGATTTTATGGCTCCATAAATCAACTTTTTCTGTGGTAAAAATAGTAAAATCAAAATATAGGTCACAGCTATTGGATGAAAATGTGGAGGCGGAGTTGAGATGAACATTATTGTGTATTTTTCTACCCTCAAAAACACAGCTAAAAAACTTTTGTCATGTGGCAAAAATGTTAACACATTCGCCACAATTTTGGCAAGTATGAAAAAACTGTTAAGACACCTTTGTGCTAAATCATTTACATGGATTTTTTTAACATGCATGAGGCGGCCTCCTGGATTCTCAAGTGCTAGACTGGCTATATATGCTGTTCTGAACGCATAAATCAGCTCTCAGATACAAGACAGTGACGATGGTACACAAAGTTTGTTTTGGTTTAAACAGCTACTGTGTTGTATGGGACAACTTTACACTTTACAAGACCGGACTCTTGTTCCGTACTGGGAGTAATAAAAGCATACACGAGTCCAACGGCCTTAATTCTGCCCAAAGTTTAATGCACAGAAGATTGCATCATGTCTGCTCTCAATGAAAAACATTTTGCAGAACATTTCTGTAGCGTTCCAAGGTTTGGCCAGTCTTACATGCCACATGGCATTCCTTCAGGAAGTCTTAAATCTAAATAGCTTTTTATCAGACTCAGTCCTTCACAATACCTCTGTGTCTGTTGGTCCAGGATTGGCTTCTGGGTAGAACTGCACTGTGAAAATCGGCTTGTTCTCATGCATAATTCCCTGCAGGGGGTTAAAAAAAGAAAAGAGAAGAAAGGGGTTACATTAATTTTCTTTCTGGGAATAAGAGACTTACCAAAGTGCTACTGTTGGCAAACTCTGCAAGCAATCAGGTTTAAAGGACTAGTATGATTTATGGACAAGAGTTGAAATTCATTACATTCTAGGTCTTCAAACAGTGTTTTATCCACTTAACTGCTTAGCAACTCACTCTTTGGTGAACACAATAGCATCTGTGTAATTCATTGCCTTGTGTATATGCTTTGAAATAGTGCTTCTTGTATTCCAGGCACTTAAAAAAAAATAGAGGTATGCTATCCATCTCCAACTGCCTCTCTAATATTTTCACATTATCGAATCTCAAACCCATTATGTCCAATACTGAACTTCCTCCCAAGCCCTCCTCTCCTCCCTTTAACTAGACTCACCATTTACCTTGTTGAACAGACAAGAAACCTTGCTTTTAGCTAGGCTCTGCACTGGCAGGGACCAGGTTGGGTCCTGGCTGAGGGCCCCTGCTGTCCAGAGGGGCAAAGTATGTTCTTTGGTGCGCCTGAGAAGAGTACAGTTCATCTTCCCTGTCTCATCATATTCTTCACAGGTATCCAGAGAAAGGGAGTTTTACCTCATTTGTTTGATCATTTGCATTCACAAATAGAGGCTTCCAGCCAGGAGGGAGGGAGTTGCTGTCTATCGCGTAGCCATGATTCTGAGCAGTAATGAAAGCCTGTCCATTTATCATGTTCACAACTGGTTGATTCTGTCCTCTGGAGAGAGACAGTCAAATAGAGGGAAGGAAGGAAGGGATAGTTTGGGGAGGGAATAGGTGTGTTTGAAGGGCAAGAGAAGAAGAGCACAATTAATAGCATCCGGGGGAAGCAGAACGTAACACACCGCACTATTATCATCATGGAGGAGGACAACAACTATGTTTTCTGCCAAATCTATGTATTTATTATTTGCATTTATGAGTCACCTATTAGCCTAGTCCTCTCTTTGAGGAATCAAATAATATGATAAAACAACAAATAAAATTAAAGCACAATGCCATGAAAAATATAAATGTATAAAAATGGCTATAAGAATTCCATAGGGGTAAAAATAGTGTCCAAACACTGCTGATGTAGAGATGATGGTGATGATGATGATGAACATTTATTACCCGCCCTTCACCCAAAGGTCACAGGGCAGGCTACAATAGTTTAAAATGCATCATTAAAAATAGTTAAAACAACCTAAGATCACAACATCACAAAAAACAGGGTGGCTCCTAAAAATATACATCTCAGGTGTCCCAGCCCAGGGTAAAGAAATGCATTTTCAGTATTTGCCAAAAGCTGTACAGTGAACTTAGAGGCTGCCACAGAGAATGCCCTCTCTTGGGCTACACACCCCCTGAGCTTCTGAGGATGATGGAACTACCAAAAGAGCCCCCTCTGCTGATCTCAAAACCTGAGCGGGTCTGTAGGGAAGGAGGAGGTCTTTTAGATATTTAGGACTTAAGTTGTTTAGGGCTTTAAACACTAGCATGAGCACCTTAAATTGAAATCAGAAACGAACTGGCAACCAATGCAGCTGTTTTAAAACAAGAGGTATAAGAAATCTAAACCCAACCCCAGCCAGTAATCTGGCTGCCGCATATTGGACCAGCTCAAGTTTCCAAGTCATCTTCAAGGGTAGCCCCATGTAGAGAACATTGCAACAATCCAATCTGGAAGTTGCAGAGCATGGAGCACTGTAGTTGAGTTGTCTCTGTCAAAAGGGATGAAACTGGCGAACCAGCCAGAGCTGGAAAAAGCATACCTAGCCAGTGAGGTCATCTGAGTCTCCAGTGACAGTGTTGGATACAGAAGTACCCCAAAGCTGCAGACCTGCTTAGGGGCGTCACTACCGGGGTGCGGAGGGTGTGGCCTGTACCCGGGTGTCACCATGAGGGGGGTGACACCCAGAGCCGCCCCGCCCCGCGCCGTTGCCCGGCAAGGCTGCTCCAACTCCTCCTCGGAGGTGGGCGGGCGAGACCGGGAGCAGCATCAGCAGAGTGAGGGAGGCCTTCTCCGGCTGGGTGCCCCTCCGGCGCGTGCCCTCCCACACAAGCCCAGCCACCTCTTCCATGCCCCTGGGAGGGCGCGCACCGGAGGGCCGCACCCCCCGTACTCCCGCTAGTGATGCCGCTGGACCTGCTCCTTCCAAGGCAGTGCAATCCCATCCAAAACAGGCCATCTCCCCACCTGCCATACATGGACACATAACTCTGGACACAGAACACCTCTGTCTTTTGGGGATTCAGCCTCAGTTTATTGGCCCACATCCAGCCCATCACCACCTCCAAGTACCGGTCCAACACCTCAACTGCCTCTCCTGATTCAGATGGAATAGAGAGTTAATCCATATAAGCTTTAAACTGGAGTGGCCAGTGTAGCAGGATAGTGCCAAGGAGCTGCCCTCCTCACACCAGCATTGCTGTTGCTTACCAGGCGAGGGCAGGGGCAGGGAAGCATCAAGTTCAGGGCTGTGCAGCCCATTGATGTGCCTGTGCAGCCCTGACCTCACACTGTCCTGGTAAGCAGCAGCGACAGTGGTATTGAGAGGGCAACTCCGCAGCACCGCCCTACTGTCTCAGCCGCTCCTAGCTTTTAAGATATTAAAAAGTCTAAAAGATGTTAAAATGCCAGTATGCCATACTTTGGCAGTTTCCAACTCAAATTGATTGGTGTGGAGTGAAGATAAATACTCCTGCATCTTTGCTCTTGCATATGCTGTGCTCACAAGTGCAGCTGTGCGTAACGCAGTCGTGTCATCAACCCATTAGGGATGGTTGAGAATTTCACAATAATCGAATGTGAATGAGAGCTATGCAGCTGCTTGCTTGTTTGCCAACCCAGTGAGCTGGTTGTTTTCCATGCAGGCACTAGTGGTTTCTAATTATATCAATTTATGATGAACTTAACAACATTGTTTTCAAACCCAGCACATATTTAACAGTGATTTCTTATACTAGCATTACTCTATTTGTTGTTATTATTTTGGAGTTCCCCTGTTGATTGAGGTGATGTTGGTAGGCATTAACATTCGTTGTTACATTGCTTATTGTGTCTCCTTACCTATATTAGCTCTTCATTACATGATGGGGGGGGCAGTGAAGCCAGTAATGCTTAACGGTTCTAGTAGCTTGATAAATCCATAAGCAAATAAATTTTAAAAGAAATAATGATTTTCTGAGATTCTCGCTCCCACACAATGTTGTACAAAACTGAAGTCATTCTGAAGTACACAAGTTTTCTTTAGTCTCACCTCTCATTATCAATTCATCATAAATACCATGTTTTTCATTTATTTATTTTAATGTTGCTTATTTATACTAATAAATAAGTTTAAACTGAATACATTTTTTAAAAGAAAAGGATTTATTTTTTAAAGAAAATTATTTTTATCAACATGGTGTTTTATTTGAAAGTTTTGCTTACTTTTATTTGAAAAAAACCTTTTTTTATAAAAATGCTTCCTTTAAATAAACAATTTATTAACTTCATTCCCACTTTTTTATGTTTACAGTCGTCTTTCTGTTGGCTTCTACAATAGTATTAATCCATGCACTAATGGATTTTTTTCCTAACTGAAAGTAAATTAAGCGAGCTTTACCAATCCTTTTAGCAATTTTCTCCCCTTAGGAGATATCTTGCTGATGATCTGTATCAGTCACACACATACAATGATTTCAAATATTTTGGATTGTTTACTGCCCCCTGGGGAAGATGACTGCTTGATGGTGAGTAATAATTAATAGTAGCAGTACTGCAAATAGCAAAAATGATAGGAATATAACAATATCTATGTTGTAAGATGAGATCACTCTACCATCAAGAGAATAAAAAACATTAACATTATTTTTGCAGATTACCAGAATGGGCTGAGATCGTACAAATTTAACAAAATGCGAACTGATACAGACCGAGTTTGAGCAATGTGATCAAAAGATGAACAGGTACAGAGCAGCAAACCCCATTCCTAGTCATCATACCTGTTGGCCATGGGCATTTTGTAGGATGAAGCCCCAGCTGCTAGACCAGTGATTAGATTTCCTGAACTGATTCCAAACAAAGGCTCCTGGCGATCATTCTCTAGAATCTGGATGGGAAAAGATTATATAAAAAATTACTTAAAATTTGGCTCCATACCAATGATTACTCGCCTGAGAAAAAGATGCAATCATTCTGGTTTATTCAGTGTTTCAAACCAATTTTTAAAAAATAAAATACTAATTTCTTTTCCAAATTGGATTGCCAATTCTTTCCTGACAGTAAACCCCACTGGAGCAACTTTTTATCTTAAAGGCCCCCATAGTTGATGTACTTTTCCATCTCATCTGTTCTCACATCAAAGGCAAAGAAGTTTCTGGAAGCAACAGATTAAATGATCCTAAGTTAAAATAGCCTTTCCCCCTCCTAACAAGGCATAATGTAGGAGATACGAGATTAAAAGAATATACACATCCCGAAGGTTATAAATTCTGACAGTGCAACATGGGAAGTGCAGAACAGCAGCACCTTGAGCAAAAAATGAATTCCAACACATATTCTTACCTTCCTGACATTCACAATTAGCTCTTGTGCTTGGGTTGGATCACCAGGACCACCAGAAACTAAAAGCCCATCATAGTCCATCCTGGTGAAATCATGATTCCAAGGAACCAAATGCACCTCAGCACCTCTCTGGCAAGGAAACAAAAAGGAAAGCTCAAAAAAGACTATCACATAACAAAGTGTAACCCCATGCTGAACAGTGTATCCTAACAGAATATATTACTGAGTCTGAATACAAGACAACCAAGTTCAAATCCCTGCTCTGCTACCTCAAGCATATGGACATAAGAACAAGACAGGCATTCACCGCTTCTCTAGACAGAGTGATCATTTAGCTGGCATGACGAATAGCCATCAATTCCATGTCTTTGCCCCAGAGCTTGGAAGATTACTTTTAAAAAGTAATAAATTACAGTTACAGTTACATGGCCCCAAAAAGTAGTAATTACTGTTACAATTACAATTGCTCTGAAAGTAACTGATTACTTTTCCTCCAAAGTAATCACTACAATTACATTTCAGTTACCTTTTTTAAAAAAATGCCTACAAGGTGCTGGCCTTGGCTGCTGCACCTCTAAGTAGCCTAAAACAACATTAAAAATAAACAGGTAGTAGAATAATTATTTTTATTCATAAGATAGCAATGGTGGTCTCTCCGCTGGTAAGGGTGGTGGGGAGGGAGGCTGAAGCCACTACTCAGATCTTTTCACGCCAAACCAAGTGCACCCCCCCACTCAGCCAGCAAGCATAACCTCTCTCACTTAACCATCTCCCAGACCCTGCCCTGCCACCAACTATGGGACACTCACCAAAGCAAACATTTTCCCCTGAGATGCAAAAAAGTTAAAATACTGCAAATGCCGCAGAGTAGCCAGAGAGGGTGGTGGAGGCCATTTTGTGTGCCAAGTGCAAACACACACACACACGTCATCTTTCACATCCACAGGGACATGGCACAGACAGAAAGAGAGAGACAGAGCTGTACTGCTGTGCTGTGAGTAAGATCAATAAAAGAACAACATATCTGAGGGGGGGAAATCTGGTGTCAGAGGAAAGTCACTGAAGTTCAGACCAAACAAGATGAGAACATGCGGACCATTGAAAAATCCAATTCTAAATCCAAATTCAGCCGAATTTTCACCCATCCCTATTTTGGATAAGTCCATAATCCCTCTGAAGCACCCTGCTGTGGCTCAGGATTCATCCAAATCTGCTGCACACTCCTAATTTGTGTCCACTGGCTTTCTCAATACAGCCTGCATGGACAATGAATGAACACTCTCAGCACATATTAAGAGGTTTCCCCAACTTTAAGCATCCCATTCTCCACCTTGAAAAAGCATGTCAGCCCCAACAAAAACCTAGAATGGCACGGCTGTCTTTGTTTAGTCCCATACCCCCTCCTTATTTTGACATAGGTACTCAACTCAACTCAAAAGTGCCACAACATCAGTGAAAACTCAAGCAAGTAAGCAATTTTCCACTTAGTTGGTCACATACAAAGTAAACTTATAAAAATGTTTCCACAGAAGAGAAAACTGTTAATATATATTTATGATTTACCTTTACTAGCAAACGAATAGCATTGTGCTTTAATCCACAATCCACAGCTACAATTTTGATTGGATTTCCTTTGCCATATACTTTGACTTCCTGTTGATATCAGGAGGGAAAAGAGACATTGTTATGGGCAACTTATTTATTATATACAAATCCTACCTTTCTTCCATTATGGAACTCAAGCAGTTGATAGTGTTTCAGGTGGTCTCCCATCCAACCACTGACCAGATCCAGGCCTCTTTAGACTCAGTAAGGTTGCTGCATTGTATTCCTACTGACCATGTCCTGGGACTTAGTTCATTTTATAAAGTTATTTCTCCACAGTTAGTTAAAAAGCAAACTATGTTAAGCATTAAAAAAAACTTAACCTCATTTGATATACTTGATCTATTTTTGAAAGAGGAAGTAGAAATCTATAAAACAGAGTAAAGCTAAAGAAGAACAACAAAGCAATCATAATGCCAAAGTACAATAACATCCCAGAAGAATATAAATATCAAATAAGGAACAGATTTGAGGCTTTAAACTTAGTTGACACAGAACCAGAAGAACTATGGACTGAAGTCAGAGACATGATCAGGGAAGAATGCAAAAAGACAATACCTTTAGTTAAAAAGAAAGACATCAATGGATGACTGAATAAATTCTTAAAATGGTTAAAGAGAGAAGGAAAGCAAAACGCAAAAGGAGATAGAAACACGGTCAGAACCCTAAATGCAACTATACAGTGACTAGTACAGAAGGACAAAGAGAACTATTACAATAGTTATTGTATAGAAATAGAAGAGGACAACAAAAAGGGTAGAACAAGAGCCCTATTCCAAAAGATTAGAGAAATGAAAGGGAAATTTAAACCAAGAGTAGGAATGTTGAACAATCAACAGGGGAACACGCTGACTGACCGAGATAAAAGGAAGATGGAAGCAATACACTGAAGAACTATATAAAAAAGATGCAAGGATGACAGATTCATTCACGGAGGAACCGTATTATTATTATTATTATTATTAATAATAATAATAATATAGTTTATTTATACCCCGCCTTGTTGTTGTTGTTGTTGTTGTTGTTGTTGTTATTTATTACACTTATACCTCGCCTTTCTTTTCATGATAGAAACTCAAGGCGGCTTACATATGTTTCCCAAGCGATCTCCCACCCAGGCACTGACCAGACCTGACCCTGCTTAGCTTCAGCAGGGAGCTGGCCTTATGTGCCTTAGAAATACACCAATAAAACAATACAATTTACAAAAATTAAATAACAAATAACATTATCAAAAAACAGCAATTACAACTTCCAGTGAAAATACAGGGTGGTGCAGGCGCCTGGAGCAGCAGAAACATCTCAGGCTGCCCCCAACAAAGCTGTGAGTTGGTTCTCTCTCTTTCCTTCTATGCTTGCAAGTTTGACACCTTCAGCTGAACTTCTGATCAGCTTCTCTGATGGCAAAAGATGAGTAAGCTTTCCCTAGCACCAGCCGGCCCTGCAGAAGCAGGGTGGGTCATGGCCCGGATGTTGTTTCCCATCCATATGATGAAGAACCAGAAATTTTAGAATGCGAGGTGAAAGCTGCTCTTAAAATACTTGGAAGAAACAAATCACCAGGAATAGATGGCATACCAATAGAGTTGCTACAAGCTACTGAGACTGAATCAGTCCATATCTTGACAAAAAATTGTCAACAAATATGGAAAAGAAAACAATGGTCCACAGACTGGAAGCGTTCAATATACATCCCAATTCCAAAGAAAGGGGACCCCAGGGAATGTGGTAATTATCGAACTATAGCCTTAATATCCCATGCAAGTAAAGTAATACTCAAGATTACTTCTACAACAAAGGCTCTTGCCATATATGGAGCGAGAAATGCCAGACGTCCTAGCTGGATTTACAAAGGGAAGAAGTACCAGAGATCATATCGCAAACATACACTGGATAATGGAATGGACCAAGGAACTTTAGAAGGAAATCATCCTGTGCTTTATAGATTACAGCAAAACCTTTGACTGTGTAGATCATGAAAAACTATGGAATGCTTTAAAAGAAATGGGGGTGCCACAGCATCTGATTGTTCTGATGCACAACCTATACTCTGGACAAGAGGCTACTTTAAGGACAGAATATGGAGAAACCGATTGTTTCCCAATCAGAAAGGGTGTGAGACAGGGATGCATTTTATCACTCTGTTTGTTTAATCTATACGCAGAACATATCATACGGAAAGCGGGATTGGACCAAGATGAAGGAGGTGTGAAAACTGGAGGGAGAAATACCAATAATTTAAGATATGCAGACAATACCATACTACCAGCAGAAACCAGTAATGGTTTGAAACGAATGCTGATGAAAGTTAAAGAGGAAAACACAAAAGCAGGATTGCAGCTAAATGTCAAGAAGACTAAAGTAATGACAACAGAAGATTTGTGTAACTTCAAAGCAGAGCTTGGAAAAGTTACTTTTTTGACAAGTTGACAATGAGGACATTGAACTTGTCAAGGATTATCAATACCTTGGCACAGTCATTAACCAAAATGAAGACAATCGTTAGGAAATCAGAAGAAAGCTAGGACTGCCAAGGGCAGCTATGAGAGAACTAGAAATGCAAAGATATATCACTGAACACTAAAGTCAGGATCATTCGGACCATGGTATTCCCAATCTCTATGTATGGATATGCAAGTTGGACAGTGAAAAAAGTGGAGAAGAAAAAAATCAACTCATTTGACATGTGGTGTTGGAGGAGAGCTTTGCACATACCACATACCATATTAAGTGGAGTAGATAGGATTTGTTCCTGTTATATATATTTTTGGATGAGCACTTTAGGACTTGTTTTATTACTGCTATTATATTTTACTGTTTTAATGTTTTTGTTATATCGATTTTTATTATGTAAAGTCAGTTTGAGACACTCCAGTAAAAAAACACAACGTAACAGTAATAATAATACTGCAAGGGTGATTGGAACTAGATGGACTAGATGGGCCACTGGCCTGATCCAGCAGGCTCTTCTTATGTTCTTATGTTCTTAACCCTAACAACTATTGCTTAAATGTGATTCCAACGTCCAGATAGTCACGTGGTTGTTGTGTGGTTGTTTGTTGACTATACCAACTCAGAATTCATGTGGTGGTGGACTACTTACTTCAAAGCATTCCTGTGTAAAAGTCTTTTAGCATGGGGGAAGTTAGCATTATAGAGTCACACATACATAGAATCACACAAGAGGAAAGCTGAAGTATCAGTGTGAAATGTTGTTGTTGTTGTTATGTGCCTTCAAGTCAATTACGATTTCTGGCGACCCTATGAATCAGTGACCTCCAACAGCATCCGTCATGAACCACCCTGTTCAGATCTTATAAGTTCAGGTCTGTGGCTTCCTTTATGGAATCCATCCATCCCCTGTTTTCAATTCCAATCTTGAGCCATAGCAAGATTGTACCTTTTCATTTATTGGTCCGCTACTGGGATTTCTCAGTTCTGTTTGTAAAATTTGCAAGGGTCTGTGTGATGTTCCTATATTAATGTATATATGGTAAGTGTTGGTTGTTTAGAAGATACATGGTAAGTGGAGTGAAAGAGGAGGGGGAGTGAATGGGCAGTAGAATGCTAGATGATTGGCTGAGTGTTTAAAATGGCTGAACGTATAAAAGGAAGAGTGAGAGTGGAATCTGGGGGGAGAAGAGAAAGAGTGGGTTGCTTGGTGGGGTTTGAGAGAGTTGTTTGCCAGGAGAGAGTGGAGAAGGAGGGGGGTGGAGTTCGGATTAGTATGGAGTAAAACCATATGCTTATGTGCCTTAAGAAGCAATCTTGTTAATCTTGTTAGCTTTGTTATCTTTAATAAATACTTAATTTGGTTTACCAAAGGCCTGATCCTTGGCTGGGGTTTCACAGACCAGAAGGGAGGGTAAGGTAATGACCAAGGCTGAAGGGGAACTGTAACAAATGGTGGCAGCGGTGAAGAGAATAACAATACCAGTATTCAGAGTCTCTGGGAATACTAGTATTAGGACGTGACTGGTGGTTGCCTAGCAGGGGGATCTGTTGAGATCTGTGCTAGAGCGGGGAGAGAAAAAATAAAATAAAGGACAGTCCGGACTGGTGGAGTCCCTGGTGGTGCCTAGAGACAGGCAGTAACCACGAGCAGGTAGAAACCTGACAGGGAGAGCCAGGGAAGGGCGTCACAGTCTGCTCACTGACAATTGATCTTTTCAGTGAAGGCTGATGCTAATGGGGAAAAGTAGGGCAGAAGGCAGGGACACCAACAGTAGGTGGCGCCAGAGTCAATGGCAGGCAAAGCTGAAGGCAATGCTATAGGTAAAATGTATCCTCCTCCTGCTGAACACTGAGGGCTTATCCAAACGGAGCGGGATAATCCACGGTTTCCATATTCGGTTTGTCAGCTGATAGTCCTCACTCTGCCTTTTTGTTCGCTGTTTCCCAATGGGAAAAAACGCTCTTTTGTGGCACAGCGATGATTCCTGATTTCAAACAGCAAATCACATTTTTGCCGGTATTGGAAGGAGCGGATTTAACCCGCGAAAATGCGTGACAGTGTGCGACGTCATTTGGACAACCTAAAAATAATAAACACACATAGCGCGTGTGTCACACATTTTGCAGTCATCTGGATGAGCCCTGAGACTAAGCAGGGGGAGTCTAACAGCTAGTACCATCCCCTGGACTGAATGTAAGTAAAAAGGCAAGCAAGAGGAGCTGGCTGAGAGCAGAGTGAGATGGATGGGACAGTGCCCCTCTCCCCATCCCACTGTGAAACCTCTTTACATTTTTCTAATGCTGAAGTTAAATTTGAAATCATCCCAGTTTGTTCCTTCAGTGCTGTCTAAATTAATACTTCAATATCATATAGTTGTCATTTGATTCTCTTTATTATTATTTTGTGTCTGGTGTCTTGTTCAATTTTCTTTTATTTTAATAGTCTTCTGGTTCATTTCTTGGCCATATACATAAACCTACTGCAATTATGGAGACTGAAGACCTGGGCATTTCTCATTTAATGTTCTGTTTCTGTTCATGAAAAAAGAAGGAATCTTTTGTTCCTTCTCAGTAAGAACAACATCAGGAAAACCTATTGGATCAGATCCAGGGCCTATCTGCTGCATTTCCAGCAGGGGCTGTCCAGTTCCATCTGGGAAGCCCACAAGTGGGATGTGCAGGCAATAGCCTTTTCCTACTGTTATCAGCTGATATTCAAAGATACACCATCTCTGAACATGGAGGTACCATTTAGCTATTATGGCTAATATTATCATAAATAAATAAAATAAAAATAAAAATTTATTTGTTAGTCGCCTATCTGTCCGACTTAACGGACACTCTAGGCAACTTACAACCAGAATTAAAATACAATATACAATTCATCCAATATCAAAACATCCAAACACAACAAAAAGCTAATCCACCCCAAGGTTCTTGTAGGCCTGCCTGAATAGCCAGGTCTTTAAGGCTCGGCGAAAGCTCATCAGGGAGGAAGCATGTCGAAGATCATAAGGGAGAGAGTTCCAGAGGGTGGGGGCCACAACTGAGAACGCCCTCTCCCGGGTCCGCACCAGCCTAGCTGTTTTGACTGGTGGGACCGAGAGGAGGTCCTGTGTGGCTGATCTTGTGATCATCATCATCATCCATATTATATTACATTATATAGATCTATGTATGTATATAACACAATATACATTATATAATATATATGTTACTAATAATATAAAAGTTTATATCTGATTTAACCAAAAGCAACCAACAGAAAAGAAAATGAGAATAAATCAAGGGTTATTTCTATATAAACAAGCATCTCTTAAAAATCCTATCTGCCACAAATTTGTCTAAACATCTTTCAAACATCTTAGCCAGTGGTCATCTATTTACCACATATTGTGGCAGTGAACTCCAAATTAATTATGTGTTGTGTTAAGCAGAACTTTTGGGGTTCTTTCCGAATCTACTGCCCATTAATTTAAATTAAGTGATCCTGAGTTCTAGTGTTGAGTGAAAAAACCTACTCTTGTCATTTTGTCCACAGGCACACAATTTATGATTTTCTAAACTTCTGTTATGATTCATATTGTTTGCTCTTTCAGCAACTTTGTGTAAAATTATCTTCATATGCTTGATATTCACCCTTATTGACCCACATTGGTACAGACCAATTGACGAATCTGCCACGGATTCTTAGATTATGCCTACATTTTAGTACGTTTTGCACCCTTGCAGCTCCTCCTGGGTAAGCAAGAATGTTTTCCAGTAATGAGCAACTCAGCACTCTTCTTCCTTGTCAAACTCACCAAACCTGACACAGCTGCTATTTTAAAATGCACACATTCCTAAAGTCCATGTCTGATCTACTGCTGAGCAAACTATTTTTATTCTTTTAATAACCACCTTTTAATCAGGCTCTTTTGGCACACAGATATTTCACAGCTGGAAGGCTTCATGATAAAATGATAATCTCCTAACTAAATCATTTCACAGGTGAGCTACCACTATTCAGGATGAAAACAGAAGCGTCACTCAGGAAAGTCTGGTTTGAAGGGTACGTGGATGCTATTAAAACACCAGTACTTCATGAAGTCAAAACACTGGGCCTGACTCACAACTCTGTTGCATCACACAGCACTGGAAAGTGCTGAACTGGTACATTCCACCCTCCTCATTCCCACCAAACCTCAGGCATACTGGTGTCCTGCAGCAATTATCTCCAGCCAAGAACTATAGACACATAACATTCTAGTCCATGGTGCCCCTCCAGAAGTTATGGACTACAGCTCCCATTATCCCTAACCATGGGCCATGCTGGCTTGGGCTGATGGCTGCCCCTGCACTAATCCTTGAGGGAACATGGGGGAAGAGAAACCTATTGATCCTGATCTGCCAAATTGCAAAAATCCCTGGGTATGATCAGGGAAGCACTAGCATTAGTTTCAAGGCTGAAATCTCTGGTTCCTAGATAAGCCTAGGTCTTGCAAGAGTTTTGGTTCCTGAGCTAATATGTGAGATTTTTTTTTTGTTGTTGTTGCTTGGGAATTCTAAGGAATAAAAAAATCAGTCCAGTTTTGAAATCACGGGTTAAATTCAGTCCAGTTTTGAAAGATTCCATCTGCCATCTTGATTCACAAAGGTGTCCAATTGTATTCAAACATCGTCATCATCATCATTAGATTAAATTTATATCTCACCCTTCCTCCAAAGGAGCCCAAAGGCAGCAAATATATCAGTACTAAAACAATACAACTAAACCTCTAAAAACGGTTAAAAACAACCTCCTAAAAGCAATCACCTACTCTCAAAACTAATAATTTCAGAGTAGCCTGGGACAGATCTTTCAGACATCAACAGGGATATTTTTATTTCACCTAAAATTTAATAATGAGGGAGACTGACACACCTCACTGGGGGGGAATTCCACAAATGGGGAACCACCACTGGGAAGGCCCTGTTACGGATCACCGCCAACCTAGCAACATAGACCAAAGACTGCTCCTTGATCTCAGAAACCCTCATGGATAATTTAGTTATGAAGTTTTAAGAGGTATCAAAATGCATGATTTATTTATTTTATTTATTTGTTTCATTTATAGACCGCCCATAGCGAGTGGCTCTCTGGGCGGTGTACAAAAAGGTTAAAATACAAAATATCAACAATAAAATCAGACAACAAACAATAAACACAAGCAGCAACTAAAGAAAAAAATAAAAAATAAAAAATTTAAATTATAACATAAACGCTTAAAATGCCTGGGAGCATAGCCAGGTCTTAACCTGGCGCCGAAAAGATAGAAGCGTAGGCGCCAGGCGTACTTCTTCGGGGAGGCTGTTCCACAGTTCGGGGGCCACTACAGAAAAGGCCCTAGATCGAGTAACTGTCCTCCGGGCTTCTTGATGGGTTGGTACCCGGAGGAAGGCCTTAGATGCTGAGCGAAGTGACTGGGTAGGTTCATAGCGGGAGAGGCGTTCCACAAGATATTGCGGTCCCACGCCATGTAAGGCTTTATAGGTCAAAATCAGCACCTTGAATCTGGCTCGGAAACAAATAGGTAGCCAGTGCAAACGGGCCAGAACAGGTGTTATATGTGCTGACTGGCTGGTCCTCGTCAGCAGTCTGGCTGCTGCGTTTTGCACTAGCTGAAGCTTCCGAACTGTCTTCAAGAGCAGCCCTACGTAGAGTGCATTACAGTAATCCAGCCTAGAAGTTACCAGAGCATGAACAACTGAGGCGAGGTCATCCCTGTCCAGATAGGGGCGTAGCTGGGCTACCAACCGAAGGTGGTAGAACGCATTCCTTGCCACCGAGGCCACTTGCGCCTCAAGAGACAAGGAAGGATCGAAAAGGACTCCCAGACTACGAACCTGTTCCTTCAAGGGGAGTGTGACCCCATCTAGAACAGGGTGAACATCTACCATCTGGGCAGGGGAGGCACTCACCAACAGTGTCTCAGTCTTGTCTGGATTGAGTCTCAGTTTATTAGCTCTCATCCAGTCCATTATCTCGGTCAGGCAATGATTCAGCACATCCACAGACTCACCTGTAGAAGATGAAAAGGAGAAATAGAGCTGCGTGTCATCAGCATACTGGTGGCAACGCACTCCAAAACTCCTGATGATGGCACCCAGAGGCTGCATGTAGATGTTAAAAAGCATGGGGGACAAAATCGACCCCTGAGGGACTCCACAATGGAGAGTCCAAGGTGTCGAGCAATGTTCCCCAAGTACTACCTTCTGGCGACGATCCGCCAAGTAGGAGCGGAACCACTGCCAAGCAGTGCCTCCAACTCCCAACTCCGCGAGTCTCCCCAGAAGGATACCATGGTCGATGGTATCAAACGCCACTGAGAGATCAAGGAGAATCAACAGAGTCACACTCCCTCTGTCCCTCTCCCGACAGAGGTCATCGTACAGGGCGACCAAGGCTGTTTCAGTGCCAAAACCAGGCCTAAAACCGGATTGAAACGGATCCAGATAATCGGTCTCATCCAAGAGCACCTGGAGCTGACTGGCAACCACCCGCTCCAGAACCTTGCCCAAAAGGGGGATATTTGCCACCGGTCTATAATTGTTCAAGTTATCTGGGTCTAAGGAAGGTTTCTTCAAAAGAGGTCTCACTACAGCCTCCTTGAGGCTACTAGGGACTACTCCCTCACTCAAGGAGGCATTTATCACTTCCTTGGCCCAGCCGGTGGTACCAGTCCTGCTAGCCTTGACCAGCCAAGATGGACAAGGATCTAGAGCAGACGTGGTCGCCCGCACCATTCCAAGCACCTTGTCCACTTCCTCAAGCTGCACCAACTCATCCAATAATGAAAGACAAGACCGTGTTCTGGACACTTCAATGGATTCATCTGTCGTAACATCAGAGTCTAGGTCCCTACGGATGCATGCGATTTTATTTTGGAAGTGCCCTGCAATGTCGTTACAGCGAGCTTCAGATGTTTCAATGGTATCTTGAGGACCAGAATGTAAGAGTCCTCGTACAACCCTAAAAAGCTCTGCTGGGTGGCAGAGAGATGTCTTGATAGAGGCAGCGAAGTAGGACTTCTTCGCCGCCCTTACCGCTTTTATATACGACTTAGTAGAGGCACTTACCAAAGCATAATTGCATCCGTCTGGAGTTCGTCTCCATCTGCACTCCAGCCTCCTTCTCTCTTGCTTCATCACTCTCAGCTCCGGGGTATACCACGGAGCTGTATGAGCTCTGCATCGAAGAGGGTGCGCGGGAGCGATCGTGTCGATAGCCCAGGCCATCTCTGTATTCCACAGTTTGACCAAGGCCTCGACAGGAGTGCCAGTACTATCAGCTGGAAAAACTCCCAGAACCCTCTGAAAACCCATAGGATCCATAAGCCTCCGGGAGTGGACCAACTTAATAGGTCCCCCACCCTTGCAGAGGGAAAGAGTCGTCGTAAGTCTAAAACTCAGCAGGCGGTGATCTGTCCATGACAATGGAGTAGATGAAAAATACCCCACCTCCAGATCACCATCTCCATGACCAGTGGCGAAGATCAAATCAAGAGTGTGACCCGACACATGCGTTGGGCCAGTAACAAATTGAGACAGCCCCATGGTTGTCATGGAGGCCATGAAGTCCTGAGCCGCTCCAGATAAGACAGTCTTGGCATGAACGTTGATATCCCCCAACACCACAAGTTTGGGGGACCTCAACAACACCTCCGAGACTATCCCTGTCAGCTCAGCTAGGGAAGCTGTTGGGCAGCAAGGTGGGCGGTACACCAACAAGATTCCCAGTCTGTCTCCTTGGCCCAGTACAAGGTGGAGGCACTCTAGACCAGTCGTCATCTGGACAGGATGCCTGGTGAGAGAGAAAATACTCCTATAGACCACAGCGACCCCGCCTCCCCGGCCCTCAGATCTGCCATAGTGCTGCACCGTATACCCAGGTGGGCAAAGCTGAGAGAGGGCAACTCCTCCCTGCTCACCCACCCAGGTCTCGGTTATACACGCCAGGTCGGCACCCTCATCCACAATTAAATCATGGACAAGGGAGGTTTTATTATATACCGACCTGGCATTCAAAAGCAGCACCTGGAGATCTAAGGGCTGGCTGATAGAACAACCAGCAGTTCTGTGGTCTTGAGGAGAACCGGAACAAGGCACAGACACAACTTGTCTGGGGCGAGTTCCCCTTACCTGGCATGTTCTCCTCCTAACGCCATACCTCCCATTACCCGTCACTACGCTAATTGGGGCCCCCGGAAGCCCCCCCGTTAAATACAAAGCATGCTCTCCCAGGCACATTTTAAAAAATATTTAAATACAAACAAACACATTCACACAACAACGCATAAAAATACACATAAATATACACAAACACGTCCACACAATCTCATTCATACACACAACAGACAAAACAAACAGACAATTAAAATGCACCCAAACAGCAACAATAGCAGCCGACGTTAAAATTCTCCTCCGCATCAAGCTTCATCCATAAGTAATGTCATGAAATAAAGTTGTAAAATATCTGCCCGCGACCCAGTAAACAGCAAGTAAGCAAGCCGGAAGGACAAGACACGCCCCAAGCAGCGAACTTGAATGGAGTGGCGGCAAGCAGGCAGAAAGCCAGGATGAAACAGCGACAGAGCAGCAGGCAGAAGCAGCAGAACCCAGCAGCATCGATCCAGCGACAGAGCAGCAGGCAGAAGCAGCGGAACCTAGCAACATCGATCCAGGACTCACAGGCGTGTCGCAGCCGGCGACCGACGACAAAGCCGAACACCGACCAACAGGCAGTCCAGAAGACCCGGAGAGCAGCGGCAGCAACAACAAAAGCCAAGGCAGCAGCAGTTGTAAATCCGAAACGGCCAGAGCCACGCCGGAGACCAAACAACGGGCCCAGAAACAAACGGCCCAAAAGCACTCGAGAAGCACCCGGAGGGCAGCGACTCCTCGAGAACCGCAGCAGCCAGGGCAGCAACGCCGCGGCAACAGCGGCCCCCGACACACTCCAGCCGTAGCACGCCAAAGATGGAACTCCGCAACGGGTCAGAGCAACCCAAGAGCCGCGGCTCCGCCCCGAACCAAAGGCCAAAACAGCAAAACTGGGTCCAGGCAAAGATGTAAAGTCCAGCCACAGTCCAAGATCGTACCAACGCTGGCATAAGCATAAGCATAAGCAAAGACATCGATGATAAGGTAAGATGATAAATACCAGGCGGTAGAAAGGGAAGAAATTAGGAGCTGAGGTGCAGAGCTCCCAATCAAACATCCTCTCTCGTCACCTTCTTTGAGCGAAGAAACAACTTTCCAAAAGCCAATGGCAAGGCATTTGTATTACTCCAAATGGTGTGGTTAGTGGGTGGATGGACTTGTGTCACTGGTTGCCATGTCGTCACAGACACCCCATCCAATATATGCCCTTGATACCAGCTCAACCACAGTCCACACAGCACTCCTTATTACAAATGTTGTAGTTACATCAACAGGGGAAGGGAATAACATTTTTTCCAGAGACTCAGTACTATGGTTTGAGTTCATGGAAAATACTGGTTCCAGGAAACAACTACACTGCCCAGGGGAGCATCAATTGGATCCACCATGGCAAATGGGCAACAACTACCACACTGTCAAAAAGTGTGTCTTACTCTACATCTAACAGAGCATGAAAAGTTAAAATGATGAGAGAATATGGGTAGGTTTCTTTTTATTTTATGTAAACAATTCTGTATTCTGTCTACCCCTTGGTTGCCACATGAATTAAATTGTGGGCCCTTGAAACAGCATGCTCAAGAAGTTTCAGTAGGAAAAAATGTGGTATTGTTTTACTTTAGTGCCAAAGTAGATAGGATGGGAGCAGCAGGACAGTAAGGTGGGGTGAAGAGGGGTTCAGCAGTCCTCAACCATGCACACCATTTGATGTAAACATTAGACCTCCACCCTTTGCTTAGTATATAAACAGGACAGGTGTGTGAAGAACAGCCAGCATAATGCGATGCGGTCGCAGGATATAGTCTGAAAAGCACAGGAGCCCAGCACCTTGTTGAAGCTAAGCAGGTCTGGGTCTGATCATTCCCTAGATGGTTGACCACCTGGGAACCACATGAATGCCGCCTTGGGTTCCATGATGGAAGAAAGGCAGGATGGATATGTAAGGAAATAATGTGGCTCCGAGTCCTAATTCATATTGTATGGAATTAAATGCTTGTACTTTCTGAAATACATAACGCTGTTGCAGGAACCTGAATGTAACTCACTCAAGTCAACAGCAACCTCCTTGCAGATAAAGCTGAGAAGCTTTCAACTGAATCAATCCATTCTGCAAAACGCAACCTACTATGGTTTCATAGAAAACCATAAAAAAACCACCCTAGCCTTTCTACCCTACCATTGATAAGACAATTCTTAAAATGTTGCTGCATCTTGATTTACACGAAAACAGTTGTTTTCTAGGACATAGATTATCATGTCCCATAATTACCACCAGTGAAGAGCTTAGTTAATTGTCAGTTTTATTTGTGATGTTACTTTATAAGTCTATAAAATAAAGTTATAAAGATAATGAGATCACAGGAGTTCTGTTAATCTTTTTATATCTCATTTGTGTATGCTATTTTCAGCTTCTTTATAGCAAACCCTTCTTGTTAATGGCACAGACGATCAACAGCACCCACTCCTGCTGCTTATGTATTCTATAAAATAGTTAGAACTGAGTTTCAGATATCCACTGGGGCCAGACAAAATTAACAGGAACCATTTCTCAGCCGTTTCACCCACTTCAAGGTTAACTGTTTTATTTTTATTATATTTTGAGGGTAAGATGAAATTCTTTGTGGTGAGATGAACAGAACTGGAGCAGCCACCATTTTCTTTTTCCTACAAAACTATTCTGAGATGCTATTTGATTTTGGGGAAATTCAGAATGGCTGCCATCATTAAATAAATGGCTGCCTCCTTTGGTGCTCACTGGGAACTACCTTTATAGTGGACAGCAGATGCATCTCATCAGAAAAACACAAACCTTTACAAAATTGTCAGATCATTTCTCGAGCAGCTCATTTCAAACAGTACAGTGTTAAAAGCCTCTCCAAAGAAAAGGAAGTGATTGAAGCAGGCTAGTTAACAGGTCCACCAAGAAGAGGTACGGATGGGACTACTATACCAACCCAGGGTCAGCAGATAACACAGACTCTGAGGTTTTTTACTTTCTTTAAGTAAGCCTTTATTCTTTGTTGACTCAGAGTTATGAAAGAAAATGTACAGGCACCATTCTAACCAATTATTTTGTAAGAAAGGAGCCTGATCCTACACTTCAGCGTTTTTAGCCAACAAATAAAGTAACAGCTGTGACTGATGAGCGCTATAGAGAAATTATATCTGCCCAAAAAATGGTTTCCAAAAAATCCTTTTTCAAACATTACAGAATAGACTTTCTGATTCACTATGAAGTTGTTTTTGCATCTTCATTAGTACATTTGAGAGTCTATTTTTCCCTCTAGATTGAGATACTGGAAAAGGGACTCCCTGGTTCATTTTGAAGACTTTTCATCTGGTGTAGAAGTGATTGTTGACCAGATAAAACAGGGGGGTTTCCAACCCATGGGTGGGGGGGGAATAGGCAGATTCTTGGGGATGGGTTGTTGCTGGTAGTATAAATTCTTAAATGGGTATATTCCTGTCAAAGGCTGAAATCCTTTATATTAAAAAAGAGGTGACTGTTTGACCTGTGCTGGTAACATTGCTATAATTATTATAAGGTATACATAAATCACCACAACAAATAATCTTACAATACACTGCTGCTTTTTAACAATTTATTATTGAACGTGCCCAAGCATGGGCATGTGACCCTTGTCTGCCGTAAATCTTAAACCTCTTTTGGTGCACCTGCACGCACACACACCCCTGAAATACTATGCCTAGTCTTGAAGGGGTTGTAGTATTTTTAGCCTAAGATCAATTTATGAAAGCCTTATATAGCTGGTTTACAACTCATGAAATGTGTGTTCTTTGCATGGTTTAAGGCTGGCATTAAGGAAGAGCAGGGCTGTTGTGCCTTGAACAGCTGTGGCAGGCAGAAATTCAATAGGTTAAACCTTTTCTAGTATGGAAATACAATTATGGGGAAAGTTTCACCTGTTGGCATTCAGTCTGTCAGACAACATGTAACTTGTGTGTGCTTCCTGATTCATTTTAGGCCCCCTCTCCCCCCCAAAAACACAAAAAAACAGGATACAACTTTGCACATGGCATAAATCATATGCAGATTTGTGTCCTTTTTGAGCTGGAGGCTCAATTCATGCACAATGTAATGGGCCTAGAAAATCCTTTTGGCATCCCTGTAGATTTAAAAGTATAAAGTCAAAGAGTTCGATTCCATGCAAGCCTATTCTGAAAACCTGGAATACTAAATAAATAAATAAATTTGGATTTTTCATTTTTAAAAAAGTAAGTCTCTTGAGGAAAAAAGCCAAATATGCTTTATTTGAACTCAGACCCAATTTTCCTACAGGTGTATCATGCCAGGGTTTGGGTGAGGGGGACAGGGGAATGAGATATTAAGAATCCTATGCATGCCTAATCAAAATAAGCCCCATTCAGGTCAGTGGAACTTACTCAATAAACATACTAAAGAATCAGCAAAATCATCTGGAGAAAAAAAGGGCAGGGCAATTTTACAAAATCATTTCTCATTAAATTACGGGGTCAATTTCACAATGTTCTGGTTAAATCACTGTTTCTCCCCATCCCCAGATTCCACAAAGTGTCTGTCCTCTTTCATTCTGTACAGACCAAGTATTTGTATTGCATCAAATAACCAAGAGAATACCTTCAATTAACAGGGGACAAGACTCCAGCTAAAAGAGGACCCTAATAATCTTTGCTCAGCAGTAAGTCCCACTGAACTAAATAGAGCTTATTCACTGGTAAATGTGCTTAGAATTGTACTGTATGAGGCATCTAATCTCTATTAAAGATAATTTAAAGTGAAGCATAAAAATCGTAAATCTCACAGCAATGCCTATTTTTTTCTTTGAATGTAGAGTTAAGGCTAACCTACCTCACAGGGCTAACCTACCTCACAGGGGTCCTGTGAGGATAAAATCCACCTCACAGTGGATTTCCTCTTTGCAGGAAAGGAAATAAATAAATAAATAAATAAATAAGACTCGTGCTTGTCTGAATGGAGAATGGATATATTGGTGGTTGGGAGCAGGAAACAGAGAGATCTCAGTCTTTTGTGTGGCTGGAATACAGTCTGAAATACAAAGCTAAAAGTCATATCTATTGCTTCCACCATATTTTGCATCTGGTCCTATCCATCAATGGCATGCTGCCCTGGAGACTGTCAACAAGATAACGTGGCCCTTCAGCTAAAAAGATTCCCCTCCCCTTTTCTACAAGGTTCAAAACTGAATCTTTACCTTTGTTGAAACTTCAGCAATCAAGTTTCTCTTGTTTGGGTCCAAAAATTGCACAGGCTGACCCTCAAATTCAATCTTCCCGAGAACAGTTCCCTGTTGAAATAGAAACTGAAACAGGTGAGTGCAAGAAAGAAAGAACAGTGGCATTAGGTACTTACAAGCTTAATTAGCTGCCCAATACCTTTTTAAAGCCTTTGTAATTGTAGACAGTGTAAAAAAGGGGGGTTGCTTGGTTTTTAAAAGAGAGAATGAAGATAACTGAAATGGGTAGTAAAGATTTCCTGTGACATTATGACTTGACTATCATCCTAAGGGATGCTGTACCAACCCAATCCGACTGTAGAGTAGCAATAAGGTTATGTAAAAAACCTTTCCATCTATGGACGGGCCAGATGGTTACACAGTTTAGCTCTCATGATGAATCTTGTATTCTTGACCCATACCTTTGCCAGACTCACACCAAGCTGGGTACTGGAGCTTTGCCAACTTGCCATTTTATGGTCTCCCATTATATGTGGGCACTGTGCATTTCTGATCATCTCTCTCAGCATATTTGTGTATGGCCCATAATGGAAAACCAGTTCCATTATGGGTGACTCTGGGCAAGCTAATGTACGTCTGACTGCAGTATGTTACAAAATTGTTACAAGGACATATGTCATGTAAATCACAAACCATTTTGCACATGAAGACTCGGTTCAGTTGAACCTCCAAGCCATGGTTTGAAGACAGGAGTTTCTTATTCTGTTGTGGAGTGCAAGTATTGAGCATGGTTTGTCAATTCAGGTGTCATAGCAAACTAAGGTTAGTGTTAAATAGGAAATGGAAGCTGAGAAGGATTGAGAGAGAGGAGGAGGAAAGAGAAGAGATTGCTCGAGTCTGTGATTTGGATGAACATCTGATTTGAACCAATAAAATACTGCGAACTTAGTTTGTTAATATTAATGGCAAAAAGTCACATCAATTACAACCCTCAGATGGTTTAGACAATGTTGTCAAGCTGTTTTTTTTAATGAAAAGCATGATCCTAAACACTAGCTCTATGTTTTCTGTCATAACTGAAATCAGTGGAACAATATACAATACAGAGTATATATATATATATATATATTCACCATTTTACTTGCTGTTTACAATAAATACTATAAACGGTCTTCAACTCTTTAGTAATTTGGTATTTTCTTGCAATATGGAGGATATTCTTCACATAATTTAGTTAGCTGCTTTAATAATGTCTACCCAGGTTAGCGTGAGAATGGTTACTATGATAGAGAAATGGCTGGCCATTTTGAGGAGCTAAATAGATAGCTGAGTGCTGCTTTCAGCCTAGAAAAAGGCAGCTGATTACTCTCACACACATGATGAAATTAAGCCTCTCTGTTTACCTTCAGAATCCATTTACACAGCCACTGTTCATTTACATATTCATCATACTGAAACTCTGTTCTCACCCCTAATTTACAAAAGGACATGGAATGAGTAAAATATAAGCTAGCTGGTAAAGATTAAACAAAAGGGGAAAATCACATTATGCATTTCTAAACAAAAAACCTTCAAGCAACCTCTCTCCTTACACCTCAGCATAATGTGTGTCACACCATGCCATGTGTGCTAAGCTATTGCTTCAGTAATGAAAGTGTATGTATTTTATATGCAAAGAATATTGCTTCTTTCAGTGACATGGATCAGGAAGCTAAATATCATAGGGCTATTCTGCTTAAGAGTTATAACTCAGTGGTAGTTAGAGTATGTGCATCACAACATACAAAGGTCCCAGTTCAATCTGTGACATCTCCAGGTAGTGCTGAGAAAGGTTCTAATCTGAAACTCTGGACAGCCACAAGGTAGATGGGCCAGTGGTTTGGCTTTGCATTTTACAAGACAGAATGAGTGAATAAGTAGAGAGTGGGGCTCTCTTTGGGACTTTTTAGAGCAACCAAATGTTGGGGGGGACGGGACAGGAAAGAACCACTTTAGATGATTCATTGTATCACTACAAGCCTTGGGTACCAGGTTTACGAGGTGAAAGTCACTCAGGCAATGCTAGTCTGTAGTATCACTTCTTCAAAAGCCACACCAGCCCACCATAAGTCTCTCAGCCTCAGGCAGAACACAGTCGAAGTTGATCCGCACAGTATAGTGTGAAGTTGTGTCTCCAGAAACTGGTGCACCATGGAGACATCTTTGGTTTGCTTGTGGTATCCTTAGAGCATTATTGTGCATAGTTTGGTATGATACCTGAAATAACCATCTGTGTACTGCCTGAGAGACATGTACCAACTGTAGGCAGGGGAGGAAGAAACCCCAATAATGGGGATGAGAGGAAGTAGTAGTCCTATGAGGCTGGTGTAGCTTCTAAACCTAGTGCATCACCCAAAATTATGCTTCAGTTTTGCTAATACAAGTAAAATACTACATTTTTCTTCTGCTCTCTGAATTACAAGGGGCCTATGAGTTCGGATTCATGCTTGAAGAAAGATTTGCATGCTGGCTTGTATTTTTTCAAAGGCAGAGAAGCGACTGATTCTTATCCCAGTATGTCTTGCTTCTACCTAAATTCTTTTTGCACATGGTACTGTTGCGCGCCACCCCAATCTCCAAGAGATGAGAGAACTCCAAGGGTCCCTGCACTTGCCCAGGGTTTGGTTTCCTTGGAAAGAAGCTCAGCAGAGTCTATGGTGTCTTTATGAAGTATGGTTTATTTACACACAGTCACAGCCTGAGCATAAGATGGAGGTGTTCAAAGCATCAGCAGTCCAATAGATCTTGCTTTTCCATCAGGTTCGTAGGAGGCATCCTGAAAGCCATGGTGCAGGGAGCCAGCCTATCTCTGTCTCTCCAGTTCCCAGCCTTTTCTCCCACTAAACTAAAAACACAAGCCTCTCTTTGGCCTCAGGAGGGGGGGGTGCTCTCTCCTGCACAGTTTCAATAACAGTAGGATCCCTCTGGTCCATTCACCAGTTAATAGGCACTTGACAGACCAATTAGCCCACCTAGCCACTCTATTAGATTAAGAAAGGAGACTCATCTGACCAGCAAAGCAAGCGTCAAAAAGCACACATCAAACACATTTCAAAAGGCAATACTATCAGGAAGAATTCCTACAGCAAATCAGTACACAGTTCTGTAAGAACAACCCCCACCCCCAAACCATGCAGTTGCCCACATGGCCCTTTGTCTAGGGGCTTCATGGAGTTCCCAGTCCAAGCTGATTACTGCTGCTGCCTGCAGGGTCTTGGGAAGCATCTCCAGGGACATATGAATCTTTGAATCTCTATTTTTGTTTTCTCATCAGCACATGGCAGACTGTAGCAATCATCCTCCCATTCACTACCTTGAAAATGTCCTTGGCCCAGTCCACTTCATCCCCTGCCCCAAACTCCAAATCATACCCCTGCCACAAGTCTTTATCTGGGGGGCATCTTCTTCAGGACTAGCTGGCCTAGCCCACCCAGGTTTGCAGAAAGAAATCTTCCTCTCTGTTCTCCCTCACCATCTCCAGTGTAAATTGTGGGCCCAAACAGAGGCAGGCAACCCTCCCAGTGTCTCTTGCCCTCCAGACTCACAGGACCCTGGATGATTCTCACTGCTGGAGCTTGCTCAGGGGCTGCACCCATCATAGGAGCTGGATACCACCCTATAAGGCCATTATTTATTTATTTATTTCAAAAATTTATATACCACTCTAGTTCCGAAACTCAGAATTCAGAGTGGTGAACATTAAAAAACAGAGATAATACAAAAACAACATAATAGAATACCTAAAAACAAATAAGTAAATTAATACTAAAAAGTTCGACAACACATTCACACATTAAAAGCTAGTTGAAACAGGTATGTTTTAATCCGCCGACGGAATTCAATGAGAGACGAGGAACGTCGTATCTCAGATGGTAAATTATTCCAAAGAGTAGGGGCTATGACTGAGAAGGCCTTCCTCCTGGTGTTCATTTGGCGGATCATGAAAGTTGAGGGAATAATAAGAGTGCTTTCAGAAATCAATCTCATAGGGCGATAGGTTTTGAATTCAACGAGACGGTTTGTCAAATATACCGGCGCCAGTCCGTGAAGAGCCTTAAACATTAGAACCAGAATCTTAAACTGATGTCTGGAGCTAATAGGGAGCCAGTGAAGATGGTAAAGAAGAGGTGAGGTATGAACCCGAGGACCAGTTTTAGTGATCATCCTCGCGGCCGCTCTTTGTGCCTGCTTGAGCGGTCGAAGTGCTCTAGCAGAAAGGCCAACATATAAAGAATTACAATAGTCCAGTCGAGAGGTTACTAAGGCCTGAGTTACTTTCATTAATTCTGATGTTCCTAAAAATGGGCGGAGTTGACGGACCAGTTTTAGTTTTGCAAATGTGGCTCTAGACACGGCTGCAACCTGGGGTTCAAAGGTTAGGGCTGAGTCCAAGATTATACCTAAACTACGGACTTGAGATTTTAAAGGGAGAAAAACTCCGTCAAGTGAAGGCAGATGTCCAGTTCCTTGGGGGAGATTTTTGCCAATGAGAATGACCTCTGTTTTTTCTGGGTTTAGTTTCAATTTGTTTTTATTCATCCAACTTTGCACTGCTAGGAGACATTGATTAAGGCAGTTGACAGTCTCTACAGTGTTCGGTGGAAAGGAACAATACAGTTGTGTATCATCGGCATATTGGTGATAATGAATCCCAAATTTTCGAATGATTTTTCCTAAAGGGCTTACATAAA
Source organism: Rhineura floridana (assembly GCF_030035675.1). NCBI lineage: Eukaryota > Metazoa > Chordata > Lepidosauria > Squamata > Rhineuridae > Rhineura > Rhineura floridana. The sequence goes on along the minus strand of NC_084481.1, from coordinate 5,855,872 downwards.
TATTAAATAACGTCGGGGATAAAACAGAGCCCTGTGGAACGCCATATTTTAATGGCCAGGGTTTAGAGCAATAATCCCCGAGGGCAACTCTCTGAAGCCTTTTTTCCAAAAAGGAGCGAAGCCATTTTAGTACTGTACCTCTGAGACCCATTTTAAAGAGACGGTCTAACAGAATGCTGTGATCAATTGTGTTGAATGCGGCAGATAAATCCAATAAAACTAGAAGGGACAGATTGCCTTTGTCATGTTCTGGGCCACCCAAGGGGCAAAGTCACTTGTAAATTTTATCTCACCCATCTCTCCAGGCACTGGGAGCTCCTCTTGGGCTTGCACTCCCATCTCAGGCTGCTCCTCCTGCACTTTTTCTTTCACAGCTATTTCTCCGGGTGCTGGCTGTTCCTCTTGCACACACGCCTCCAACTTTTCCTCCTGCACTTTCTGTGGCACAGCCATTTCTCCAGGTGCTGGCAGCTTCTCCCCATGCACACATGACTCCTCCTGCACTTTCTCTTCCACACCTGGCACACACGGGGTGAAGAATTCTATCAACAGCTGCTCTTTTCCTGCCTGTAGTTCACCTTTCTCCAAGGCCTTTTCTTCCTTCTGCCTTACTTCTTCAACAGCAGGCACACTTGGACTGGAGAAAACTATGAGCAGCATCTCTTCTCCAGCCTGTACTCCACTTTCCTCCAAAGCATCTTCCTCTTCATTTACCAGCCTGTCCTTCAATTTGTGGGGCTTTACCTCCAGCTTTCCGGTGACTTCCCCGCTGGCAGGCTCCTGGACAATCAAGACCTCTTCCTCCTCCACTACTGACTGTGACTCCTCACAGTCCAAGCCCTCCAGCTGCTCATCCACTTTCTGGATCTCTTTAGCCACCCCAATCTGGGTGCTCTGCAACTGGACTCCCGGGTCACTTTCAACCCCTTGTAGCAGCTGATCAGGAGGGCTCTCACCTCACATGGGGCCTCCCTTTTTTCTCCAAAGAGGCTTTCCATTCTCTCTGTAAATTGTTGCTGGTCCTCCTAGTGCTCTCGTTGCCTCTGCTGCTGGTCCTCCTGGTGATCTTTCTCAATTCATTCTGCTTGCTGCTGGAACATCAATTTCATCTGTTCCAGGAGAGTTGCTAGTCCTCCCACCATTTTGACTCAGGCTCACCTTGTTCCCAATTCTTCCTCCAGGAAAATCAATTCCACTTCTGACACCAGTCTTGCACACCACCCCAATATCCGAACGGTGAGAGATCTCCATGAGTCCCTGCGTTTGCCCAGCATTTGTTTTTTTTGGAAAGAAGGTCAACGGAGTCTATGGTGTCTTTATGAAATATGGTTTATTTACACACATTCACAGGGGGTTCAAAGCATCAGCAGTCCAACAGATCTTGCTTTTCCATCAGTCTCATAGGAGGCATCCTGAAAGCTATGGTGCAGGGAGCCAGCCTCTCTGTGTCTCTCTAGTTCCCAGCCTTTCCTCCCACTAAACTAAAGCATCTCTTTAGCCTCAGAAGGGGGGAGCTCCCCTGAACAGTTTCAATAACAATAGGATCTCCCTGGCCTATTTGCCAGTTAATGGGCCCTTGACAGACCATTAGTCCACTTGACAGACTCATTAGTCCACCTGACCACTCTATTAGAGTAACAAAGGAGACTCATCTGACCAGCGGAGCAGGTTTCTCAGCTGCAGAGCCCCCTTCAGTTGCAGGGTTCCAAATCAGAGGCTGGAAGGGACTCACAGAAATCATTTATCTCAACCCCCAAACCCATAACGAGTGGTCGCCAACCAGCTCCAGACACTCTTGGATGAAACCGATTATCTGGATTCATTTCAGTCCGGCTTTAGGCCCGGTTTTGGCACAGAGACAGCCTTGGTCGCCCTGTATGATGACCTTTGTCGGGAGACAGATAGGGGGAGTGTGACCCTTCTGATTCTCCTTGATCTCTCAGCGGCTTTTGATACCATCGACCATGGTATCCTTCTGGGGCGACTCGCTGATTTAGGAGTGAGTGGTACTGCGTGGCAGTGGTTCCGCTCCTATTTGGCGAGCCGTCCCCAGAGGGTAGTGCTTGGGAAGCATTGCTCGGCACCTTGGGACCTCTGGTATGGGGTTCCACAGGGGTCAGTCCTGTCCCCCATGCTCTTTAATATCTATATGAAGCCGCTGGGTGCGGTCATCAGGAGTTTTGGGGTGCGTTGCCATCAGTACGCTGATGACACGCAGCTCTATTTCTCGTTTTCATCTTTTTCAGGTGAGGCTGTCAACGTGCTGAACCGATGTCTGACCGCGACAATGGACTGGATGAGAGCTAACAAACTGAGGCTTAATCCAGACAAGACTGAGATGCTGCTGGTGGGTTGTTCTCCTGACGAGATGGCGGTTGTTCGACCTGTTCTGGATGGGGTTGCACTCCCCCTGAATGATCAGATCCGTAGCTTGGGAGTTCTTTTAGAACCATCCCTGTCGCTTGAGGCTCAGATCTCCTCGGTGGCACGGGGTGCTTATTACCAACTCTGGTTGGTGGCCCAGCTACGCCCCTGTCTGGACAGAGAGAACCTCGCCTCCGTAGTTCATGCGCTGGTAACCTCGAAATTAGATTACTGCAATGCGCTGTACGTGGGGCTGCCTTTGAAGACGGTCCGGAAACTGCAGCTTGTGCAGAATGCAGCGGCCAGATTGTTAACGGAGACTAGATGGTCCAACCACATTACACCGGTTCTGGCCCGCCTGCATTGGCTGCCTATATGTTTCCGGGCCCGGTTCAAAGTGCTGGTTTTAACCTACAAAGCCTTACACGGCACAGGACCACAATACCTGTTGGAACGCCTCTCCCGATATGAACCCGCCCATACACTATGCTCATCATCGAAGACCCTCCTCCGAGTCCCTACTTATAGGGAAGCTCGGAGGGCAGTAACACGGAAAAGGGCCTTTTCAGTGGTGGCCCCCAAATTGTGGAATAACCTCCCAGAGCAGATACGCCTGGCGCCAACGTTACTATCTTTTCGGCGCCAGGTTAAAACTTTCCTTTTTGCCCAGGCATTTTAATCATTTTAACCATCTTAATCATGTTTGTATGTATGTATTGGAATTGTTTTAATTTAATATTCTGTATTTTAATTGCATTTTAATGTTTTATATGCTATTGTGTTTTTATGTTGTTTTGTTCTTGTTAACCGCCCAGAGAGCTTTGGCTATGGGGCGGTCTATAAGTTTAATGAAATAAAATAAATAAATAAATAACAGTACATTCTAACTCAGGGATGGGAAATCCATGGCCGTCCAGACACTGTTAGACAGCATCCCTGACCATTGGTCACATTGGCTAGGGCTGATGGGAGCTGGAGCCAACATTACCTTGAAGCCCATAGATTCCCCATCTCTGCTCCAACCTAATTCAACATGCAAATTGCCTCCACCATTCCATCCTAAGACTGTTACAACCTGCAGACTGGGAAAATGTCATTTTCTCTCCTGGAGGAAGAGTTCTGGTGAACACAAAAGCTTGCACAATACTTCGTGATTTTTTTGGTTGGTCCTGATAAAGGTTTTTTTATGGTAACCTGTATGGCATTTTTATAATGAACCAGCATGGCTGCTTGTGGTTTTTGCCTACCTTGTCTCGGATAATTTTAGAGAGCATCCTGGTATCGATACCATAAAGAGCTGGGACCTGAAAAAACACAGATACAGATAAATTAGCACTTAGAAATGGAAATTAGTTGCAGTGCCATCAGAATACTGAAACTAGCTCCCTTACTGGAAGACCATCTTGTAAATACTGTCCAGAAATTCCAGAAACTAACATTGATCTTACACAAACATTGATCTTACACAAACATTGATCTTACACAAACATTGATCTTACACAAAGGTAATCAACAAGGTCTACAAGGCCAGGGAGATCTTGGAAGTCCATTTAGAGTTCCCATGGGGTAAGAGTCAGCATGGGGTAACTTTGCCATTTCAGTATTACATGATGAATGTTTTGTTTAATGTACCCTTATGTGCTGAGACCTGCTATTAGGATGAACAGTACACTGCCCCCTGATATAGCAAAGGGTGGTTTTCATCTAGCAAGGATGAAGCAAACAAACATAGTATTTACAGCACGAAGCCAACTTTAAATGCATAAAGAATATTGTGAGAACTGGGCCTTAAACGATTACAAGTTAATAGGTTCAGATTTCAGCTAAATACCAGTACTTGTGGCCTACAGGACAGTAAACAATGGAGCAATATGTCATAGCTCTGGAGATTTTTCTATTAAGACGTTTTATTGCCTTATCTTACTTCTCCATGAACTCTGTTGGGGATTTGGGATTTCCTTTGTTTACTTATTTGTTATTTGTAAAGTATTGTTATTTGAAAATCTTAATAAAAATCATGGACAGTGTCATCAGAGGAGACATGTCTACATACACATTTATACTTTAACCATCCTGCTTCTCCTTAAAAGAATTCTTTTTTTTTTTCAATAATTTTTATTCAGATTTTCATAAAACATACAAGACGAAATCATAAAACATTCAAAGACAAAAAACAAAATCAAAAATAGTTAAACAAAAAGAAAAAAAGAAAAACAAAACAAAAATAAAAAATAAAGAGTAAAATATTGACTTCCCATTTGTCAAAGATCAAATCAGTTATAAGTCTATAATATATAACAATCCTGTCTCTTAAGTCATATTATAAAATCACTTTCCTCCAGTAATTATCTTACTTAATCATCAAATCTCATAAACATTACTTTATTCTTTCCACAAAAAGTCAAAGAGAGGTTTCAATTCTTTAAGAAATATATCTATCAATTTTTTTTTCCAGATAAGCATATCGATTAATCCATCTCATTACTAATTATGATAATCTTATTGTCATAACCATAGTCAAAATAAACATTTCAATTAATCCATCACATCAGAATCTGTTAGGTTCAGTAATTTCAGTAGCCATTGTTCTATTATCCCTATTAGTTCCATTTTCCATCTTCCATCTTCAGTAGTCTTATTAAGTCCAGTAATTTCAGTATCCAATCTTCCATTATCAGTATTCCATAATAATCTTGCTGTCAAAGCCATAGTCATATAGTAAGAGTCTGATGGGAATTACCTCTATCCCAAATATTTTCTTGCCATCCATTCTGAATAGGTTGCTGAAATACTGCTGTAAAATCATATCTCTGTTCTTTTTTTCAAAATACACTGGGTCATCTCTTGAAAGTTTTTCCATTGTCACATGGCTGCAGTTAATTCCATAGATTTTCTCTATATTGGGCTCCATCACATCATTCCAGTCCAGAAGATTATCCATGCCATTGATAACTTTATCTCTAGAATCTTCATTAATTTCTTCAGAGATAACATTGAGTTCCAAACAATAGATTTTATTTCTAAAGTCCATAGACTCCAAATCTTGTTCCTGTTCCACGTTTGTTCCAATCTCCGGGATCTCCTCTCTCACAGGGACCCCTGTTCCAGTCTCCAGGGTCTCCTCTCTCACAGGGACCCCTGTTCCAGTCTCCAGGGTCTCCTCTCTCACAAGGACCCCTATGTCTTTAATCTCCTGTGTCTCCAAACAATAGATTTTGTTTCTAAAGTCCATAGACTCCAAATCTTTTTCCTGTTCCACGTTTGTTCCAATCTCCAGGGTCACCTCTCTCACAGGGACCCCTATATCTTTAATCTCCTGCTTCATTTTACTCAATTCAATTTTCAGCTCCTTACAACCCTGTCGCAGGTTTTGTTTCGTTATCTCAATCTCATCCATTATTTTCTGAAACATAGTTATTTCCAGATTCTCAGCCACTTTCTTAATTGCCATTTTAAAAGAAAAATATAGGAAAACCACTTCTTATTTCAGCAACAATTGGGTTAATACTCCAAACTTGGTGACATCACAGTATAAACAGAGCAGACAGCCTTATCTCTCCATGCTTAAGTAAACAAAATGCAGTTCCCAGGATCGAAACAATTAATGGCGGTCGTCAGGAAACAGATTCGTCAAAATAAAATAGACCAAAAAGAGAGTAGTCTCAGACAATATAATATTCTTCAAAATAAAAATCTGGAATAGAAATCCCTCTTCTGTGTATATCTTTAGAATGCAAATCCAGGACAGCTTTTTGCAACAAAAACAGAGATAAGCTATTAATTAGTGAGTAGCAGAGAGAAGTTATGGCTCCCCAGTGAGATGTCAAAAACCGATCAATCTGGCAAATCTCTTTTAAACAGCAACAATTTAAGTCAAGTAAAAGAAAAATATAGAAAGAAGGGTGCTTGCCTGTTAGTGCGTTCTCTCTTAGAAGATAAGATGAACGTTCGCTTTATCAGATAGAGCTTGTTGTTGAAAATCCGTCCCACCTTCGTCGGCTGGACCTCGTCCCATAAATTAATGAGATCTGGTCGTCCCAACAAAAATAGGCTTTGAGGTTAATCTCTTCGTTTCTCCCTACCCGGGAGAAGTTTAATCAGTCAAAAAAAAAAAATCTGACTGATATATCTGAATAAGCTTCTTTTGAGGCAGGAGCCCGTCTCAAAAGCAGGCACAGGCTAAGTCACCCTTCCCGGAAGTCCCCTCCTTAAAAGAATTCTGAGGACTGTAATCCATGGGAGAATTAGGGATCTCCAAAGGCATATCCACATTACAGTATTAAACTGAATGTATAGCACTTTAACTTTCATAGCTTTTTCCAAAGAATTTTGGGAAATGAAGTCTGGCAAGAGGCTTGGACTAGAGAGAAACTTTTCTTTTAAGAGCGATCTCCTCCCCTTATGTGCCTCATCTGAACAATTCCCAAGATTTCCTGGGAGGAGGCACTATATGTTAACCCAGGGCTCATCCAAACGGAGCGGGATAATCCATGTTTTCCATATCCGGTTTGTCATCTGACAGTCCTCACTTTGCCTGTTTGTTCACTCTTTCTTGATTAAAAAAACCCGCTTTTTTTGCACCCGCACACACAGTGGGAGGACCCGTACTTCTTGCTTTTCCCCAACTCCGCCCATAACACTCCCCCCTATCAGCCAATTGGTCCACAAAATATGACGTATGCTCCTCTCCCCCTTTGCAATGAAGCACAATAAGAGTGCGAAAGTTTGAATTTCCTGTGGCTGTAATGGAGTTCCTTGCCGCTCGCCACTCTGGAGCAGGGCTGGCAGGGGAGGGTGTCTCCAGGCGCTTATATGCCAATAATTGCTGTATATATTTTTTTGCTTGTATTTGCGATATTACGCAAAAACGAATGTATGTGTTTTTGCCTTTATGCATAGTAAACATTCTGGAGATACACACGGCTGGCAATTCTACCTATTTCTCCAGAACTGTGTGTCATGTCTAGGAAGGTAGACCACCAGTCTCTATGGTTGTTGGTGCCCGAGACGCTGTAGCAAAAAACGTTTGAACGTAAGAGCGCAAAAGTTTGAAGTTCCTGTTGATTCGGTAATAGTGGCTCTAATGGAGTTCACCGAGTTTTTGGCTCTTTTACAGCTCCACTTACAGCTATTACATTTCTGCCTTGTGCAGTTGAGGGCATCCGGAGCCCAACGGGCACCTGGACAGGGTCCTGTGCCACCCTGGAGCCCAGGAACAGCAGGAGCCCAAGCAGCGCTGGAGCCATGCCTGGCTTCCTCGGCTCCTGTGGGGTGGTGGTGGAGGAGGGTACTTCACAGCAGCTGCACTGGGGAAGGTTTGGGATAGGAAGCGCCGTGATGTAGCAAGCTCAGTGCGGCAGGAGGTGGCGGTGGCTACATTTACCCCCCTTCTGGCAACACTGTTAACAAGCCAGGGCTTGGGGGAGGGGGATCTCCACCTCTCCCCCTCCCAGCCCCTCCCACCCAGCCCCCAAAAGCCTTTCCTAGCTAAGGAACCCCACGCGGCTGCTGGATCCCTCAATTCTTGGGGGCTGGTGGTGGTGGTGCCTAGTCCAGGGCCTCCCCTCCCCCCTTTTGCACACACACACGCGTGTTGGACACATCCGTTCCCCTTTCTCCACTTTGACGTGTTCCCTCTGATAAAAGAGACCTGCAAACCACTTATCTGACAATAATTGCTGTATTATTGCTTTCATTTGCGATATTGCGCTAAACTGAATGTATGCATTTTACTGGGGGTAAACATGCCCGGCAATTCCACCTATTTCTCATGGAACTGCAAGCAAGTAAGGACGTGCCATGTTAATGGGGAGCACCCACCTTCTAACAGCACCAATTTTTAATGGGGACCCTCCAAAACTCTGGAAAGGGAGGGGACACAGAGGAGGAGGAGGAGGGGAAAGAGGCGATCGCTGCAGCTGCTCCCGCCTCTGCCCTTGCCTTGCGCCCGCTCGCTGGCTCATAAATTCAAATTTCACGCTCTTGCGTCCAAGCGCAAAGGTCCAAGCTCGAGCAATAGGTTCCGGAGGGAAGGATCGGCCCCAGGCAGAAACGGCAGCGGCAGGAGGAGAGGGAAATGTGTGTGTGTGTGTGTGTGTGTGTGTGTGTGCAAAAGGGGGGAGGGGAGGCCCTGGACTCGCACCACCACCAGCAGTTCCCAAGAATCAAGGGATCCAGCAGCCTCGCGGGGTTCCTTAGCTAAGAAAGGCTGATGGGGGCTGGATGGGAGGGGGTGCGAGGGGGGGAGGTGGAGATCCCCCTCCCCCAAGCCCTGGCTTGTTAACAATGTTGCCAGAAGGGGGGGAAATGTAGCCACCGCCACCTCCCGCTGCGCTGAGCTTGCTACATCGCAGCACTTCCTATCCCAAACCTTCCCCAGTGCACTGCAGTACCTGCTTGTGCACAAATGCGGAAATGCGCATTTCCACACCTGGGAAGTACATGGCTCTGATTGGTTCAGTTTCCCGGGCTTTTCCAAGCACATTCGCACACATGCACACAAGTGAAAATCCATTATTGGATGGTAATGACGGAAGGGGTACTGGGGCATGCCCAAGGTCCGCCCATGGGCCGCCTACATCTCTATAAACCGCGGTATTGCATCCGAGCCCTTAATGTTGCAGCGGATGATTACCGGTTTACAAAAGGAAACTGCATTTTTCACGGTAATGCCAAAGCAGATTTAACCGTGCGAAAATGCGCAAAAGTGTGCGGCGTCATATGGACGAACAAAAAATAATGAATACACAAAGTGATCATGTCACACATTATACAGTCGTCTGGATGAGCCCCCAGTTTAAATCTGTAGCAGTCTCTGAGAGAATTCTCTTACAAAATCATAGTAGGCAGGAATGGAGAAAGGCCAGCAAGGGATGCTCTGATAATTGATTGTGGCATTCCAAATGCAATCAAGGATGAACTCGGGAGTGGGGGAAAAGAGAGCTAAGACATATACTTTTGTTACAAAAACTCTTGCAAAAACCTGCTGAAACCCAAGATTTCCAAAATTGTTTTATCACAATAGAAAATCTATCAAGATTTTAAGACAGGCATTCAGAAAAACATGAATATTTTTTTCCTAATCTGCATCACAATGTTCAAGCCATTCAACACCCAAGGGTATTTCACCACAGCAAATTATCTGCTTTTGGTTATCTAAACATTCCTCACCTTTTCTTCTTTCAGCCATTCTGAAAGGGTCTTGACAGCCCGCCAGTGACTATACTGATTGCTATAATCCAACACCAGCAAACCTGAAACCTGTGAAGAGTGATGGCAAATCCAACTGTAAGATATACGTTTCAATTAAAATCTAAAGTCAGTCTTATGGCAAAACAAATAGAATTTGTCACTCAGCAAAGTTTACATTTTGAGTTTTTATTAGAAGGAACATTTCTAGATGATCCCAGAAATGTCTTTCCAACGTTTATACCTTACAGAAGGAATATGAAAGATACCAATATACTGACCAATGAAACAATCAGGAATCTTCTCCCCCCCCCCTCTAAATTAAGGTATTTTAAACAGTTCAAAAGTGGCTGCTGTATACCTTAATGCCATCAGACTCCAAGAACCTGCTGAGGCCCATGTCATCCAAAGCAGCAGTATCTGGGACGCCACCATTTCCTACGACAGGGTTAACCAGTGTAAGAATCTGTCCATGGTAGCTGGGATCAGTCAGGGTTTCTGCATACCTGAGTTCAAAACATTTGAAAATGATTTCCATGAGAGAGGGATAAAAAGCCAATCAAGCCAATATTAAACCTCCCTACCAAAGCAGCAAGCATAACACTAGGTGGACTTAGGGCAAAACTTTAGTAGAAAACTGTATATGGTTGCTACTGGTTTATAATGTTTATGGACTGCATATTTTGGGATCTTATTCCATAATTAATTTTGGGGAACAAAGAACATCAAAAACATGGCTTTTAAAAAGCAGTAAAGTGCTGGACTACGACCTAGTAGACCAGGGTTCGAATCCCCACACAGCCATGAAGCTCCCTGGGTGACCTTGGGCCAGTCACTGCCTCTCAGCCTCAGAGGAAGGCAATGGTAAACCCCCTCTGAATACCGCCTACCATGAAAACCCTATTCAGAGGGTTGGCATAAGTCGGAATAGACTTGAAGGCAGTCCATAGATAAATAGCTGTGTAGAAATATAACACAATGGCTTAATACATACGAAGTTCCCAATCATGGTTTGGGGATCAGGAATATCCACAGTAGACTCAATACTTCCTTCCTTTATTCCTTCTCATGCAGGAACTCCTCATCCATAATTTGCTTTTACATCGTTGAAACTGGCAACTAACCTCCAGGCCATGATGTGAAAACACAGTTTGAAGTGGATTTGTAAACATTTGTAAAACATGATTTGAAGGGATGCATATTGTTTGCCAATTAAGATGTTAAGTTACGCAAAAGTCAAAAGCCACACAAAAGAAGGGAGGAGGACAGGGAGTGCCCAGTCATGGTTTGGTGTGATTAGCCATAGTGTTATTTTCTTTGTCAGAAGTATTCTGAAAATGAAATTGCTCTGTAAAATAATAAGAGGTTACAACTATCATTTTAACTCCATAGTTAATCATTAACATAATTGAAATGGCATGGCTAGGTATCAATGATTGTGCTGTGGCTGTAAGCACCTTGATTTTTAGAAGGTTGCTGGTGGCTAGCTAGCACCACAGTAAACATAGGTTTCTTCCAGACAACCTGTTTATTGAACATTCATCCTGATTTGTTTGCAGGAGATTACTCTCTGGCTGTTTAATGAGCATTCACTCTGATTTATTTGCGAGAAGGTTAGCAGATGTTGCATTAAAGCAGGTGTTATCCTACATTTTCCAGTGCATTTTTCTGTCTCTTTCCTTATCACAAACAGTCCAATCCTTTGGGAAAGTGGGTTTGCTGCACAAGAGCTCCAAATCAGCTTTAATTGCACAACCTGAATGTGCCACTATGCGACTGAATCCCACCTGAAAATAGCAACAATCTGGAAGTGCCCAGTGTGTGTCTGGAAGACACATGAGATCATGAATTCTAGGGCGTGGCTACCTCAGTCAATAAGGGAGCACAGAAGGTAAAGGAAGTTTACAAACCAGTAGATACACGTCTGCTCTCAGAAAGGGACTCAATGCCTTCCAGAAAGCACACCTTTCTAAGAGTCCCTTGTTCTGCTTTTTTCTGGATGTGACTTACCTGTTGGACTACAGCAACTCCATTCTGGTTAGTGACATTCTGATTAGTAACCTTCAGCCTGTGATAAGAGACCCACCAATAGCCAACTGGTATGGATGGGTGCCTAGAAACCTGTGGATAACACTAGGGTTGGTCTTCCAAAGTAGTGTGTTCATTTCTGAACCCTAGTCATCTTCCTTACATTAACAGTTAATTGCTGGAATGTCCATATGGGCCAGATTAAAAAGTGGTGACCCTAAAACTTAAAATGCACAGACATTGAGTACTCTTCACTAACATCTTCTGGGACAGACATTATTAATTTTGCCAGTACTGATGACCAAATTCACAAAGCAAGCTGAAAGTATTTTAATATTCTAACATTGTCCCTTTCTTCATGTCAGTAATATAGAATTACAACTTTATTTTCCTATCTTCTTCACTTTTTCACATCCCCAGTTCCCCCTAACACCTAAAAGCATACTCTCCCAGCCAAGCAAACAAGAACTGGTGTGCATGTTTGGAAAGCAGTAGGAGTGCCAAGACTAACCATGATTCTTGGAACTCACAAGAGGGGATGTTATTCTAAATCATATTCTATTCTGTCCTGTATCTAGGGCCTATCCACACTACAAACAAACTGCAGTGGTGGCTGGTGACAACTGAGACTGGTAGGGCAGAAGGCAAGGAAATAAAAAAAAAGGTGGAGCCACAGCCAATGACAGACAGAACCAACTAATTCTCCTTTTGTCCCCATCCTCCTGTTTGCTTTGTTCTACAAGGACAAAACTGAGACTAATGAGGAGGAAGTGGACAGCTAATTCAACCCCCTTGACTGGTTGTAAGACAGCAGGCAGGTGGACTTGGAGGAACCAAGACTGAGCTTGGTGGGGCAGTGCCCCATTTTCCTTAAAGGACCAGCCTCCACTGACAAACTGGTTTAAATAATCATTCCCTGTTCCTGGGGAACCCTCAGAATTGTACTAGGAGGGTCCCTCTGGATTTCAATCAGAGAATTCTCAGCAGAATTGCCAAAATGATTAGAGGGAGGGCATGACAGTGGTATAAAATTGATACATGTCCTGTAAAACCTGAGTGTACCAATTAACATTTTGAGTTGCTGTCTTTCATGTATCACTCCTGTTTTAAGGTTCCACCATAATACAGTAGGGCCCCGCTTATACAGCGGGTTAGGGACCAGGCCCCCACCATAAAGCGGAAATCGCCGTAAAGCAGAACCCATAGACTATAATGGGTCTGTCGCGCAAAAATGACGCAAATTGTCACAAAATCGGCTTTAAAAAGGGGAATTTCCCGCCGCTGCATTAGCAGAACGCCGGAATGCAAAGTGCCAGTAAGCGGGGCCCTACTGTACACAAATTAAAACAGACATAAACTACTCTTTCTGCTTTTTGATGATGATAATAATATCCGTTTAATGTGTTTTAAACCATGATACCTAAAGCCCATCTCTACCAAATATCTATGAATACTTCACAGAACTGAATCAATCTGAAATAATTTGTGATCAGCATCATTATTTTACATCTAGTGTATTCACCGTCTCCCACTGCAAGCAATTTCACAAATGTCATAGAGTAGACTCAATACTACTTACCCATGGCTACAACGACAGTAAGCAGCTGCCTATTATGTTCTACAATGTACCACACAGGTTATTCTGAAAGACATAGCACTCTTAGAGTGTTGTAAAAGGATTTGGATTCAGAGAGGTAAATTCTCAAGTCCCTAAACTGTAAATTTGACACATCTCACAAATTTGAGCTGCAACAATTATGCAACAATTACAGGGGGAGGGGGAAGTCAGCACTGGAACCTTGGATCATGATCAGAGATCTGAAATTATGGGTCCCAACTGGCTTGGCAAAATGCACTGTGGTGAATTTTCTCACCATGGGTAAAGGAGACTGATAGAGGGCCTGATGGGGAACTTGACAGGGAAAAAAATAGGAAATTAGCAGTGTAGGGACATATTCTTCCAATGGTACGAAACATCTTCGGTTAGATAAAGGATTTTGCACTGTGGAGAGCTGTTCTTCTTGAACTGATGAGTTTCACTTCAGCCGTGGGTATATATCACACTGCAAAAGGATGTATACCCAATGTGTTGTTTGCCAAGCGCATTGGGGTTCTTCAGAATGATTTACACGAGCTAAATCTAATTTATTCTGTTGTTGTTGTTTAAATTATATATAATTGAATAGTCGTACAGTTTTTCAAATATCAGCAAGTTGCAAGAGGCATTTTTATGGAATGCTGACATCCCTGTGAAAAGATGGATTGTCACACACTGGAAAACTCTTTAAATAATCCAGAATGTTTATGGGCTGATATCAACGAATGAGTGACTTAGCCAATTGAGAGAAATTATGTGTCAGATTAAACAATTGGTATGAAATATTCCAGGGTATAATGTTCTAGTCTTTGAATGTGTATATTTTACCAGACTAAAATAAATGAGTCCTTAGTTTTAATGTATGGTTTTTGTAAGCTTGGAGCATACATAAATATGTACGATCAGGCTACAATCATTAAAGAGTAATCCTATTAAAAACAGCTGGGTTGCTCGGAAATAAGTCAGTTATGAATTACAGCCCTAGCCTCTTGCTAAGTGTGAATTTTTTTACAGCTTAATGGTATAAAAATATAGATACAGATGTGTACCTTCTACCTGATATTGTATTGTACAAAAGTCCTTAAATACAGCAGATATCAGCCCAAAATATATGGTTAATAAACAATCTTACAGTTGGCCAAATTTTGCATCTCCATGCTTCAAGATCTCATAAAATCAACTAGTTCTTCTTTAAAAGGTCAGAAAAACTTTATGTGCAGTAACAGATGTGTAAGAGAAACACAGAGCCTCAGAGTGCACAACAGGTCCCTAGGCAACCAGCCCTGCCAGCCAGATACTGGCAGCAGGTCCATCATCAGTTCCAGAAAACTCAGACTCAGATTATCTATAGAAATATAGACAAATGATTAACCAGGGTGGAGTTATTTCAGTCCACTGGTCTTGGCTGTAAGCCACCAGGTAAGTTAGGGACAGAGGAACAGGAGGCAAGGGACTCTCAGATAACCTGCTGGAAAATAAAGCATGGAGTCTTATTTCTGAGACCAAAAGGTGTTTTTGCTAGCCTGTGATTGAACTATCTCCACTCTACATCTTCCTCTGCTTTCATCCTGACTCAGAGAGCCCATTCCAGGTCTACCCAGGTCTTGGGCAACCCACATTTTGCTTACTTATTATATGTGAACTTGCTACAGAGATGACACCTAGTGCTGGTGGTGCCTCAAGACAATCTGTGCAAGGTGTATCTGCTGGCCATACCTCTATCCTCACCTTTGCCAAAGCTGAACAAGTGCACAAGGGGGAGAGGTCACAGCGTGCTCTCATGTTCTCTCGGGAACCCTTGCATCTGATCCCATTAGACATACTGCTTGTGCAGAGGCTCATTAGATACACAGGTGCACAAACATGAAACTGAGGTGCATGTTTATGAAAACAGAAGCAAATTTCACGTGAAATCCAACTCCAAGCGTGGTGTGCAAATAAATAAATAAATACAGTTTCTGAGCCGTGTTGTTGAAGGGGAATAAATTCATCAGGTGCTGCTTGGCTTTTGTGATGTGACAAGATTTATTGCCCATAAACTATCACAAGGAAGAAAACTCTGGAGCTCTCCATCATTCTGATCTATATTAAACAGTTGTTTGTTGGCAGGTATATTAACACAGCTGTAATTAGTGTTGTCAAAAAGCATAAATAATTGCCTTTGGATGCAAAACCTTGCAAACAGATTTCTTGTCTGTAATTTAGTGTTACTACCACCAGAGAAACCACTTAAGAGTCCATCTTGTCTTGCGGTGATTCACTTATGGAGAACAGAGTTTGCAGTATCCATAATCTTGTAGGCGTGTGAAGGCTATGCTCAACCTTGATCTAAAATGCTGAGCTTCATTAAGTTAAGATCTTATAAAAGTTCTGTATGAGGATCATCACATACTATACCCAGTATGATTCTATGGCAGAAAAACATCTACAGATAGATGACATTCACAAGAAGGTTGGCCAGGACTGAACACAGGCATTTAGGGACCCAAACTACTAACTCAAGTCTGTGTTCCCTCTTGAGGAGTGTATATATGTGTGTGTGTATATATATATATATATACATATATATACACTCCCTTCCTTTCCCTTCCCTTCCTTCCTCATGAACCCTGTCTCTCTTCATTCCAAGACCTGACTTCACTTCAGAGGAAACCTCAGAAACACTCCTTATCTGAACACAATAAAATGTGGTCAGTAATAGGATTATGATAATTAATTGAACAGTTATAGTAAGAGACGTACTTTCCTCCAAGCAATTTACAACTCACAAACTGGGTGAAGTAAGAAGGGAGTAGGTGAAAGAGTGAGACAAGTGTTAGACATACAGTGGTTATATGCAGTCGAGTACACTTATCATATGTACTTATTTAAAATATTTCTGTCTGACCCTTCCACCCTGCAATGCAGCACTCAGGGTGGCCCACAATGCCATTCTACACAGCAAATAAAGACACAAAAAATATTAAAATAAATAAAAACACGTAAGATATACTTAACAATTCAAGGGGAGTGAGATTAAAAGGGTACTTATGAGGTAAAACTAGAAAAGGGGGGGAAATAAAATCAGTTTCAGACTATACCTTCAGTCCCTCCCAAACACTCTCCAGAACAAAATGGTTTTCAGAAGTCTCTGAAACACCATCAGAAAGGAAGCAGAGCAGGCTTCTTAGGGTAGGGTATTCTAAAGCCTGAAGGCCACAGCTGAAAAGGCCTTCTCCCATGGGGCTGCCAGTCTAACATCTTTCATTCCAGGCATGCAAAGAAGACCAAAGCCAGATGATCTTAAATCATGGGCAGGTACATATGGACATAAGCGGTCTCTCAGGTGCATTGGTCCAAGGCCGTTTATATATGAATAAATGGAAGTGATAAAGTCCTCACACAAAATTTCTCAGTTTTACATGAGAAGCTTTATCCAAAATCTCCCCACATGAAACATTACAATTGCATAGTCAAGAGAGGAGCCTTGTGCTCCTTCTGTGACATGGTCACTTTGGCAATTCTTATGATGGCACACAGTAATTTCATTATATCTTTATCCTACTCTTCTTCTAAGGACCTCAGGATACATGGTTCTTTTACTGTTAATTTTATCATAACAAACCTGTGAGGTAGAGTAGGCTGAGAGATATTGAAAGGTCCAAGAGGTCAGTCAGTGAGCTTTATGGCTGAGTGGGGACTTGAATACAGATGTCCTGAATACTAGTCCAACACTCTAAGCTCCTGAAGTCAATTGTCCAAGTTTCCACATATTAAACCAAAGATTGCCATGTGAGGATGTTGCCACCTCATATATGCATGTCAGCTCTAATGTGAAGTATTTAAAAAAAGTAATGCTGCAGTCCTAACCACTCTTACTAGTGAGTAAGTCCTTTGAGCTTAATGACACTTAACTCAGAGTAAACATACTCAGAGTTGCACTGCGTAGGAATGAAAAAAAAACTAATTTTTCAGAAGAAATTGAGGACAATCTTAGTACAGAAATCAGTTTTAGGATAAAGATGGAGTTGCCACCAAATATGAGAGCCATAGTTTGTGTTCCCACCTTCATGGCATATAGTACAATTTGCCCCATATTCCAAGATTACACTGGGCATTTCCTAGGCTCTATTTCATATCACCAGTTACCATGGACATTGATGTGAAAATGCACAAGGCAATGACTTTAGAGGAAAGTCAACACAGGGCTGACATTTATTGTAATATTTGACCGTTAAGATCCAAGGGCTCATCTACACAGTGATTTACTGTGTGTTTAGTGCTACTCATGTGTCCTTTTAATTCTCATGATTCACATGACGTTAACAGCAAACAGAAGCTACCACACAGTTTCCACCCTGTAAATCTGTTACTAACCCAATCCTCTGATAATATGAAAAGGGAAGGAGAAAACGTCTTCACTCCGTATCTCTAGTTATTGCAGATGCTTTGCTCTGAAGTTTTTAAGTGGATGTGTCAATCGTTCCCTTCTCCACGCCCACTCCCTCCTCCTCCCTTCATTCATTTTATTTCCTATAGGATGACAAACATCTTCCAGCTGCTCCCCTCCATTCTGCTAGCATTTTTATGTTGCTGCAGACAGTGCCTTTATTTCCCTTTTCCCTCTAACTTGTGCGCAAAAGCATAACACTGCTCAAACAAAGATTTGTATTTCAGCATGCTTGGTTGCTAAGCCACCAGAGGAAGTGGAAATGTTAAATTAGAAAGCATGGTCATTAGGAAACGGTGTGATTGATCCTTCCCCTCAGTATGAATAGAAAACACCATGCTTTCAGCTGGCATTGAGCCCTTACTGTGGGCAGCACAAATAGAAAACAGAGGTAAAAACAGTGTCAGTAATGCTTCCATGTGGATAAGCCCTAAGTAACAAAACATACAGGTATATTGTGGGGAAAATCAGTAAGAAGAAACAACAAAGCTGCACTAGAAGAGTCAAGCAACAGACAAAGATAGCAGTGCTGAGGTATAAGATCATAAGAAGAGCCATGCTGGATCAGACTGAGGAAGATCCTTCAAGTCCAGCATCCAACTTATAGTAACTGTCCTGTGGGGGAAAAACATCTGCTAGCTCCTGCTCCAGTGGGGCTGGTTGTTTTGCAGGATGTGGCTATTCGTGTGTTTTATAAATATTGCTAGCCACTTTGAGGACTATAATCGAAAAGTGGGATAGAAGTCTATTATGTAAATAAGAGCATAGGAGTGAAGAGTTTTGCAAATGCAAAGGGGGCATGATTTGACAACAGCTTAAACTGAGGAGAGGCAAGATCACAAAGAAGGCAAGGGTAAAAATAAACAAATTTTCAAAATGGTTTGGAGGACCAAAAGCTCATTCAATTAAATAAAGGTGGTAAGTATTTTATTGGCACTGCAGAATGAAAGCAGATTTCTTGATAAGATAAATAGGTAATTTTTCCCTTACCCAGCCAGACCAGTATTGAACACAACCTCCCCAGCTGTAGAGGACGGATGACCAAAGGAGTAGCCCTTCATCTTTGTCCCATCTTCCAGCACCAAATTGGCTGTCCGTGCCTAGAGAAAAAAGTCAATGAGACTCATCATTTATAATTCCTTTTATATAACTCAAAACTCCTTCCTTCCCCCATCTTTCACTCTTCCATCATCTAAAACATGTAGAATGGCATGTTCTCCTACATTAGATTTATGACTTTTGGCCAATAGTATGTGAACTTCCTGCCTGTGGCCAGTTATGTGGCCTGTTGTACTAGAAGTACCTGTTGTACATCTTTCTCTCTCATAACCCTGCAGCAGCGGATGCCACTTTTACTGTGACGAAAGGTCTTTAACGCCAGCTCTGACACAGATGTTCCATGCAGGGAACATGGAACGAGGAGGGAGTGGGCGTGGAGAAGGGAACGATTGACACATCCACTTAAAAACTTCAGAGCAAAGCATCTGCAATAACTAGAGATACGGAGTGAAGACGTGGAGAGGTTGGAAGTAAAGAGAAAGCGGAGGATGGGGCAATGCTTTTTGTGCCCACCTGTATGGCATCATATAACTGACAGCCTCCTACGCTGTAGGAGGTTATCCCTGCAGTTTTATATATCTGTGGTTTTTTTCATCATTCTGTGGTCACTGAACATACTCAGTCCTCACTGGACTATTGCGTGGCTAGGGAAGTTCCTCCTTAGTTCCCCCCCCCAAAAATAATTCTTGTACTTCTAAAAACCTTGGGGTTCCCCCGAGCATGCTCATACATCCCTCCTATTTCTCAGTGGCCCCATTTTGGCTACAATCCTGACGCTCCCTAGCTGAATTCTCTATTAGTACAGCCAATAATGGAATGCATTAATCCCAGTGGAGGCTGCTCTACCGGCAGTGCCCCACCAACTTCAGTCTACCTTCAACCAGCCCCCACTTCCCTGCTGTCTTACTTACAACCAATCAGGGTGTGGCTCTGCCTCTCATTGGCTCTGGCTTCATCTACTGCCACTCTCCTTGCCTTCCACCCCACCAGTCCCAAATGGCACCAGCAATCTCCACCACCGATGAATACAATGCAACTAGTATACAATATAACTGATAAAGAACTATATTGATAAATTCAGTTAGAATTGTAAGTGTTGAGTTCTATTTAATCCACTTCCTAGGTTACTATAAGTTATAAGGAGAGCCATGTTGAGAGAAAGTCCCCTACTTTACCTTGCTTTGTTGCAATTTTAATCACTGAAGAAGTTTTTCCATTATCAAAAGATTCCAGAAAGACTGGAGGGACCTTTTCAGCCTTCTAAAATATGGCAACTGCATGTTCGTTTTAAGCTGAAATATATTTATGAACTTGCAAAGCAAGCTTTTTATTGATATTTCAGGTCACGAATGGAGCGAAAACGTCCAAAATCAGTCATGAATTACAGTACTCCCCTGAACACACATTCCTTTTGTTTTAAACGGTGATAGTGAGACAGCCAGCCCAGCCACCCTTTCTAGGTATTGAATGCCATATAGGATGGTACAAATCAGGCATTATTATTTAAATCAATTTGAGTTAAATCAAACCAGCCCTGGGTCAAGTGGGTCTTTTCTGCTGTTTCGAAGGGTATTTTGAAAGCTCCAACCAATCACAACTTCCAGAGGTGTGGTTACTACATATTTTCAGCCATGCACATACACTTCAAGTTGTACAAACACAGAGACATGTTGAATCTGCTTTAGAATGAGGACATAACTTTTCTGAAGGAATCAGCTGCTAGAAAGGCTTTAACTTCCATCTCATTCCTTGACATGGCCTTCTAAAGACAAATGCTGCTGCATCTTCTGGTTTCTGACCCTTCATCTTACACTACCCATAGGTTTCCAGCTCCCACAAAAAGCCAAAGCAGTAAATTCATTTTTTCAGTTCATTCACCTGTACTCCTCAATCTTAGCTAAGGACATAGCAAACAGTCTCCTAACCCCCAAAGCAATATGACCCTATATTGCACATAAAGTTTTCATTAGCCTCACAGTCTGCCTCCCCTTTCTTCTGAGACTAAGGATTATGGTGGCTTCTCTTCATTCATACAGTAAACCAGCATCACATGAGGACCAGAAACTGGACTTAGATTTTGGGGAACTGATTCTCTCTCCTAGCCTATCTGCAAAATATGAATAATACTGACTTCTCTCACAGGTTTATTTATTCAGTACATTTATATATGTTTTTCTTCCATCATAGCACCATACATGGAGGTCACGAGCAGTCTCACATCTTGGCATTAACCAGACCCAAATTTGCTTAGCTTCAGCAAGATTTCTGCCTCATCTGCCTTCAGACCATGTCCCGGGTTGCTGAGTAGGTGAAATGCAATAAATATTTCAGATTAACAGTCTGCTTCAAAGTATCTGTGAAGGGAAATGAAGTCCCATGGAATTAAATGGGACTTATTCCTGTGCAAACATGGCTACTGCAACCAAGATGTAAATGTGTTATAAAACTCCTTCGTAGCGTTTGCAAGCACAAGGTTGCACTATTTGATCTTACTTACTACTCTGCCCAAAGGGCCTTGCATAACACAGATGAACAGTACTCTGTATGTTTCTAGATAGGCACATATTTTACTGTTTTTGATTTATCATGATCATTATTTAAGAACAGATTTGTTTATGCAGCACTCCTGAAGCACTTATTTTTATTCAGCTTGCAAGTGTGAACATTATCACACATCCCTCAGCTGATACGCTGCAGCTTTCTAAAGGAAAAAAAAAAAGGAAAAGGAATTTTGAAAAAACATTAGAAAAAACCACTAGGGCTAATCAGTTCTGTGAGTTAAATATTTCAACTTGAACTGAAATTAAAGATCCCTTGATCCATATCCCATATGCAAATATTCCTTAGAACCTAACCCACAGCTAAAGTCTTCTCTATACTGTTTTGTTTGTTGAATTCCCACCACCCCTGCTAACATGCTGTACTCAGATACTGGTAATATGCACTGGTACATTCTTTCCTTCTTGTTTAAGTAGGACCTAATAAACATATGCAGTTATTATTATTCATGTAGTTTTATTTTTATTTGTTTTACTCTATAGTATCCACAACATACTGGGATGGGATGTCACTTATGTCAGTGCAATTCAAGGACATGTAATACACTTCTCTGGATTATTGAAAGCATCATATAAAGCTCCTGCTGGGAGAAAGGGCGGGATATAAATCAAAATAAATAAAATAAATAAATAAAGCACCACAGAAAAATAGACCAAGTTTTAAAACATCTGATCCCAACTAAATAGTAGTAGAAGAAGAGGAAGAGGATCTCTGAGGTCACTTCCAGGTGTCTTGTTTATTGAGCATTCATCCCAATTTGTGTACAGAAAGTTTTCGTAAAGATTTGATGACGTCAACTATTTAGTGAATATTCGTTTGTTTGGGGTGGGGGAAGGTTATATACCACACTTTCCATTGCATTTTCACATCACTTTGCATATAACAAAAATGATTTTTTTGGGGGGAAGGGCATTTGTGCGCAAGAACCTTAATTGTGCAACCTGAACTTGCTGTTATGTGACAGAATTCCACCCACAAAATAACAATCTAGAAGTAGCCTACATGGATGAGTATTTTGCACACCATTCTTATGTCAGTTCCAGCATTACCTTTGTCAGTATTCATCATTGTCAGTACAATTACAGTTCCCAACAACATATAATGCTGTATATCTTCCTGGAGGTCCCATGTACATGGTTGTATTGTCTTCCCAACATCTGTGTCCCTGAGATGACCACTATATCTTCCTTGTTCTTCAGACCACTGATCATACAAACCATTTAAATGTAGAGAAACAGTTACTTATAGAGTGGATCATTTAGAGTCCAGCCTAGGAAACCCAGGGCAACATCCAAGGTTACAAGCCACAGAAACACCCATGGACAAGAGTTTTATTCTGACAATGATCAGTGGGAGGAAGGGACGTGTTTTGCTCCAACCAGGCTTGTTTGTCTCTTCCTGGGTTTCCAAATACAGGACGCTTTCACATACTATCAAGTCAGACATAGACTGAGAATAAACAGGAGTGCACATAGGCATGCCACCAGCCCACAAACTGATTATGAAAGGTGACCTCCGATTATTTACTATTTAAAGATCATTTTAGCACTAACAAATGATTCACAGACTTCAAAAACTGATCACTTTTGGGATGTTTCCATTTGTGCTTCATTACCACAGTTGAATTTCTGTGCTTTGATATCCATGTATTTCAGTGCCTATTTAGCAATCAGCAAACCAATGGAAGATCTTTGCAAAGGCAGTATTGTGTTCTACCTACAAACACAGCCAAGGACGTTTAAGCCAAGGAAGAGGCTTTTCTGTGTCATCACCAATCACTTGCATTGAACACCCTGCATACAAACATGCCCCCCATATAAAATAAGTGCATCCCTTTCCATTTTTTATCATTCCAAATTCAACCACCCACAATTTTAAACTGTGAAATTGTTCCAGTTGCGTAGAACATGGATAGCAAGTAAACATATCTCCATTCAAAAACCCATAATTTGATATCAGTTTTTAAATGAAGTATTCCAGCCTCCCTGAGGAGAACCTCTGTGCAGACTGTGACCATAGCCCTCCTACATATTCTTCTGAAATAATTCTTCCACTTGGGGTCACTGAAAACTATAAGAATTAGCCAGCCTGCTGTTTTCCTCAGTATTGCCTCTCCACTTCCAATGAAAAAATCTACTTTTTTACTTTCTACCTGCCTCCTTCAAATATATTGAAAGAGGCCTTTTATAGTTGACTGAAATACTCTTTAAAGCCAGCATTCAATATTTTTCTCTTCCTTTAATTACATTTTTTTAGTTTGCTCCTAGGGGTTTTATGGATCTCCCAATCCTTTCCTTGCCCTGCCGGCTGTTTTGTTACAAGCTCCCTGTTTATTGCTTCACTCATGCTGCTCTTTACATCTCTCACCCTTTAAATTCAGGGTCTTTGGATGAGTATTAAATGACACCAGCTTTAACAGTAGAGATTTTTACACCTTTCTAAAAGGCACTGAAACTTTACAGCAGCTGCCACCTTCATAAGGAAGCTCCCGTTGAAATGAATATTCTGCTTTATTAAAAGTCTTTGCCTCCTTCCGAAGGTACTGGTAAAATCTGCTTGGTTAAGCCTGAGATTGGACAGGGACTCAGATTTATCACTATCACCTCTCTGTATGGAGAACTGTATATCCAGGGTTTAAGCTGTGATTAAAATGTAGTTATCCAAGGTCATCATGGAAGAATATCTTATTGTAAAAATGTAAATGGACTGCCTTCAAGTCGATCCCAATTTATGGCAACCCTATGAATAGGGTTTTCATGGTAAGCGGTATTCAGAGGGGGTTTCCCATTGCCTCCCTCTGAGGCTGAGAGGCAGTGACTGGCCCAAGGTCACCCAGTGAGGTTCATGGCTGTGTGGGGATTCAAACCCTGGTCTCCCAGGTCGTAGTCCAACACTCTAAAAACATAAAAATCAGGACAGCTGGATCACCTATAGCAAAGGTAGCCAATGTGGTGCCCTTCAGACACTGTTGGACTTGGACTACAGCTCCCATAATCCTTCACCATTGGCTATTCTGACTGGGGTTGATAGGAGCTGTAGTCCAAAACATCTGGAGGGCACCCTATTGGCTACCCCTCAGCTATAAGGCTAATTGGGTAACCAACTTCATGGCTGCCACTGGTGGAATTTGCAGACAGAAATGTCTGATGACAGAAGTGAGCTTCTTCCCCTTCTCCCAGCACGCAGGCCACATACACAGTTTCTGCTGTCTGTGGCAAAAGCTCTGGGGAAGGTGTTAAAACAGGCAACAAGTAATGAATCATGATGAGTCCAGAATGATCTCACCCATGGTAACCCAACCCTTGGTTCAGACGCCCAAATGGTATATATTATCAATGCAAATGTGGAGACGTATCTGTAGCCTAGACTAATAAAAAGTTTAGTGCCCTCCTCCCCCAAAGAGTCACTACCTTGGATTAGTGCTCAAAAATAGAGTTGTTTTGTGATGTTTGATAAACCCAACTCAGCAGGTTTCAGCACATGTCAGGGACACTTATGTTTGCAAAGGTACAAGCCATAGAACTGAAAACATCTCTATGTAACCACAGTACACCTGATGACTCAACTAATGACTCCCCCTCTCCCCCCAAAAAGGAGGAGTGTGGATTGTTATCATTTTACTGCGTTTTCCAGGAAAGAAAAATGGCCAGCTAAATGTTATTATGACAGAAACTATATGTTGAAACATGTGGAGTACATCAAATATTTTTATGCCACTTTTTAATTCTTTTGTTCTTGCTTTTTAGACTGCATTGTTTTAGCCACAGCAGCTACCACTCTGGAAGTTATTTCATTCTTTTATGGCTTGTGAGCCACCCAGAGAACATATGTAATTGGGTGGCCTTTATGAAAAAAATGGAAATGGACTGCCTTCAAGTCAATTCCGACTTATGGCCACCCTTTGAATAGGGTTTTCATGGTAAGCGGTATCCAGAGGGGGTTTCCCATTGCCTCCCTCTGAGGCTGAGAGGCAGTGACTGGCCCAAGGTTACCCAGTGAGCTTTATGGCTGTGTGGGGATTCGAACCCTGGTCTCCCAGGTCGTAGTCCAACACCTTAACCACTACGCCACACTGGCTCCCTGCCTATTCAAATACAGTAAATAATAATTTTAAAAATGATATCATTCTGAGGATTTGCAGGTTGTGTGTGCTGACCCTCTCTTCTTTCTGCCAATAAAAATATGGCTTTCTTCTACCC
This sequence comes from Rhineura floridana, assembly GCF_030035675.1. Classification (NCBI taxonomy): domain Eukaryota; kingdom Metazoa; phylum Chordata; class Lepidosauria; order Squamata; family Rhineuridae; genus Rhineura; species Rhineura floridana. Next base: position 5,830,449 of record NC_084481.1, on the reverse strand, counting down.
TCTAGTGGTTATAAGGAATGCAATACCCGATGATTATCTTTAATTATGAAAGTTTCTGTAATCAGGAAAGAAGTCTCAGCTTTGACATTTTTATCTAACACAGGAGGATGCAACCATTTCTACATTGTCTCTGAGAGCAAAATGTCTATATTGAGAGATCTCCAACATTGTTTTGTTAAGTATCTACAGGCTGCACATCTGTGTATGTGTATGTGTAATTATTCAAGTAAGAGTTTCTCACAGTCTTGATCCAAAGGAAAGTGTAAACAGATCAATGAAAATATACAAATTGGGCTAGGCTACTGGATGAAGTATGGGCCTATCAAGGAGAAGGCTAGGCTACAACCTTTCTCCCTGACATCAAAACATCTAAGTGCTGGGATTAATTATTTATTTTGTATGGAAGAGCATTTCAATCATGTGAGTCCCCACTTGCAAGTTTAAGTAGACACTGTTTGCGCACCTCACTTGAAAATTAGCCCAGGGAGTATGAAATCTTCAAAGGTACGGCCTTCCAGTGAGGGGCGTAAACTGGAATTAAAGCATCACATTGATTCTAGGGGGCAGAAGAGGCTATGTTGCCAAGATAGCCCAAGTGAGATGAGGACCTAGGAGACAGAGGGAAGCCAAAACCAAAACGTTATGTTATGGAGAGATAGGCAGGTTCTGTCTAGATGTTCTGTATGTAACCATCCCATGACTCCCTGGAAACGGAGTTGGGGGCAAGGGGGGAGGAAAGCATGACATGGTATCATTGTGTTATCATTTCCCATCCCAAATATAAAAAGGGGGTTGGGGAAGAGAAATGCTGATGTGCCGAGGTTATGTCACATAGTTTCTCAACTATATATTACTAGGGAAATATGGGCAAAGCCCACACAGAGTAAGAGGAGCAGAGAAGCATTAGCGCTCAAAGGTTGCCGCATGGAACCTTGGACGGCTGAAGGATGTGGCACAGGCTAAAGAACAGGAAGTAACCAATGAGGGATTCGAAACATTTAGTGGAAGCATGGAATTGGTGAAGGGAAAGGGCAGATAAAAGGTACAGCTTGGAACAGGATAGGGAAAAGCTTTTCTCCCTCTCTCATAATACTAGAACTCGTGGACATTCAAAGAAGCTGAATGTTGGAAGATTCAGGACAGACAAAAGGAAGTACTTCTTTAGTCAGTGCATAGTGAAACTATGGAATTTGCTCCCACAAGATGCAGTAAAGGCCACCAGCTTGGATGGCTTTAAAAGAAGATTAGACAAATTCATGGAGGACAGGGCTATCAATGGCTACTAGCCATGATGGCTGTGCTCTGCCACCCTAGTCAGAGGCAGCATGCTTCTGAAAACCAGTTGCCGGAAGCCTCAGGAGGGGAGAGTGTTCTTGCACTCGGGTCCTGCTTGCGGGCTTCCCCCAGGCACCTGGTTGGCCACTGTGAGAACAGGATGCTGGACTAGATGGGCCACTGGCCTGATCCAACAGGCTCTTCTTATGTTCTTATGTTCTTATGAACAAACATCATACTAGTGATGGCATTACATTTTAAAATTAGGGAGTTCCAAATACAAATACATATGTTTGGCTCCCCATGCCCATTCCTAACCAGGCCCAAGCCTTCACTTCACAGTGACACATCTGAGAATGGTTTTACCTGGTGACATCTCTCCTTCCAAATCATCAAGGATGCTGTAAGGCAGACTTTAGGGCAGAGCTCCAGGTCCCCAGTGGGCAGAATGAGCAAGAAGGCCCCCAAGCACAGCAGGCTGGTTTTCCACATCTTGAAGTCATACACTTTGCTATCTAAAGCAAGGGTAGGGAACCTGTTGGCCTCCAGATACTGTTAGACTATAGTTCCCATCAGCCCTGACTACTGGCCATGCTTGATGGGCGCAGGAAGATGGGAAAATCACCAATGTTGGTAGAACAGAGAAAGGACAAGCTCCAGTATGTGTTGGAACAAGATGTTTATTTAGCTCAATGCATTTCAGAGTTAAAACTGTCAAGAGGTGTGAGTGCCTGTCAATTTATTGAATCCCCCCCAAAAAACCTTTATCTTGTACACCCAAAACCAAAAACACCTAACATTATTTTCTTACCACATCTCCAAAATAAATAATGCTGTGTGGGTAATACTCTCCCATGATGGATGGGGCTGATAGGAGGCAGAATCCAACAACATCTGGAGGACCACAGATAGGAGAGGGCCATAAAACTGTTTTAATATTGTATTTTATATTGCTGTGACCCGCCCTGGGATCTTCTGGTGAAGGGCAAGTAATAAATCTAATAATAACAAAAACATTATTCCAGAATCTAAAATTACCGAACGACATGATTGCAACCTTCCTTTTCCACAAGACTGTTAAGTGGAGACCTTATCTCAGTCTGCATCTGTGCTGGAATTGCTTTTTAAGATGTTTTTAAAGTTTTTTTTTACAAAAATATGTTTTTAAGGTTTTTTGTTTTAATATGTTTTAAAGTCTTTGTTTTTAAGATGTTTTCAAGTGCTTTTTAGTGTTTTTGTTTGGGGTCCTTCTGGGAGGAAACGTGGGATATAAATTTAATAAATAAATAAATGTAAACTTGCAAGATAGCACCTGCAGCGCCTGTAACACAGCTTTGGCAGCTTTCCAGGGTATTTGGGAATGTAGTTCCCCAGCTTTGTGAACTCTTAATAAGGAACATATATTTCTCAGGATTCCTGTCTCTTCTCCTGTGTTTTTAGTAACTGCCTGAAATTAAGTAGGTGAAGGTTTTCCTAGCAGGGAGGTAAAAATGACGGGGAAAGCTTTACCTACTTAAATGTCTACTGTTATAAAATTCCGCAAAAAAGAGTTGACTGCTTAAAGGCAAGGGAGCTTTGGAGGTCTGAAACCAGGAGCACAGGTAAGAGAGCTAGGCAAGGTGTACGGGAGGTCCAACCCTGAGAAGGCTCCTCCTTTAACAGTTACGCAAAGGAAGGGGGTCTTCTGTTGTCACTGCAAAATTGTGGTGAGAAAGCTGCTCATTTCTGGATAGTGGCCCTATCACAGTGTGGACTTGGAAACCCTAAGTTATCAGTGAGTCCCAAAAGATGGTGAGGATGGGAGATTGTTCTCACAAACTGATTTGATGAAGCTAAGCCAAACCTACAAAAGGAAGAAGACACTTTTTTTGGAACTGAGTTACTTACTGCTTAGAGACTATTGTAATTAACCAATATGTAAACTGTCAAAATAAAATAATAAAATACGCAAACGCTAGACTTGGCCAGTAGCTGTGGCATCTAAGGGGAGATGGTACAGCAGCAGCACCCTCCTGCTGCCACTGGTACTGCCACTTGTCACCAGGACAGAGATGGGGCAGGATGACACAGCAGCAAAGCCAGGAGAGTTCCAGGTTGGTGGTGTCAGCTCTGCTGCCAGTCCGCTCCACACCCCAGCTCTCATGCCACTGCTGCTGGCCAGGCGTCCCCTGCCATTAGGAGAGACTTATCACATGAGGCACAGGAACCAGGCTTTATTGTGCCTCTCTTGGTTCATGTTGTGACAGCAGCTCCATCCTCAAGAGGATCTGGTGTATCTGCTGCTGAGAGGGACTGGCAAGATGGGGTGAGATTATAGCCCGGCCCAGGCTTTGCCCTGTTTCTCCTCTTTCCAGGCCATAGTCCCCCAAAAAGGCCACATTGGAAGCCTTAGTATTCATGTGATGTGCTCATAATGAGATCTTTCCTTCCAGCCCAATCCCTTCTTGCCATGTTAGTTGGAGAGAAAGTGAAGCTGATCTGTGAAGCCTTGTGAAATAGATCCAGATGCAAACTGTGTAGAAGTCATGACTAAGCTTGCAAATGACCTGTCACAACACATTTAGGAGCTTGTTACAATGCTCAACTCTTTTTCTTTCGCTAAGGAAATCATAGCCCAGCTTGATCAGCCTCCATAATGCTATTTCCACACAGCTCACAGCCCCTTTGGTGTCACCGTCCATCACTTCTTTCGCTTGCAATATTCCAAAAGGTTAGAAGGGAGCAGAGCAGTCTAAATAATGCAACAGACCATCGTGTATTATGAATATGGCCCCAGTGAGGCAAAAGCACTTGCAGCATGCAGTTTAGAAACTGAGAGTGAATTCTGGTTATACCTTGTGTGGAAGAAAACTGCTTATCTAAGCTTTATGAGCAGTGTGATGTCAGAGCAGCTAATACACAAGGTTGCCCCCCTTCTGTCAGCTGGAGAAATCACAATTAGCAATGTTTCTTCATGAAACTGGAGCCATGATCTTGTGTGAATTTGCAGCTCCCATGTTACACTGTTCATGTGTGGCTGGAGAGTGAGAGCAAAGAGAGAATTTCCTTCCCTCTGTCTGATTACCCTGGGCGCATGCACATCTGTTCAAATGTGTATGTAGGGGGTGGCTGCGTTTGTGCATGCACATAGAGTGGGAGGAGTCTCTGTGCTTCTGCGCTATTAACTTTCACCAATTATGTGTGTTGTTTTTTTTTAAAAATGCAATACATAGTGTACAGTATATAAATGCATTCCTGCAGGGCCTGGCCCTTTTCCATCTGGCCTGGTAGGGTGGGGCCCTGACTGATTCCAGCTATAAAGGCCTCTTCTGCTGTTCAAAATACCTAGAGACCATCAGGGCAGAGTATTGTTCAGAGGTTGTAGAGAACATCAAGATTTAGGGCTCATCTACATGATGGTTTACTGTGTGTTTGGTGCTACTCACATCTCCTTTAAATTTGTATGGTTCACATGATATTTCTGGCAAACAGAAACTATCATAGTTTTCTCCCTGTAAATCTGTACTAACTCAATCCACTGATATATGAAAAGTGGAGAAAAAAATGTCTCCACTCCATTTCTGTAGTGCTTGCAGACGCTTTGCTTCAATGCTTTTAGGCAGGGCTGGCCCCAGGCATGCCAGGACCCTTGGGCACCAGCCTGCCATGGGCCCTGGAGCATGCACGCACACACCCCACCTACCTACCTACCTACCAGGCAGGTGTAGGAGTGGGACTTCAGGCAGGCGAGTGAGCTGTGGGGGCGGGAAGGTGGGTGCGCGAGCGAGCGGGGGGTAGGGCGAATGAGCGGGGGAGAGAGTGAGCGAGCAAGCAGGCATGGGGAGGGCAAGCAGGTGGGGAGAGGGTGAGCAACGGAGCGGGTGGGGGAGCAGGACGGTGGGGATGCAAGCAAGTGGGGAGGCGGGGGAGGGCGAGCAAGGGGGAAGAGGGCAAGCGAGCGAGCAGGCTGGGGGAGGGGGAGCGGGTGGGGGAGGGGGAATGGGGGAGCGGGCATGGGGGAGCGGGCGGGGGCAGAGGGCGAGTGGGTGGGCTTGTGGGAGAGCTAATGAGTGGGCGCAGGCGGACAGCTCCCTCCCTGCGATCTGTGGCAGGGAGCCTGCTATGGAAGGGGAATGCTACTCCTCCACCATAATGAGGGCCCCTTTATTTATTTATTTATTTAATTAAGCTTATATACCGCCCGACTAGCAACAGCTCTCTGGGCGGTGAACATTAATTAATGTCTTTAGGGGCCCCTCTGGGCCGTAGGGCCCTTAGCCAGGGCTCTACCTGGCTGCTCTTTGGAGCCGGCCCTGCTTTTAGGAGGGTATGTCAATCATTCTCCCTCTCCACGCCCACTATCTCCTCCTCCCTTCTTTCATTTTATTTCCAGCAGGCTGACATGCAACTTCCGCTTGCTGTCCTCCATTCCGCTAGCCTTTTTCATGTTGCTGTAAATAGTGCCTTTCTTTTATTTTCCCCCTAACTTGTGTGCAAAAGCATAACACTGCTCAAACAAAGTTTTGTATTTCAGCTGTATCCTACCAACCATTAGCATGGAAAACACAGGTATTTGCCCTTCCAGGTTTTTTTAAATAGGAACCTACTACAGTTGGCAGAACAGACTGAGCATGCTCAGTCACCTAGCAACCAGAGGGAATGGAAATTATAATTATAGGGCGGGGCCACAAGGAAACGACAAGGCTAATCCTCCCCAGAGGAATGCCTACTTGTGTGAATGGGAAAAAGTGATTGGCAGCTAACATTGAATAGGAACTGCGGACAGTGCAAATCTATTACGAAGATGAAAGCAGTGATTTCCTACGAAGAAATGCTCCCATGTAAATGAGCCCTTAGTTTTGGAGATGCCTTATTTTTGCCATTACTTGGATTCTTCTTGTATTTTTACTGTTAAACCTTAATTATGAATTATCAGTGGATTGTTTAATTGTATATTTTAATATGAGATGTTTCCATCAGCCTCTTGTTTATATGTCTAGTTAAATTTTGTTATGCCTTGTAATTGTTAGTGAATTATCTTATGTAAACTTTTTGATTTTGTGAGCCACTTTGAGCATGGTTTACCATGGAAAACAGCATACAAATAAACAATGGTGATGTAGGAGTGTGTGGCACAGGTGTATGTGAGACCATGTGTTCGAGTACACACGTCTGCGTGTTGTTCATGGTGGGTGGACAGAGGAGGTTGCAGATCCAGTCCTTTGAAACCTCCCTACCACTGCAAATTGCCACACATCCCTGCTTGTTCCCAGTGATTACCCCCAGTTAGCTAGTGGGATTTGTTGTTGCTGTATGTTAAGAGGATGGGGAAAACAGAAGACATTTCACTATGCATTCAACAGCAGAGGCTAGCTGCAAATGGAGCCTTTGGAGTCTAGCTGCAAAATAAGCAAAACTAACTAATGGATAAGCAGCAGTCATGGACAATCAGATAGAAGGTGCGCAGTCTGTATACCTTCCATCTGTTCCCTGAAACCAAACCAATTCAGTCTGTGCCAGAGAAATAAATCTGGATAATAATAATAACAATAATAATAACAATAATAATAACAATAATAATAACAATAATAACAATAATAATAACAACAACAATAACAACAACAACAACAACAACAACAATAATAATAATAATAATAATAATAATAATAATAATAATAATAATAATAATAATAATAATAATAATAATAATAATAATAATAATAATAATAAATTTAATTTATGTGTCGCCTATCTGGCCAATGGCCACTCTAGGCGACGTACATACAATAAATATGGCAGAATACAATATAAAAATACAGTGAAATATATAAATTATAAGAGCAAACAATACATAATAGGAGGCATTTAAAACAGAAGAATATTAAGCCTCCTCAGAAGTCCCGAAAGCCTGCTGAAAAAGCCAGGTCTTTAAGGCCTTGCAAGAACATATTCAGGGAAGAGATGTGCCGAAGATCTTGTGGGAGGGAGTTCCAGAGGGTGGGGGCCGCCACTGAAAAGGCCTTCTCTCTAGTGCCCGCCAACCTAGCTGCTTTGGTTGGAAAGCACAGTTAATTTAGCACCTCTGTTTAGAACTCATATAACCCCTGTTTTAAAACAGCTGCACCGGCCGCCAGTTAGTTTCTGGGCCAATTCCAGATCGTCACATTAGGGTTTAAAGCCCTAAATGCCCTAGGCTTTGAAAGACTGCCTTGTTCCCTACAGCCCCACTCAGGTGTTCAGATTTACAGAGGGGGGCTTCTTGGTAGTTACATCACCCTCACATGTTTAGGATGTGGTGGCCCCGGAGAAGGCTTTCTCTACGATAGCCCCTCAGCTGTGGAAATCCCATCCCCAAGGAGTGTCTCTGGCACCTACATTATGTAGCTCCTGCCTTGTGACTGTAATTTGCTTTAACCTATTTTTTTAATTGTATTTTTAAACTGCTGTAGTGTAACCCGCCCTGGGACTACAGTCCTCTGAAGTTCAAGTCCAATATTCTCTCCATTGACCTTCAGCACTTCAAAATGGAGATGGCTGAATAATGTGTCCTCATATAAGGTAAGTGCATATAGCAAAAGCTGTATACAAGAAGAATGGCTTGGCAACTTTCCCAGTGTACTTTGGATGCTTGAGACATCTCTGCTGTCCCTTTACTCTGGTTTAGCTAGGATAATCACTCAAGCTTTTGGGTCATCCTAATTGCTGTGCTATGCTTAGGAGCATGTGTGTAGCTGGCTGCTATATTGATTACAATTACTCAGAAAATGGTTATTGAGTTAATTTGTTAATGTTGTATTGTTTGTAAGTATTTTTTGGTATATTGCAAACCACCCTGTGGTCTCTGATTGTTTCTAGAAATGAAAGAAATAACAAATAGTGCCATCAGAGAAACACAGAGCATACACCAGCAGGCACGCTTCCAGTACTGCTTCCAATGAATCCAATTGATAGCACAGTGAGTACATGCATCAGAAAAGTTACAGCTAAAGTCCCGTGTGTGAAAAATGAAGCAATGCCTCTGATGTCCAGTATTGTTCTTAAGAACAGGTTTAAGATTAAACAGCAGGTATTTTCATGCTTATGTCGCAAAGACCACTTATTGGACCCAGCCACTGTTACCCCAGATATTTGAAGATTTCTGTATATTTTAACAGGGTTTGTGAACCTTCACCTGCCTTAGCAATTTATCCTGCAGTTTATAACTCAGAGTATTTGCTATGTCAATAATTCTGCAGTCAACAGGCTCTGATGAATTAGAACTTAGAACCCCAGTTTTGCTCAAGTATTTGTTTGTACATAAGCAAGCTTATCTGCAGTCAGCTGTTTCTCAGCATGTTACATACACACCCAGAGAGAGAGAGAGAGAGAGAGAGAGAATCAATCAATTAGTTAATGTGAAGTTATAATTACCTTCATACTCAGTGATCGGATACCAATTCTTGAAAAGTATCGGTTATGCTGAACAGTCCTATGGAAAACACCAAATCCCCCTCTTGCCGTTTTCACCATCTTGCAAGTTGTCAAGATTCTTGTCATTTTGGGGAAAGTAGCAAAATAAAAATTATTTTCTTAAGAGAGAAAAAATGGGGAGGTATAGAAACTATCCAAATGGAAGCAAAGTTTGAGGGGCAGTTGGTCTACTGACTCAGCTGCCTTTGCTTTGCATTTTCATTCATTCTTCCATTAAAAGGTTTCAGCTTGGCTCCACCCTTGCTGCTCCTCCTTAGAGGAGTGTCTATCACAGTTCTTGGAGAGATATAAGCCATAGCTAGCCTGAAGATGCATCCTAGACCAGGCATAAACAGCACTAGTTCTACTGGAAAGCACTGGGAACGTCAAGGGACTATCCTCCCCCCTCCCCAAATTAGGCTAGCTGTGTAAACTATGAACTTAAAAGACAAGGGAGTTCCACATATGTTAGTCATGCTGATTAGACAATTACAGGCAGGAAAGTATATTACAAAAGCTTTTGCTGCACTGGCCAACTCTCAAGAGTCTGTCCGATTGCATGATTCCAAAGCAGGGTTGGGCTGACTTAAGTCTCGTGCGGTCTACTTATTTCCCTTTTATTTTTTTACTAGAGTCCGCAGTATTCACCCATGTGTGTTAAATTTGCAAAGTAAGAGTGCATGCTCAGGATAGTTATAGAATAACTAATTCATGTCTTGAGTATGCACTCTTTGGCTAAGAGCATGAAAGGTGCCATGCTGGAATAGACTGTGTGACACCTTGTCCAGCATTTTTGCAAAGATTCTAGCTGCCCACTACATGGTCTTCTAGAAACTGACCAGCTGTCCACTGCTGGACCACTATCTATTTACTGCATACCTGTTCTACTGTGATGAAGAAACAGAACTTGAGAGCATCTTGGTTCTCAATGGTTCCCATTATGTTCTGTGGGACAACGTAAACAAGTTGCAAAGTATACAGTTAAACATAGGACGCTTCCTTCTACTGAATCAAACCATTGGTCCATCTAGCCCTAAGTGGGGAAGCCAGGGATTGAAACTGGGACCTTCTTTATGCAAAGTAGATACTCTGCCACAGAGCCACGGTCCTACCTGTTCTTCACTCAACACACTGAGATCACCAACATCACGGTTTCCCTGAGTGCATGTCTGTACTTTCCTAGGTAAATAATTTTTAATGGCCATATCGAATATAACTACAGATATATGAATTTCACATTGTGCTGGATCCAGAGATAGAAGCTTTCTGAATAAATAAATAAAAACACAGCAACGCAGAAGTGAAAACATCCTCAGAAATTAAATGTCATCCCACAACCACATCCAATCTATAATCAACAGCACCAGCATTCCAAACACTTTGGCAGCTTCTGCTTACGGTTAATAAGAAGCCAGCCATTGATCTGATAATGTCCTTATTTGAATTTGCCAATGAACAGTCAAGTATTTGAAAGTCTGACCAAAGAGATCTCCTCTCAAGAAACTAATGGAAAAATGTACAGTGAGCTTCTCCAGAAATTGAGCATTTCAATAAGTAAGAGGCCATATCTTCCATAACACACTCCACACAGAATCAAAAGGCAAAAGAAATATTTTTTACGTTGCCAATCAAAACTAGACAGCATTGGCACAGGTTGCATTTTGAGCAGGTAAACAAATGCCTTCCTAACACTGAAATTAAATAAGTCCACTAGACATACCTCAAGGTCATGTTTTCTCAGATACATGAGAGGGAAAACGATGTATTCCAGGCATAGCCAACCTAGTGTTGGTACTGGAGTTGGACTCCAATTCCCATCAGTTCCAATCAGTATGGCCAATGTTTTTCTGTAAGACCTGATCATCAATCCAGGGCCTGTTTACATGGGAACCCAGATCCACATTAAAAATGCTGCTTTTTCCATCGTGATTGATTTTGACAGTTCACATACTTCTGCCCTCGCTATGAATAAATTGGCTGTTTTTCTTTGTTGCATTCACACATGTGTGCATTTATTGCTATCAGTGTTCCCTTGTTGCCATGCCCGCACATTAGCATGTTAACTGCGGAGGCAGGGAAGGGATGGTGTTTCCCTAAACGAAGGAATAGGCGCTTGAAAGAAAGGGAATCGCTCCCACCCATGGCTTTTAGGCTGTCCCTGTGCGAGATTGCTGTGCCTTTGGCACCCTGGGACAAGCCTCAGCATGCGTTCTGGAAAACATTAAAAAACCTCAAACAATTATCTTTAGAGAGACATTAAAAGCAGCTACTAAAGGAAGCATTGGCCGTTTAATATTATCACTCTCCGTGAGTGGAGCAGATGCCAAACTCTTCAAATTATTAGATTCCATTCTCAAAATGAGGAACAGCCAAGAAATCAAAGCTGTAAAGCAGAACGATTCGCCCAAGGATGGCAAAATTAACTCCAATCTTTCCGATGTAATGGCAATCTCACCCTCATTGCCTCTTCCTGCTCATAGCTTGCCTCAGCTACAGTCCTCTAAGCAGCAGGACCCATGGACTCTTGCACTCCAGGAATCCAAACTATCCCAGAGTCTGGTGCCAGAGGCCAGATGGCGATTAATACTTAACTGCCAAAAGCTAGTTTTATCTAACTATCCTAAACCTTATGGTCATCGCACGCAGACCGAATGCAAACTTCATCTCCTGAAGTCCCTGGAAACCACTACACCAGGTCTCCTCACTTTGGATGATATAAACCGTGTAGAATATCTCCATTACAACTCCGTTAACGCTTGCATAGTGGTGACCTTCAGCAATCCTGACAAAGCTAGCCTCCTACTCATAAACAAAGTCGCGCTCCATACAATCGGAATCACAACGCAAAGAATCTTCGAGAACACTGCCCGGCCTCAGGCCTTAACCGTCCTCTCTCTTCCACCCAACAAAGTGCATCTGGCAAAGCCAGGTCGTGACATAGTAAATAACCTTATTGACCTGGAAACTGAGCCACTCCCTCCCTCTGCCAAAACTGAAAAGAGACTGGCAAAACCAGAACTTCAGCTGGCAAAGAATCCTATCGAGCTAGAGCCCAAGTTAGAGCCTCCCTCTTATAAAGCTCACTCGACTCAGGAGATAGTGATCAATAATGAGCTGGAAGCTCCTGAATATAGCTCTGAAAACAAGGATGGACTGACCCCGTTTAATGAAGACGAGGAGAGACTATTCGTTGCCTTCAGTACTCTTCCATCACTAGCCCAAATGGACATCATTTCTAGACTCCAGAGACTGACAACACATCTTCGAGACAGACTGACGAAACCTGAGCATGACATCTGTTTCAAGATCGAAGAATACCGATCGCTGGAGATCATCAGCGTGCCGCAAGTTGCCAACACTGAAGGGTGCAAGGTACCACTACAGAACTCTCCTGTGATTAAAGGCACTTCTCTCCTTCAGACTATAGCAGAAATCAACCTTCCAGCATTTAAAATAGTTCAAAAATGCAACCCGAAGAACCCAGTGCACACATGCCCAATTCCTTCCTGGACTGACATGAGACGTCTGGACAAAAGTGAAGAGTGGCCCTTCCTCCTATTCCACCAAAGGTGATAACGTCAAATGTCAGCCGACTGGACCCCTCCTTAGAGATAATAAACTCCTTGCCGGCTGAATCGACCCCTCTACCCAGGTCTCTCGTTTCCCACAATGCGCCAATTGCTCAACTAAATTCCAGGAGTCAAGCTATTTCAGCTTGACACATCATGAGCCCTTTTACACCCTGGCTTTCAATTCTGTCCTGGAACATCTCTGGATGGATGAATAAAGCCACGAATCCTTCTTTTCTAGACTTTGTGAATAGACATGATATTATTCTCTTCCAAGAGACGTGGACCAGAGAGGAATTCAAGCTGAATGGCTTTTCCGACTATTCGCTAGAGACAACGCCAAGCGACAAAGGGGGTCAGTCTAAAGGTGGCCTTAGTGTGCTGGTTGCCACAAATTTACTTGCCACCATCAACAGACTAACCCCTCTTCCTGGGCTAGCCATGTCGTTACAGGCATACCCCGCTTAACGTTGCTTCACTTAACGTCGCCTCGCTATAAAGTACATGCTCCATACGTCCCCGTACCCCGCTTAACGTTCACGCGCTTCGCAATAACGTACATTTTATTGGCATGACGCCACTGCCATCTAGTGGTGATTGCGTGCAGTAAAGTGAAGACAATTGCTTCACTTAAAATAGATTTTCACTTAAAGTATACTCTCCGGTCCCATTGCGAACGTTAAAGAGGGGTATGCCTGTACTTATGAGATCCAATCGGGCCAGGCTCTTACTTATAAATGTTTATCTTCCTCCACTTCGCCAAAAAACTGCGGTAAAAGCCATCAGTCAGAAGTTAGAGCACTATATTCTCAATCTGACCTCGCTATTTCCCGAAGCTGTGGTGATGATCGCCAGCGATTTTAATGCCAGAATAGGCCCGAACGACAAGGCTCTGTATGCCTATTTCCACGAAATTCCACCAGCTCCAGATGAGGCCCTCAATCTTCCGGCCAGACAATCTAAAGACTTAGGATACAACTATGCCGGCTATTGTCTGCTTCAGATGATACATAGATTGAATCTTGTTCTGGTGAACGGCTCAGTGGATGGCGACCGAAGCGGCGAGTATACCTACCTCTCTGGATCTGGAGCATCCACCATAGACTTTTTTATTGTATCTCCTGATCTGTTAAGTGCAGTATTCAACTGCTCAGTAGGCAATCGCACGGAAAGCGACCACCTTCCACTGATCTTATCCCTTTGTTGTGGCAATGTGTTCCCTCGTGCCGACTGGCTTCCAGTCATGGAACCAGAACACGTAGCAAGAACGGCATGCATCAAATGGTCAACTAAAATAGAGATGGACCTAAAACAAATATTACACTCAGCTAGATGCCTTCGTCAGCGCGAAACTATCCTGACAGCGGCTCCCGGGGAAATCCCACTCACGGCGTACCAAGATCTGATTGTGGATCTTCAAAAATGTTTAATTTCCAAGCTCGCGACAAGGCCACATATTTGTCCGCACAACTCCAAACCCTGGTTTGACTGAGAATGCCTGGACCTGAAAAAACTTCTTATTACGAAATACAGAGCCTACAGAGACAAGAACCTTCCTGCACTTCCCACTGAATGCTTAGCATTGAAGAAGAGATATAAACTTCTAATCAAGGCAAAAAAAAGACTGGCGCAGACCCAGCACTGGCAATCTCTAATTCAGGCCTCTAGGGCTAAAGACTCGGCCACCTTTTGGAGGCTGGTGGACAGGGGCTGGCCCAAACCCTCTATTAGCCTGGACTACTATATCTCTGTGCAATCTTGGGAACTGCACTAAATTTACAATATTTACTCAAGGGGACAGAACCGAATTCAACATGTAGAGAATTTGCTAGAGGATTTCCCCGACTGGCCCCCAGTCTCTATTAAGGAAGTCTCCACATTAATTACAAAACTGAAGCTGGGCAAGGCCCCAGGGCCAGATAACATCCTCCCTGAAATATTTAAATCCAACATTGAGTGGTGGGCTCCGGTCCTGGCAGCCCTTTTCACGAGCATCGATCGTACCACCTGTATTCCCAAAGACTGGGGTTTAGCTACTATCATCCCAATTTACAAAAAAGGCAGCCGATCTGATCCAGCTAACTATAGACCTATTAGCTTATTAAACATCATCAGCAAATTATATGCCACTCATCTACTTGAAAAATTACAAAGCTGGCTGGACCAGGAACGCATCTTGGCGGAGGAACAAGCTGGTTTCAGAGTGGAGCGCTCCACTATGGATCATGTATTGGCTCTTCAACATCTAGCGGAAAAATATTTGTCTAAAAAGGGGGGGCCCTCTATACTGCGTTTATAGACTTCAAGTCAGCCTTTGACCTCATTCCCAGAGATAAGCTCTGGGAAAAATTCAAGGCCACCAACATTGACAGACGTCTGCTAGCACTCATACGGTGCCTCTACGAAAACACCAAATTACGCATTAGGTGCAACAATGCTGGCAACCTGACCAGGCCTATTGCCACTTTCAAGGGCGTTAAACAGGGTTGTGTCCTAGCCCCCACCCTGTTCAACTTTTATATAAATTCCCTGGTTGGATGCTTGGCGCAGGTCCCATCCCATCCTCCTACTCTCTCAAATAAACCCTTGTTTATTCTTCTGTATGCAGACGACGCAGTTCTTATTTCTGTATCAAGTACTGGCCTGCAACACTTGCTGAGAGCACTTGCGGACCACTGCTCCAAAGAATTGCTAGTTATCAACCAGGATAAGACGAAGGTATTAGTGTTCACCAGAAAAAAGGTGAAGCATCATTGGCACCTAAACGGACTCCCCGTTGAACAAGTATCCTCGTATGGGTACTTGGGAGTGACTTTCCATTCTTCTGGAACATGGCATCTCCAAGCAAAGAACGCCATTACCAATGCTCAGAGGAACACTAAGGCTCTCCTTTCGTTCTTTTACACTAAGGGAGGGCAATATGTCCCCTCTGCCATACAAGTCTTTGTGGCGAACGTCATATCACAAATGCTATATGGTTCCCAGATAAGTGTCTACTCCAAATACTCTTCCTTCGAACCTGTTCAAACTAAATTTCTGAGGACCATATTGGGCATTCCATCCTGCGTTCCCAACAACACTTTGAAGCAGGGCTCCCTACAGTAGATGCTCGTATATGGATGCTCAAGGCTAAGTTTTGGTTAAAACTGCTGTTTTCTCCTGTGGGACTGGGCCCCCCTTGTACTCTCAGATGTATTTCAGTCAAGGTGGAAAAAAACTCTAACAAAGAAGTTCTTAAGTCTAGGTTTCTCTCTCTCCGCCATCCTTTCGCTAGGCCTTTCTAAAGCGAGGCCAGCTATCCACCAACGAATCCTAGACATTGAATTTCAAAACCACCTTTCCCTGGTAGTGATCAACCCTGGCCCCAGTCTCAGCACCGGGGCTTTTGTCCCTGTGCATTATCTAACTTCCCTTTCTACCCCTAGGCTCACTCTGGCGAAGCTGAACATACTACCGTCAGTTCTCCTAGACGGCAGATATCAAAAGATTCCTTTTGCTGAGCGCCTATGCCCTTGTGGCGCGGGTGTAGTGGAAACTGTTGGCCATGTACTTTTAGCTTGTGTTTTTTATCACGACCGCCATCTTTTAACTATTACCCCGATTATCCAAAAAATTCTGGGTAGGGACGCCGCATTTTATGCCAGATATCTTTTATCGGACCAAATCCCCCAAATTACAAGTAGGGTCATGAGATTCTGTGCCGCAGCAATCACACATCGTAGAGCATTGCTAGCCCAACAGCCCGAACCGTCCGAACAGTCTTGAGCGATGGTCTTTTAGGCAGTGCCTGTGTTTGCACAGAAAGTGTCCGCTGTTTTAACCCACATTGTTTTAATACTGTTTTATTGATGTTTTGAACGTATGTACATTGTATTGGTCTCTGTACATAAGAATAAATTCATTTTCATTCATTCATTCATTCAATGCTGCCTTTATTTTGCACCTCTGCTGTTGTGCTTGTGTGCCTTACCTAAGGGGGACTGTTTGGAACCTGTGTTACAGAGGGCATTGCCTGTTTCCTTCATTACTGGGCAATTTTCCAAAACACAGAATCCTTTTAAAAAAAAAATCAACATCAGTGCCTGTGTGTAATAACTATCAGCTGACTGGTTCTATCCTCTTTAGGAAGGCCTTTGTCGGGAGAGGGACAGGGGGAGTGTGACTCTGTTGATTCTCCTTGATCTCTCAGCTGCTTTTGATACCATCGACCATGGTATCCTTCTGGGAAGACTCACGGAGTTGGGAGTTGGGGGTACTGCTTGGCAGTGGCTCCGCTCCTACTTGGTGGGTCGTCACCAGAAGGTAGTGCTTGGGGAACATTGCTCGATACCCTGGACTCTCCATTGTGGAGTCCCGCAGGGATCAGTACTGTCCCCCATGCTTTTCAACATCTACATAAAGCCGCTGGGTGCGGTCATCAGGAGTTTTGGGGTGCGTTGTCATCAGTACGCTGATGACACGCAGCTCTATTTCTCCTTTTCATCCTCCTCAGGTGAGGCTGTTAACGTGCTAAACCGTTGCCTGGCCGTGATAATGGACTGGATGGGAGCTAACAGATTGAAGCTCAATCCAGACAAGACTGAGACGCTGTTGGTGAGTGCCTTCTCTGCTCAGATGGTGGATGTTCATCCTGTTCTTGATGGGGTTACATTCCCCTTGAAGGAACAGGTTCGTAGCTTGGGAGTTCTTTTCGATCCTTCCCTGTCTCTTGAGGCCCAGGTGGCCTCAGTGGCACGGAATGCTTTCTACCATCTTCGATTGGTAGCCCAGCTACATCCCTATCTGGACAGTGACGACCTCGCTTCAGTTGTTCATGCTCTGGTAACTTCTAGATTGGACTACTGCAACGCGCTCTACGTGGGGCTGCCCTTGAAGACTGTTCGGAAACTACAGCTAGTCCAGAATGCAGCGGCCAGATTGTTGACGCGGACCAGAAGGTCCGCTCATATAACACCTGTTCTGGCCCGTCTGCACTGGCTTCCTATTTGTTTCCGGGCTAGATTCAAAGTGCTGGTTTTGACCTATAAAGCCCTACACGGCATGGGACCGCAATACCTGGTGGAACGCCTCTCCCAATATGAACCTACCCGTACACTACACTCAACATCTAAGGCCCTCCTCCGAGTACCATCCCATCGAGAGGCTCGGAGGGTGATGACTAGAACCAGGGCCTTTTCAGTAGTGGCCCCCGAACTGTGGAACAGTCTCCCCGATGAGGTGCGCCTGGCGCCGACGCTACTATCTTTTCGGCGCCCGGTGAAAACCTTTTTATACTCCCAGGCATTTTAAAGTGTATTTTAAACTGCATTTCCGTATTTTGGATGTTGTTTGGTTCGTTATTGTTTGTTTGTTTTGCTTTTTTGATTTATTGTATTTATTGTATTTATATATTGTGCTTGTTTTTATCTTTTTGTACACCGCCCAGAGAGCCTTCGGGCTTAGGGCGGTATATAAATTAAACTAAATAAATAATAAATAAATAAAATAAGGCACAGGATCTATAGCAAATGAATTAGGCAAGGGTTTGGGTTTGAGCACAGATCATGAGGATGGGTCAACTTCCAGAGGAAGAAAAATTATCACTGTTCTAAAACAAACATATACCTCTGAGGAAAACTTCCATAGCTATAACCTGCTGGTCAAACCTGTGCTATTTTTAAAGAATATAGTAATGAAAGTCCTCTCAGATTCAAAACATGTGATTCCCACCCACCCTACCTATTATATGGGACAAATCAATCAATGAGATGAATATAATGGTTTGGTTCCTCACTGTCCTTCTGTGAATAGTTCACTGATTACTCTTCTGCCTCCCCCTTTCTTTTGTAGTCCCCACCATTCCTCAGCTCCTGGGGGTTGGGGGACCCTTGGGGATGATGTGAAATATGGTGTGGGAGGCTGCAAAAGAATGGGGAAGTTGATAGAAATCACCTCCGCCTTATAAGGGATATTCGTATAATTTGCACATGAGACATAAGCATAGTGGATACACTCCTCTAAAACATTAATTAAAAGGCCACTCATGAAATATCATAATATTATGCAACATAACTTTTAAATCAGAAAGCATATTTTCTGGTTTAGTAACAAGAAAAATTCTCCCATAAATATTCTGGCACCAAAATGGCATGAAAGTTAGAACCACTATGGATCAGTAATAACACTTGTGAATTTTTGCTTCTGGTTTTCTTGTTTTGTCTGCCAAGCTTTTTAATGCAATCTTCTTTGCAAGAGTGTGTTGAGCCACTGGTCTCTTGTAATCGTATGATATTCATGTATGCATGCCAGTGACAATTAGTCCTCTGCTCAAATTTTAAGGCATACTTATAAATACTGGTGTATGTAAAAAGAAAATCTCATTCAAAAGAATCTCTTGAAGTAGAAGAAAAATCTTTAGTAGGAACTGTTGTTCTTGGGTCCTGCAACCCCACCCCTAATTCTTTAGCCACATCCACTTAGCACCATTTTCTCCATCTTTGGCTATGTAGCTATGCCTTTTTTAAAAAAGCAACTATATATGAAATAACATTGTGTAGAAAATCAAAGTACTTAGAGAATGTGCAGAGTTTATAACTGCAGATGATTTCCACTCACTCTGAATTAAGATGTAGGGCCCCCAGTCCAGATGGCAAAGCACTTAGCCCTGGGATCTCTCTTTTTAGGCTACGTGCACATTAGTTGCTTAAAAAGCACCAAGATCATTTTGTCCGGGTGCAGTTTGAATCAAATCTGCCTCCGGCTCTACACATCTTTATTGTTTGCTGGAATACACCCAGCCCCACTGCTGATGTCAGAGCTTTTAGGATAGCCTCTTGCAAAGTGTTAACGCTGGACACACCTCAGAGTTGCAACAGGTTGATTGACCAAACAGTTTTCAAGGCAGTGTGACGCTGGCTTAAAGCATCCAATCTCAAAAGAGATTTTGGAGTAAAAAGTGTCAGAGCATGACAAACATTGGGTGCCCTCAGATTCCAAAAACAGAGTTGAAGAAGCAATGAAGCCAGTCTAACCGCAAGTGTGTCTGCAGCCTTAATCACTCTTCAAGAAGGATAAAGCACTCTTGATTATCTAATGTTACTTCATGTATAGTTTCTTTAAAGAGGAAATGGCCAAAGTTGGGAGGAAGTGTTCCGAAATGGGCATAATAGCTAAGGAAAGAGAGTGTATCTATAAGCCTACCTTCCCTCACCATTCTGAGAACACAGCCCCAAACTTGTGCTGAAAGCTTACAGGTGATGACAGTGTTCCTGTACCACCACTACAACCTTATACTGGTACTGCGTATCTGGCTATACTCCATCAATATTCACCTCTACTAACAAATAGTCAATGAAAAATAGTATGGGAGATGAATCTCCCAAAGATGTACTCAGAATTCTTATCCTATCTCCTTACACCTTTATCCTTCTTTTTTTGACTCACTTCACTGGTATGGCACAGTGGGGAGGAGAGCCTGGCTGGGAGGCCAGAGTCTGTGAGTTCAAATCCCCACTTGTGTCTCCTAGGTGTCAAGGGCCAGCTGAAGATCACCCCCACAGGGAGTGGCTCAGGAGTTACGTGCCCTGCCACCTGTGCAGCCGTGGGCAAGCTGCATAGTCTCAAGGAGCCCAGTTGCTCCCCAGTTGGCAGTTGCGGACAAGGAAGGGGCTGGCTTGTGCAGCTGTGGCAAGCTGAGCAGGCCCTAGCCAGCTGGGGAGGACTGGCCTCAGAAGGAGGCAATGGGAAACCCCCTCTGAATACCACTTACCATGAACACCCTATTCATAGGGTCACCATAAATCAGGATCGACTTGAAGACAGTTCATTTCCATTTCCACTCACTTTAAAATCCATACAAGAATAAGCACTCCTTTCATTATTTGTAAACAATTTCCTGAAACTCCTGTGTTGGAATTTGGTTTGTTACCAGTTTTCTTGCTCTTTACTTTTCAAAATGCATTAAATAAACAAGAAGCACTTCTATGTAGGAATTAGCTTGATGACCTCAGCATCTTGCACATAGTTGATTTTGCTGTGTGAATGCACAGTTTACACATGCTAGGTAGCTTCAGCGAATTGTAGCTTCCTAGCTAATGTATACACAGATAAAGCTCTGCATGTAAGATTGCATTTATTTCTACATGTACATGAACCTGAAATCACCCACATCCTAGCTGGAACCATCATAGCTGTTTTTCTGTCTGTGTTCTTTCTTTCCCAGTTTAGTAAAATCCATTTTAAAATATCGCTGGGGTTTTTTTGGTTATTTGAAGTGTAAGCCAATTACTCCCCCATGCACATAGAGCCCACGTTCTTTCCAAATGCAAGAGAGATAAGGCCCTTCTCTTATCTTCATCTTAAGGGAAAGAACTAAGGTCTTGGTAACAGGTCAAACTCCATTGCCAGTAGGATTAGCAGAATCAGCTGACACAGATGATGCATGGAATACCTTAATAATATGTAAAGGACACCTAAGTAGGTAGGGATTCCAAAATGGTGTAAGAAAAGCAAAACCTCAGCTCTTTATGCAAGAATAAATGTAACTGTACCTCAGCGGAGAACTGGAGTGCTCAATGTGACCAAACTGGCATGCTGAGTATGTGGGTTGAGTGAATGAACATTCAGTGAAATGCTTGAGTGAGTGATTGCTTCACTGTGTGCCCACAGTCATTATGCCACCGAGGGCCCCTTCATATTAACAAAGCACCGCATGACTGCTTCTGCATGGCAGTGCTTGACAACTACTATGATGACGTGTGGAAGTCTAGATTTGTCACCCTGGGCTCCTGCTGGGAGGAAGGGCGGGACATAAATCAAATAATAAATAAATAATAGATAGATAGATAGATAGAACCACCTGAGTAAAGCCAGTCTCATGGGTGTTTAAGTGCATTCAACACTCAGCCATTGTGATAACTTATGAAAGACTTTGTAGAGTCAACCAATATTATCAGCCTTATAGTTTGGCCACATAGCTGGGCCTCAAAATTAATCTAGTCCAACCCCCTGAAATAAAAGCATGCCCAGTAGCATCTGACAAATGTATTCTCTTGCAGAGATTGTCGTCCACAGTGACATTCATGATGTAACAGATAACATAGTTTATAATGCTGTCTCCATAAAAAAGTAAGAGGAATTTTAAAAATGCGCAGTCATCAGAGGTGTAGTCTTCCAGGGTATCGGGGGATCTTAGACCCCTTACTTTTTTTGAAGCAGGGTCCCAGCAAGGTCCCTGCGTCTCCAGCATCCTATGAGCCAATCAGCATGAAAGGGGAGTGTGTTAGCCACTGAGGAGAGTCTTCTAACATGCTTCCTTGTCCTTTCCTGCTGATTGGAGCCAATCAGAGTGAAAGGAGGTGAATCAGCCACTGAGAAGACTCTTGTCAATAACTAACACTCTCCCCTTTCGTGTTGATTGGCTCTTAGGGATGTCTATTGTGGGAGAAGGCATTAACAAGGATCTTATTCTCAATCCAATAGCAGAAAGTGGGGCAGGGGGCATGGCTATGACTAGCATGAACGGACCCTGCACTTCTCAATTTGCCACTACGCCACTGGCAGTGACACTGCTTATTTCCTGAAATCTAGGAAGCTATTAGTACAACATACAGACAACATGGCTTAA
Organism: Rhineura floridana; assembly: GCF_030035675.1. NCBI lineage: Eukaryota > Metazoa > Chordata > Lepidosauria > Squamata > Rhineuridae > Rhineura > Rhineura floridana. The sequence goes on along the minus strand of NC_084481.1, from coordinate 5,808,573 downwards.
GCAAACAAATCATAATTTATTTTGCTCGGAACGACAAAAACCAGCAGAATCACCAGCTATCTTGCCTTGTTAAAATTTCTTACTGGCCCTAGATATGGTCACAAGTGATAAGGCTGCTCCTTTGCACTAACGCAGCAAAACATTCCTCCCTTTAAAAAAAAAGCTATACTATATATGTTTCCCATCAGCCCTCTGAAGCAGTTGTCCAAGTGGAAATCTATTTATAAGTATATAAATATTTATAAATAAATAATCACAATAATGACAATTATAACACTGATTAATTTAAAACCAGGTGCATTCTGCTTTAATAGTTTGCATGACCTTTTCCTCCTAATACTGGCTTATCTTGGAAACAAGGACTTTGCTCAAAAAAGAAATCAGGAGACTGGAGGCATTCCGTATGCAGGGTTAAAAAAAAAAAGTCTGCCCTGAGGCTACACATTTCTTTTGCCGCTTTAAGAATCATGTGTCCTTCCCACATCTTGCTCAAGGTCTGTACTATTTTATTTCCTTTCCTTAAGTCAGAGTGTGTAAGCACTTGGAAGGCTGTAACGACGAATCCCCTTGGTTTGTTTGCTGTAACATGCGGAAACAATATAATCTTGCCCTTGACTAGACTTTAAATAAATAGGTATTTACCTCTATTGGAGGCCCGGGCATGAATAGTTTATTCGTATAAGCCAGTATTTCTACAAAGAAGTCTGATGAGGGAACAAGTTCAGGAAACCCACCTCTGGCTGTCCTTAGTACATGGCAAAGAATTTTCTTGCAATGCATCTCCATTCCCTGGACAAGGATGGAAGAAAGGAGAAAGCAGGAATTCTGAAGGTCCCTTTAAACCACTGACGATAATGCATAGTGAAAACATTTGGGAAAACCCTGAAATATGTAAAAATATGTGTAAAGGGATGTGTTATGAATAGGGATGAGTTAGAATTTCGATTCAGTTCACATTTCAAGCAGAATTGATCAAATTCGCACTTTCCAATACAATATGAGAACCGAAACACAGCCACCCTTCGAAATTCACATTTATTAGAATTTTGGGATGCAGTTTCACCAACTAAACAATATTTACAAAAATGCATATATTAGGGGAAAGTGTGCATAAAAATGGATACATGAGTGAATGTAACATTGCAAAAATGTGTACCTTTGTCAAAACTGCCTACAAAAATGAGTTTATTTGGAGAAATTTGCACTAAAATGGTGGAGAATTTTCATGAGGATTTTAAAAAATTACAGATTGCTGTAGAAATGTAGAGAATTGAATTTAACACTGGAAAAATTAGAAACTGAGAGAACCAAACAGGCAGATCTTTCCATCCCTAGTTATGAAGCTATGACAATACCTTCTAGGCAAGCATACACACTGGATATCTTAAAGCAGATGTTACCCTATGATGTACTCCTACTCTCAGGGCAGAAAATGTGTGGTTTTCCTGCTATTTCAATGCACATTATCGGAGAAGTAATTTTAATCTACCATGATGTTTGTGAGTGCAGAACTAAGGAGGACACTGGTTAATTACACTGATGCCTAAGGAATTAAACCATGCGCTAAGAATCTATTGTTCTCTGGAAGATGATTCAATGTAAAAGCTCTTGGGCATTTTTGCTATGTGGTAGCCACCAGTACCTTCTGGCCACAGAGTTGGCTGAACATTACCATGCTACTCCTACATAATGCTTCTCTCCTCACAAAACTATGGGCTACAGATGATTGCTCTCCATTAAACAGCTGCTAAAGCGTAATTTTTTGCACGTCTCAGGAATCCATGTTTTGTGCAGGACTGGGGGATAGAGCATTTTGTGGGCTGAATATTTTATGTCAGTCATTAAAGTGGCCTTTTGGACTCACAGTGAATATGCAGCAGAATTGTTCAGTTATTGTCTCACCTAGTGCTTCATTCCTCATGCTCCGGAAGAGGCAAAAATTGCAACATTTTGTTTGCTTTCCTTTGTTGCCCCATATAAAGTGATAACAAGCGGCAGCTGCAGCTCACTGTGCATACATCAGCCTGTTGGTTTAACTTATACATAAATACACAGTAGGCAAAGATGTGCCTCAGGCCATAGGAAATTGTTTAAATGGGACAGTGAATTTCTGCTGCATGCATTCTATTACACTCCTGTTTACCAGGAAAGGAAGTGAATTTTGATCAGCTGGCAAAACATTCTCAGGGGGAAAATGTAACAAATCTACTAACTCAGCTGAAATGGTTGCTCTGATTTTTAACCTGAGAAATTTATCTTTGTCCTCTCACTGAGGAACTTTAACATGATGTGTGAAGCAACCTTGTGTGTGAGGATATTCATGTGACTGTCATATGCTACTTCAAAGGATTCACTATATTACCAAGTCTTTTCAAAAACATGGGCCTACAGCTCCCTCCATTGTCAGGACTTCAAAAATCTGATTATATGAAAGTAGATGAATGGTCTAACTTTGATTCTGACATGAATTCCAAAGAAGCCGGGTGGAATTGGGTCACTACTAGGGTTGCCAGATCTCCAGCAAATGGCTGGAGTCTCCGGCCCCGCCCTTGCCTTTCTCACCTCCGGCCAGAATTGCCTCCATGTTGTGTAATCTCTGGTTTTCGGCTGGAGTCTCCAATTTTGGGGGGGCTCCGGCTCTCCGGCTAGCACCGCTTAATCTCCAGACTCTCAGCTTCACTTTTTTTAAAAAAGTAAGTTTCTAGGTGGTCTAGTTCCCGAGATATACACCAAAACGTCAACCGCCCCCGCACGACTTTTTTTTTAACAGATCCTGGCCATGCTGGCTAGGGCTGATGGGAGTTGTAGTTTAAAAAAGTAACTTTTCAAAGCTCTGGTTGTAACCCCACCCTTTCAGGATTGTAGCCAATGAAGCCAGAGTTGGGACTTGTTGATCCAGGCATGCCTAGGCTGAATGTCACAAAATGGTGGCTTTAAGATTTTTGCAGTTTGCGTAAGTAATATGGCTTAACTTTTTTTTCCTCTTCTGTCCAAGAGTCAGACCCTGGGCTATGAAATATGAAAGTATTTAATCCAATATCTGCTTTTCTGGGAGTAAAGCAATTTCTGGGAGTAAAGCATGTACCTGTAGTAAACCCAATTGAACTCCATTCGGACTTACTTTTGAATAGACATGGTTAGGATTGTGCTGTAAATTAATGGGACATAGCGCAGATTTGTGTTTGTGTTGTAAATCTTTCTCTCTCCCTCCAACCCTATTTTTAAAGAAATTACGCAGGGTTTATCACAGTTTTTATTATCTAGGAAACTAATACTAATTTTTTAAAAAAATGAATGAAGTTTATTTATTTATTTATTTTTATTTATGCGCTGGTTAGTGCTTCGACTAAGCTCTATGTAGGAGCAGTGAAGGCAGCTAAAAAACATCATTTTGCTGCCACTATTAAATCATCTCTTTGCCGCCCAGCGGAGCTCTTTCGAGTTGTCCGGGGGCTTCTCCATTCAAACCCTCCGGACACGGTGGAATCATCGGAGGCCCGCTGTAATCAGTTTGCCGATCACTTCCAGAATAAGATCTCATGTATCCGCCGGGACCTAGACTCTCAAGTTATAGCAGTAGATCCTAGTGAGATGTCCGGAGCACAGTCTTGTCCTGTTTTGTTGGATGAGCTTCAGTTGGTTCAACTCGAGGACGTGGACAAGGTGCTTGGACAGGTACGTGCAACCACTTCGGTACTGGATCCTTGCCCCTCCTGGCTGATAAAAACTAGTAGGAATGGAACAGGTAGCTGGGCCAAGGAAGTGATAAATGCCTCTTTACGAGAGGGAGTGGTCCCGGGCTGTCTGAAAGAGGCAGTGGTGAGACCACTCCTGAAAAAGCCTTCCTTGGACCCAGACAATTTTAACAGCTACAGGCCAGTGGCGAATGTTCCATTCCTGGGCAAGGTCTTGGAACGGGTGGTTGCTGGCCAGCTCCAGGCGCTATTGGATGAAACTGATTATCTAGATCCATTTCAATCGGGTTTTAGGCCCGGTTTTGGCACTGAGACAGCCTTGGTCGCCCTGTACGATGACCTATGTCGGGAAAGAGACAGAGGGAGTGTAACTCTGTTGATTCTCCTTGATCTCTCAGCGGCTTTTGATACCATCGACCATGGTATCCTTCTGGAGAGGCTCGCGGAGTTGGGAGTTGGAGGTACTGCTTGGCAGTGGTTCTGCTCCTACTTGGCGGGTCGTCTCCAGAAGGTAGTGCTTGGGGAACATTGCTCGACACCGCGGGCTCTCCAATATGGGGTCCCGCAGGGGTCAGTTTTGTCCCCCCTGCTTTTTAATATCTACATGAAGCCGTTGGGAGAGGTCATCAGGAGTTTTGGAGTGCGTTGTCATCAGTATGCTGATGACACACAGCTCTACTTCTCCTTTTCATCTTCTTCAGGTGAGGCTGTCGATTTGCTGAACCGTTGCCTGGCCTCGACAATGGACTGGATGAGAGTTAACAAACTGAAGCTCAGTCCAGACAAGACTGAGATGCTGTTGGTGGACGGGTTCTCTGATCAGATGGTGGATATATAACCTGTCCTGGACGGGGTTACACTCCCCCTAAAGGACCGGGTTCGTAGTCTGGGAGTCTTTTTAGACTCTTCCCTCTCACTTGAGGCTCAAGTAGCCTCGGTGGTTAGGAATGCGTTTTACCAACTTTGGTTGGTAGCCCAGCTACGTCCCTATTTGAGTAAAGAGGACCTTACATCAGTGGTACATGCTCTGGTAACCTCACGTTTGGATTACTGTAATGCGCTTTACGTAGGGCTACCTTTGAAGACAGTTCGGAAGCTACAACTAGTGCAAAATGCGGCGGCCAGATTGCTGACAAGGACCAAGCGGTCCGAGCATATAACACCTGTTCTGGCCAGCTTGCACTGGTTGCCAATATGTTTCCGGGCTAGATTCAAAGTGTTGGTATTAACCTATAAAGCCTTATACGGTGCGGGACCACGATACCTTGCGGAACGCCTCTTCCGATATGAACCGGCCCGTGCACTACGTTCTGCTACGAAGGCCCTCCTCCGGGTTCCAACTCACAGGGAGGCCCGGAGGGTGATGACAAGATCTAGGGCCTTCTCAGTGGTGGCCCCCGAACTATGGAACAGTCTCCCTGAGGAAGTATGCCTGGCGCCGACTCTGCTCTCCTTCCGGCACCAGGTCAAAACCTTCCTATTCTCTGAAGCATTTTAAGTTACACTGATTTAATTTTAAAAATGTTTATTGTGTTGGATTGTTGCTTGTATTTTAGTATTGTTTTGTTATTTATTGTATTTTTATGCTGTTTTATGTTCACCGCCCAGAGAGCTATTGCTAGTCGGGCGGTATATAAATTTAATAAATAAAATAAATAAATAAATAAATGTATTTATTATTTGATTTATATTCCGCCCTTCCTCCCAGTAGGAGTCCAGGGCGGCAAACAAAAGCACTAAAAACACTTTAAAAATCATAAAAACAGACTTTAAAATATATTAAAACAAAAGATCTTTCAAAACATTTTTAAAAGCTTTAAAAACATTTTTTTTAAGAAAAGGTTTAAAAACATATTAAAAAGCAATTCCAACACAGATGCAGACTGGGATAAGGTCTCAACTTAAAAGACTTGTTAAAAGAACAAGTTCCTTATAACTTCAGGGTACAGTTTTCCCTGGTTGAGTAAGCCCCATTGAATACATTGGGACTTGCTTCTGAGTAAACAAACATAGGATTGCACTATAAATATCTTTACAGGTTGTATAAATAATAAACATATTTGATAGTCATGCTTATATAAATATTTTCATAGAATCATAGAATAGTAGAGTTGGAAGGGGCCTATAAGGCCATCAAGTCCAACCCCCTGCTCAATGCAGGAATCCAAATCAAAGCATTCCTGACAGATGGCTGTCCAGCTGCCTCTTGAATGCCTCCAGTGTTGGAGAGCCCACTACCTCTCTAGTAATTGGTTCCATTGTTGTATGGCTCTAACAGTTAGGAAACTTTTCCTGATGTCCAGTCGAAATCTGGCTTTTTGCAACTTGAGCCCATTATTCTGTGTCCTGCACTTTGGGACCATCGAGAAGAGATCCCAGCCCTCCTCTGTGTGGCAGCCTTTAAAGTACTTGAAGAGTGCTATCATATCTCCCCTCAGTCTTCTCTTCTCCAGGTTAAACATGACCAGTTCCTTCAGTCTCTCCTCATAGGGCTTTGTTTCCAGTCCCCTGATCATCCTTGTTGCCCTCTGAATCTGTTTGTCTGCATCCTTCTTGAAGTGCAGAGACCAGAACTGGACGCAGCACTCAAGATAAGGCCTAACCAGTGCTGAATAGAGGGGAACTAATACTTCACATGATTTGGAAACTATACTTCTGTTAATGCAGCCTGATATAGCATTTGCCTTTTTTGCAGCCACATCTCACTGTTGGCTCATATTCAGCTTGTGATCAACGACAATTTCAAGATCCTTCTCGCATGTCGTACTGCTGAGCCAAGTATCCCCCATCTTATAACTGTGCATTTGGTTTCTTTTTCCTAAGTGTAGAACTTTGCATTTATCCCTGTTGAATTTCATTCTGTTGTTTTCAGCCCAATGCTCCAGCCTATCAAGGTCCCTTTGAATTTTCTTTCTGTCTTCCACAGTATTAGCTATGCCCCCCAATTTTGTATCATCTGCAAATTTGAGAAGCATGCTCTGTACCTCCTCATCCAAGTAGTTAATAAAAATGTTGAAGAGCACTGGGCCCAGGACCGAGCCCTGTGGTACCCCACTCATTCCTTCCACCCAGTTTTGTCATGCTGTGTCCCTATAAGTATCCGATTTCATACTATGGTTGTACAATACTTCCTTTACATTTTAAGTATGCCTTGGGGTAGTCATGGTTCTCCATTGTTTTCATCCTGAGGGGCAGATAGGCTGAGAGATGGTGAGTAGCCCATGGTCACCCACTACAGTTTATAGCTGATTTCCATTTTGAAAAATTAATTAAAACAATTTACATGCAGGCAAAATTTATTAAGTGGATTCACACAATATGTGTAAAGCACATCCAACTCGCATTTAAAGCGCATGACTTCCCCTAAAGAATTCTGGGAAGTGTCATTTCCCCCTCACAGTTATAGTTCTCACCACTCTTAACAAACTGCAGTTCCCATGATTCTGTGGTGGGATTCATGTGCTTCAAATGGGTGTTGAATGTGCTTTAAATGAATGGTGTGGATCTGCCCTAGGTATGATGTTCATTCAAGAGTGAATTGAAAAAAACAATTTTAAAAGATACTTCTTACTCATTTCTCAGACCTCTTTCTGAAGTAAAGGGTCAAATCTGTAAAAACGTTTGGAGCAGCCACGTTAAAAGATAAGGGCAGGTTATTCCAGGCAGGGGGTTGCCAACCCTGCTTGGATATGGATGTCTTTGCAGAAGAACCCTAGTCAAGGTTTACCAACAGCACAGTGCAAACTATATCTACTTAGAAGTCAGTCCTATTGAGTTCTATGGGGCTTAATCCCTTAGTAAGCGTGTTTAGAATTGCAGCCTTCAGGAGCCTCCATCTTTACTCCCCAAAGCTCCCATTTAACATCTCCACAACACTAGGCTCCTTTGTCTCTGCAGTGGCCTTCTGGTGACTGCCCTGGCCTGAAGGCACTTAAACCCTTCTTGCTGAAAGCAAGTAGGCTAGATTAAATGTTCCCTACCTAGGCTCCATCTTTTAGCTAAGATTTCTATCTTAATTTCCAATCAGATTTTTTTTTAATTGTATGCTCCAAGCAACTGTGAATGATGCTTAATTTATCATGCTTAATGACATCACTCGGGCCCGCCCCATGACATCACTCGGGCCCACCCCATGACATCACTTGGGCCTGCCCTGTGACATCACTCGGGCCCGCCCCGTGACATCACTAGGGCCCGCCTCTCAAATCTCAGGTTTTGGGATGCTTCTGACCTGGCAACCCTAGTCACTACATATATGTAAAAGCCTCACTGTTGCCATGCAGACACTGAGAGTGGCGGACTGGGGAGTGCTACAGTCTTCTTTAGCTTTGCAGGAAACTAGCATAGAGTTGGAATGAACCCTCCTGCCTCTTCTCAAACCCTTTAAAACCTATCCATCTTTGAATAACATTCCTGACAGTAGAGGGCAGTGTACAGACACATGCCCTGGTACAATGGAGTGTGTATATTAACTGTATTGACTGAAAGGAAATCCACACAAGTTGCTTAGGAACAGCATAGAATGATGTTGAGAAGTCTATCCTGAGAGCTCCATGTGGCCAAACAACCTTCGCCAAACCATCACAACCTGGAAACAATCATATTAAAAGCAGGAGGCACTGGACTTAATTTCATAAGAACATAAGAAGAGCCTGCTGGATCAGGCCAGTGGCCCATCTAGTCCAGCATCCTGTTTTCACAGTGGCCAACCAGGTGCCCATGGGAAGCCCACAAGCAGGACCCGAGTGCAAGAACATTCTCCCCTCCTGAGGCTTCTGGCAACTGGTTTTCAGAAGCATGCTGCCTCTGACTAGGGTGGCAGAGCACAGCCATCACGGCTAGTAGCCATTGATAGCCCTGTCCTCCATGAATTTGTCTAATCTTCTTTTAAAGCCATCCAAGCTGGTGGCCATTACTGCATCTTGTGGGAGCAAATTCCATAGTTTAACTATGCGCTGAGTAAAGAAGTACTTCCTTTTGTCTGTCCTAAATCTTCCAACATTCAGCTTCTTTGAATGTCCACGAGTTCTAGTATTATGAGAGAGGGAGAAGAACTTTTCTCTATCCACTTTCTCAATGCCATGCATAATTTTATACACTTCTATCATGTCTCCTCTGACCCGCCTTTTCTCTAAACTAAAAAGCCCCAAATGCTGCAACCTTTCCTCATAAGGGAGTCGCTCCATCCCCTTGATCATTCTGGTTGCCCTCTTCTGAACCTTTTCCAACTCTATAATATCCTTTTTGAGATGAGGCGACCAGAACTGTACACAGTATTCCAAATGCGGCCGTACCATAGATTTATACAACGGCATTATGATATTGGCTGTTTTATTTTCAATACCTTTCCTAATTATCGCTAGCATGGAATTTGCCTTTTTCACAGCTGCCGCACACTGAGTCAACATTTCATCGTCCACTACAACCCCGAGGTCTCTCTCCTGGTTGGTCACCGCCAGTTCAGACCCCATGAGCGTATATGTGAAATTAAGATTTTTTTGCTCCAATATGCATAATTTTACACTTGTTTATATTGAATTGCATTTGCCATTTTTCCGCCCATTCACTCAGTTTGGAGAGGTCTTTTTGGAGCTCTTCGCAATCCCTTTTTGTTTTAACAACCCTGAACAATTTAGTATCATCAGCAAACTTGGCCACTTCACTGCTCACTCCTAATTCTAGGTCATTAATGAACAAGTTGAAAAGTACAGGTCCCAATACCGATCCTTGAGGGACTCCACTTTCTACAGCCCTCCATTGGGAGAACTGTCCGTTTATTCCTACTCTCTGCTTTCTGCTTCTTAACCAATTCCTTATCCACAAGAGGACCTCTCCTCTTATTCCATGACTGCTAAGCTTCCTCAGAAGTCTTTGGTGAGGTACCTTGTCAAACGCTTTTTGAAAGTCTAAGTATACTATGTCCATTGGATCACCTCTATCTATATGCTTGTTGACACTCTCAAAAGAATTCTAATAGGTTACTGAGACAGGACTTTCCCTTGCAGAAGCCATGCTGGCTCTGCTTCAGCAAGGCTTGTTCTTCTGTGTGCTTAGTTAATCTAGCTTTAATCATACTTTCTACCAGTTTTCCAGGGACAGAAGTTAAGCTAACTGGCCTGTAATTTCCAGGATCCCCTCTGGATCCCTTTTTGAATATTGGCATTACATTTGCCACTTTCCAGTCCTCAGGCACAGAGGAGGACCTGAGGGACAAGTTACATATTTTAGTTAGCAGATCAGCAATTTCACGTTTGGGTTCTTTCAGAACTCTCGGGTGGATGCCATCTGGGCCTGGTGATTTGTCAGTTTTTATATTGTCCATTAAGCCTAGAACTTCCTCTCTCGTTACCACTATTTGTCTCAGTTCCTCAGAATCCCTTCCTGCAAATGTTAGTTCAGGTTCAGGGATCTGCCCTATATCTTCCACTGTGAAGACAGATGCAAAGAATTCATTTAGCTTCTCTGCAATCTCCTTATCATTCTTTAGTACACCTTTGACTCCCTTATCATCCAAGGGTCCAATTGTCTCCCTAGATGGTCTCCTGCTTTGAATGTATTTATAGAATTTTTTGTTGTTGGTTTTTATGTTCTTAGCAATGTGCTCCTCAAATTCTTTTTCAAAACTTCCTTGTGAGTTTTAATGGTTTTAGCTGTATGTAACAATGAAAAGTATGAATGTATTGTTGCTTTCTTCTGGCCTGTACCATTTGTTTTATCTTTAGACTACTGGGGGGTTGTTGTGCTCTTGATTGAGTCTCAAACAGTACCTAGGAGATAAAACAAGGCACCAAGGAAATATTTCATCTTTGCTGAGGTTTTAAATGAGAATGAAGATTTGGAGGTCCCATTGGCCAGATGCAAGACAACAGAAATGATCCAAACCAAAAGGCTGAAAAGCAGAGAGTGAAGAGCACAGCATTCCATGGCAGTTGGGCTACACAGGGTGGATGTGGTCAGCTGATACTTTGAAGAAATCCATTTCAGGAGGCCTCTGTTGCATCGATACCAAGGAGTGGGTAAGTGGCAAGATGCTGTGAATGAAATTACAAAGATTTATGATTAGGAGTACATGCCCATGACCTCACATATTAGTTACCCCTCATGTGATTTAGCCACTCTTTTACCCACAGGATAAGGTTGGGTTTTCTCTTGCTCTTTCATTGTCCATTTATCTGTGGAGCAATGATTCTAATCCACATTAGTGAGTGTAAGAACCAAGAGATACTCATTTTGATTCATCCTAATATGTATCGTGCTGTGCATGGATGGTAAGTGGGATGAAGGGAAACAAGAATATTTGATGTTGCATAGCTTTTCCACTGGTCCACCATGTGGAGACAGCGGGCCTGCTTAAGGTCTGGTAAAGATTAAGAGTATGGGTTATATCCAGCTAAGTCATGTAGATTCACTGGAATCAATGGATTTAAGTTCATCATGTGATTTGATTTCAGTGGGTCTACTTAGTTATGTAAGGTTTGACTTAGTCATGACTAAGTAAGGTATGGCTTAGTTAGCTGCAACCCATAATCTTCATCTTTACCAGATCAGCCTATGAAAGGTAGATTTAAAACTGCCTGTAAATGACATATTTATGTAGTTGTCTTTCTGGGGAAGGACCACCAGTTCAGCTACAACAGAAAAAGAGTGATCATAGTCCCTTCACTGACCAGATTGTGCTACCAAGGATTTACTTGGGCTGTCTTCAGTACATATCCTGAATGTTCGTAGCATTTCATCACAACTGCTGCAATATCAGTTCACCTGGTTTTAAATTAGACCTTCCTCTATTTATTCAAGGATGATCCAATGTGGCTAAATGTTACATATGCCATATTACCTGCACATACATATTTTACATTGAATAGAAATAATTCTGCCTTAGCCACATCAGCATAATGAGTCCAAACAGCTGTAGAAAGTATTGAATTTTGAAACAGGACTAGTGGAATCTTGCACTCACAAAAAATAAAGATAGTATAGCTTTGTGTGACAGACAGAAGAGAGATGTGCTTCCACACAACACGTGGAATTGCCACTTTTGTTCATACACTTTTTACAGAGCATCTATATGATGTCATTACCAAAGTGTTTACCTTATGCTCTTTCTGTCTCCTTTGAGATCACATGTAATCCAGCTTTCTTTGAAAGGACAGAATAGTACCATAATAGTTGCAGATATAAATTGACCTGGGTCTGCTCTTTGGTCTTTTATACCAGGTGTGGTTTTGAAGTCTTCACCAAAGTGTTATCACTACGGGGGAAAAAATCTTTTTAGAAGAGCCCTCAGAGCTCCAGAGCATCCTCTTAATTCAGAGGCTTCCTAGTGGATCCCTAATTTCCCAAAGATTTAGGGATCCTTCTCATAATAGGATCTCTCACTCTGGCTCCTGCACTCTCCTCCCTTTATCTGTCTTGACATTGTATTTTTCCCCTGGAACTGACTGATCCTCCTTCTTTGTACCCTTCAACCCCATCATCTCATATCCTTTTAGCTTCTTATGGCTACTACTGAATTATTGCCTCCGAGTTCTATCCCAAATTCCTGTTTGGGTACCTCTACTACCCTCCTCCTTCTGGAGCACTCCAAAACATTTTGCTTTCGTGATCCCACCTCCTGCCTCTTACACAGCCTTGGTGCGCAAGTATTTAATTAATTTTATTTAATTTTTTAATTTAATTTAATTAATTTAATTTATATACCGCCCTAAGCCCAAGGGCTCTCTGGGCGGTGTACATAACGTACAAGTATATCTTCTAATGTGCTCTTGACATGGCACTCCTCTCCCAATTCGACCAAGTGTGCATCCAATTGGACTGCAAGAGGACCAATGTGGAGACCATCAGTAGTCAGTAGTAGTCATCCATCGCCATTCTACTCTTAACGTGCACTATGGCCTTTCCAGTGAGTGTCATTTTACTATGGTGTTGCTGTTTTTACTTAGTCTTTTAAATAGTGCTAGAATTTTTTTAAAGTAACACATTTGTGATATAGTGCTTAAATAAAATGGAGTACTAACTTTGAAATAAATAAATAAATAAAACCCTGCCTTCTGAATTTGCAACATGTTTTGTTTTTCTATCTATAGATTTGCCTATAAAACACTTTCTAACATTGTTTACTGTTTTCAAAGCAAGTTCTGAAATTAATTGTCCAATTATCCTTAAATAATAGCATGATTGTTTTTTCTTTGTTCGTTTCTTAAAAAAAAAAAAAAAGTAAATGGAGGGGAAATGGTGCACTCAGATAATTATACCTTCCCCACCCACATGGCTGTGCACAGAACATAATGGGATGTGCGCAGTGAAAAAGTGCTATGTGCACGTAGTGTGGAAAGTCATTTGCAATTCTGGTTGTAGTTTACAACAGAACAATATGTGGGTACTGCTACAAGCCACCTGTTTCCTCATATCTGAATATCACACTCAGCTGAATTGAAATCTTAGAGAAGAAAGAAGAAGAACTGAAGGGGAGACATGTAGGGCTGCACAATCCCCGCACCTAACGCTTCAAAACCAAGACAATTCAGAACAGGTTCCAGGCGGAATACACCACCACTGGAAACAGGGCTGTATGCAGTTTTACTCAGAGCAGACAAACTGAAATTAATGGACATGACTAACTCAGGTCCATTAATTTCAGTGGGTCTACTCTGAGTAGAACTTAGCTGGATACAACCAGAGTCAGCTGATCTACATCCTCACACATACACTGAGCTGTGTGTCAGATGTGTCAACACCCTTTCACAGGCACTGCTCTATGAGTGCCCCTTAACAGATAGCACAGCAGCATATCTTGGCACTGAGATTCTGGCATCTGTCTGAATTTCAAACCTCTGGGCTGGATCTGCTGCAGGAGGCATGTAAGCAATTCTCCTTGAAAATACCAATAATGCACATCCAGCTTTAATACAAGTACATGACACGGAAGGTTATTTGTATAAATCAGCAGGAGAGATAAAGTACACTGCAGTTTGAGCTCAGCAGCGCAGGAAAGCAGGGCACATACTCAGGACTTGTCATGCGTCAGCCAGAAAAGCTGAAGTTCTCTACCAAGGCAATTATCTTTATCACAACCTTCATACACACACCCTTGGCTGGGGAGCAGGCTGCACACACAGCCTGTGTGATGGAGGCAGCAGAACTGCATCCTGAGCATCCTGCATGCATGTCCATGTGTATAGAATGATGTACCTCATTGTAGCATGCCAGGAGCCTCACCCATCCACAGAATATACAGCATGAGCTGGAAGGGATTCAGGTACCCATGATTAGCTGTGATGGAGTGAGCACAACAGCCAGCCTTCCCCCCTCCCATGTTAGCCAGGCCCACCCAAGGAAACCCCCCATTTTCCCAGGAGCCACCCACAGCCTGTAGGCCACCTGTCCTCAGACATGTTCAGCAGGCTGAGGGCCTCTAGCACCTGGATGCTGTGCATGCTCCCCATGCATCATGGCATTCGTGTAGGTGAAGATGCCCTGGGCATTTCATGCAGCCCTGGCCTTGATGGAACACTTTACCCAGACAAGCTGTCAGCATTGTGGTAGAAATGATGCTATCCCGGGCCCTGAGGATGGACAGAAGGTCTTCCATGACATGGAAGGCATCCCTGATCTCATTTTCTATGGCAGGGAAGTGGATGACCTCCACCACCATGCTGTCCAGGAAAGCACCAAAGAACTTGCTTGCAAAGGACTGGGAGGGAGGGTGAGTTCCCCATGCCACATCCCACTGGAAATCCCCTGTGACCAAGAAGCTCTGGCCATGGAGCACCCTCTGGAGTGCAGGGTTGTTGCTGACCTGGAGGTACTCCATGTCAGGCAGGGTGAGAGCTTACAGAAGTTTGGTCATGGCAGGATGCCTCTGCTCTGCATGTTGTGACAGCAGGTATGTCACGGGAATGGGAACATCCAGACTGTACTGTTGTTGCATGGATGGCAATGGTGCCAGGTACAGTCATGGTGTGACATGGGACCTCACATCAAGTGACTATGTGGAAGAAGACACAGATCCATGGGAGGGGCTGTAGAAAGCATACAGGGCACGCACACCGAGGGCCCCCCACCTGCCCTGTCCCTGTCAAGCACCTGTAGTGCAGATAGCTCTGTGGGCACATGCCAAAGCCTGTTGTCATTCCCTGTGGGAGCTGTTTAGCCAATGGGCCATCAGAGCTGCTGATACCTTGGAGGAGCCCTCCATTCTGCCTCTGGGCCTGGCAGCCCTGTGTGGTAGCCCAGACCAAGAGGTGCCCAGCTGCCTGAGAGTGGGGAGAAAAAAATCCTCCATACCCTTCAGGGTCCTTGGCCTTGAGATGTTCTCTGGGCTCATACTGGGACCTGCAGGTGGGAGACAATGGACAGTGGCTGGGCCATGTGGCACTTCCCAAAGGGGTTGATTGGCTGGATTCTGTGGGAACCTCTGCTGTTGTTGCAATTCTTCTTGCTCAAGAGTTAGGGTGAATTAAGAGATAGTGGCTAGCAGATGTAAGTTGTGGTGATGCAGGCTGTCATGGGTAATCTCCACAGGGAGGTTTGCAAGACAGTCCATTGTTAATAAGGATCCTCGGCATCTCCAAGCCTCCTCCATTTCCTGACTTGACACAATCCTCCGAAGCATCTAACCATAAGGTCATCCAGATACTTCCCAAAGCTGTTAAGCTTTTCACTGCATACTTTCTCAGATTCTTCAAAACATGGTGCAAAAGTCTTTCAGAACCAGCCTTTCCCAACTTTTGGATCCCCAGATGTTGCTGGACTAAAGTTCCCATAATTCCTGACCATTGGCAATGCTGGCTAGGGCTGATGGGAGTTGTAGTCCAGCAACATCTGGGGACCCAAAGGTTGGGAAAGGCTGGCAAACGTGATAGTTTCCAGAGGCAGGGTGCTTTCAGACAATGTTTAGTATTGCACATGGGTCATTTGGATATCACAAATGGATCAATGGTAACAGGTGGGTGTTGTTGTTTTTTAAAAAAACAAGATATTTCCAAGAAAAGGGTAAATCTGGATTAAATGGGGGAGGGGAATACAAGATGGCATTTTGATGCTGACAATGTCATGTGGATGCTACAAAAAAAACTTATATGCATAAACAGCACTAATTCCACAATAAAAACTCATCTGGAAGCACCCTTAGTAAGAATGTGTTTGTGTGAACATTTACTTAATTACACAATAAAAAAAAAAAAACCAGTTCTGTGCTTTCACATGCCTTAGTGCTGCATGATAGCTGCTTAAAATATATTTGCATGGCCAACAACTTTCCAACACATCACATATGAATTACAGGCACTCCTGTGCCTCACTATAGATCACAATCTGATTGATCCCCCCCCACACACACACATGGTCACTACACCACACTAAATGAAAGCTAGGGCACTCTGCTCCATATGTGTGTACATTAACATTTCTTTAAAAGGCATCCCCAAATTTTCCAGAACAGGAAAAATAGGGACAGTGATTTATAAAGGGCAAATGATAGAAAATAGGGACATTTGGAGCAGGATACAGCCACTGCATCCATCATCTGTTGTGACTGGCTGTGTGGAGATGGCAATTTCACTATACCCTCATAAATCCCCCAGTCACTATTTTTACACATGAGACCAATGTTCCCCCATATCATAACCCATTGCTGAAGGCAATGCCTTCACGTTACCCTTCATGTTGTTACCCTTCATGTAGTGATAAGACTGTGGTGTGGATATTATTGGTGTTGCAGACTAGTCTTGCAAGCCCCAATCCGGTTACAGCACAATATTTACTCCACACCTAATTGAAGATCCCGCATTCCCCATGCTCCAGCCATATCATTTCCCATACTTTTAACAGCAGCATGGCAGACAGAAATGTAGTAGGCTATTTTTCCAGCTTGGAGGTAAGTAATAAGAAAAATGTCACCTGCTAGATGTCTGTATTTGACTGCTGTTAAAGACACAGGAATAGAGAAAGTAAAAAAAAGAAAAGATGGGAACTTTCTAGGCAAAAAGCAGGGGGTAGGGGGCAGAGGAAATAGATTCATATCTCAGGGAGCAACTAACGAGCATTTATTGGGGGGGGAGGAGCAGGAAAGGGCATGTGATCCAGAAGTCAGAACATATCACCCAAGCCTAACTTCACATTGGTAGATAAGGCATTGAGAAAAGCCTACATTTATTCAGACCCTGAATCAAACTAGTGGAAAAGGGAATGATCTAGGTAATTTCCATGGAATTTCCACCATGAACACCCTTTTCTCATTGTCTTATTTGCTTGAAAGTTAAAAACACTAAAAAAGAAGAAAAGTTGACAGCTACAACTCCAAGCCAAAGTTAAAATGTCTCTGAACTCCAAAATATATGTTGGGGTACCCTGTATCATGTATTTCCGTGATCTGGAGATTCTCCCTGTCAAGAATAACAAAAAAAATATTGCATCGAAATTATCAGGCTTCTGAAATGCTCATAAATGCATAATGATGTCATAAAATCATAAAAAATAAGTAACTGGGGGTGCACACCCCACAATCTGCTCTTTGTTTTGTTATATGCCTTCAATATAATATGGAGATATATGATACGGGGTACCCCAATATATATTTTGGGGTTCAGAGACATTTTAACTTTGGCTTGGAGTTGTTGTAGCTGTCACCTTTTCTTCTTTTTTTAGTGTTTTTAACTTTCAAGCACATAAGGAACTGGGAACTAGGAACCAATTTCAGCGTCGTCGCGTCGTCAGAGTAAAGCCGGGGAACAGCCGTCTGAACAAACCAACTTTGAAGCTACCGAGTAACGCTTTGCAAAGTTTAAACTGTCACTGTCACTTTAAGCAGTGGGAGGTGTGTCGCAGAGGCACGCGGACCTTTCAGCAGTGATTGGTTTGCGTCGGCAGGAAGTGAAAGGAGAGACATTTTTACTGTTTGTTGTTTCTTGTCGCGGGGGTAAGAGGGATGCGGGAAGGGGGCGGGTGGGAAGACTGTGTTAAAGACATTTAGCCTGTAAGTCTTTTGCGTTCCGGTGAAGGTTGGTGGTAGTTACTGGGTTTTTATATAGCTGCCTTTCTCGTGGTGTGTTTGTGCCACCCCCACTCTTGGATTCTGGCAAGGAATGCAGCATGCTTCTGTTGCGAAGCCCAAGCAGTGTCCTTTATACAGATTTCAAATCTTGATAAGAGTGTGAGCAGTAGCAGAAGACTCATTAGTTTACCATTGTATCAATTTATGTGTATGTATACATATATATCTGTGTATCTTTCTTGGCAGGTTTGCTCATTGCCATCATGGCCCAGAGGGCCTTCCCGAATCCTTTTGCAGACTATGACAAATCCTTGGCCACAGGATACTTTGACCCGTCGGGGCGGGTGAGTTTTAGTGATGCTTTTAAACTTTATTTTTACGGAAGGTCTAGTGTTTCTTTAAGGGGGAGAGCAATGTACGAGAACTGGCAATGATGATTTGCAATCCTTCAGCTCGATGTTAATAACTAATCAGATGTAATCCCATGTTGAAGCCTCCTACATAGCTTAATTTTGAATGCAAAGAGTGATGCTATTGGAAGATGTGCATATATGTTAAACCTCTTGAACAGGGATTTCTATCCTTCTTGCTTTCTTCTTTTTCAACAGAGTTACAAGGAACTTGGTTTCTAACTAGAAGTAGAAACTCATTGCCTGGCCTTCCAGAACCTTCAGTCCTGTCCACTAGCATTACTTGGCTCTCATTTATAGAGTATCAGTTCTGATCAGTCCATTCATCCCCTAATGAGGGATAAACGTTTATGTATTAAGAGACTGGCAAGCAACAGTTGTCAAACTGTTATGAGGTTGTGCTAAGAAAAAACCTCTGTCAGATACATGAATTAAGGTCAAAGACCTCTTTGGGTGATGAAGCTAAATCTTGGCTTTAGCTCAGAGAAATTTAATTCCATGGTGTGGTTTAATAGCTTTAAGGTGGTAGATTAATAAAGTAGTAATGACACCATGAAAAAGATTTGATGGGCTGCTGAGTTTCAACATTGGCAAGTGATGCCAAATGGTGGGCGTTGGAGCTGCTGACTTGTTCAGTATTGCCCGGGAGTGGAAGTTGGAACTTTTTCTTCTGTGCTGTAAATCTATATATATAGACTTGTACATACATGCATGTGTGCATGCAGAGTATAGAAGGAGTCAAGGGAAAGTTGCATTTTCCCAGTGAAGTGCTCCAAACCCTTTTAGCTAAGGCAAGCAGATTTTATTGTATTCTCAGTGGAAAAATCCTCTAACCTTTTAGCTTCATATAAGCATCAATCCAGAGAACAAAGAGGCCCACCTATAAGTATGGATTATGGGTATTAGATTAGGAATTTGATTTACATTTTACTATAACTGCTGGAAAGCTAAAATGAAAATAACTGAATTATTTTTGGAGAAGGGTGTGGCATGAGAACATGCCCAAGGAAGCTGGGAACAGTAATTGTTTTTGTCAGTGTCCTTGGGCAAGACACTTGGCATCACCACTTCAAAGTTTCCAAAGATATACAGGTTCACTATAGGAGTTTTGGCCAGGGTAGTGATTGTTTTTATACTTCGCTTGGAAAAAAATTGTTTTGTTGAGTCTTTATGACACCCATGAATTTGAGCTTAAAGAAAATAAGATACTGTTGTTGACAGTGTTGCATTAATGTTTAGAATGGCACTTTGTTCTCTTTAATATCTTATACCTCAAAGTGATGGAGAAGTGTTAGGGACGTTGTAGTCCATAGTTTGACATTATGAGGATTATTGCAAACTTATGCAATATAATTGAAGCTTTTATTTTTAGGCAGTTCTTTTTTTCTTTTTGAAATCCATACTAGCTTAACTTGGGAATCCTTACAGAATGACTGCATCTGATCCCTAACACAAGTGTTCTTCACACACAAAGCATGTTTCTGCTGTGTCCCCAGTGGATGCTATCTTGCAGGACTAGTTTTAACTGTGCAATGCTAACATCATAAGGCCACATGCTCTGGGGGACCGCTAAGCTGATAGGATGCTCTAAAGATTTTTAGATTCGTTAGCTCAGATCTCTAGTAGGCAGCAGTTTACAGGGGTGATCCCTTTCACCTTTGGTAATAGATACAGTCTAACTTAGTAGGATGCAGAGCCACTTCAGTAGAGTAGGGCTAAGAGGATGACTCCATTGAGACAGAATGGTCTGAAGGAGTCTTGCCACGGCCTACTAACTCATTTGTTTCCTGCTGCTCAACTTCATTGTCAGATTTTATTTATTTTTGTAAAGAAATTTAAATGTGTCCATAGGGGAAATAAGCAAAATATTATGGTTCAAGTAATAAAACTCCTGCAGCTTGACAAACCACAGCAAAAAATCTCTTGATTAATGCTTGCCTTATTCAAAAATAAAATAAAATAATTACCTAGCGTATTCTCAGGCAGTATGATTCAAAGCAGAAGAACTGTGTACAGGCGATCAAAAAATGGCAATATGAATGCAAAAGAGCAGCCATGTTTCTGCACGTCTGCCCTTATAAACGAAGGGAAGTGTGTCTCAAAAAGTACACGTGGGTGTGGGGAACTGAACCCTCCCCCACCATAACCCCTACACTCGAATCACTTCAAGTACTTTCCACCAAAATTGGATCCAGTACCAGAAGTGAACCGGGCTGTGGGCAATGTGAAGAAGGTTCAGCCCTCCTTGCCCACAAGTAAAAGGTCAAACCCTCCCACTCCTAGCTTTATATGTTGAAGAGGGCAAAAAAAAAAAAGGAAGGAACTAACTGCCCTCATCATACCTAGTTTATCTCTTCACAACTTATTTTGCAAGGGATCCTTTCATTGTTAACTTCAACAGTTTGGAAGCTGCTGCAGCTTTGTCTCCATCTTGGCTTTCCAAGTCGGTGTCATTTTTCCTGGAACCGGAAGATTCCAGTGTTCCTGAGGTGTGCACGAAGGAGCCACACTGTAGTGACTCCAATGCCATTAAAAATGATGTTGCTTACTTGATATGTAAACGTGCAAGTTGGCTCTGCAACCTTCATGGAAGTTCTCGCACCTTCCCAGGGTGCCTTGGGAGCCACTGCAGAACGTGTGGCAAGCGTGTAACTCCAGATAGATGCAAAAGGAGATTCAGTGCCAAGCTATGCATTGCGCTTAAATGCATTAATAGCGTTTATTGTGTTCATTGTGGTCAAATTGTTCTTTGGATTGTTGTGTTGTTCTGTCTGTTGCTAGCTGCCTTCAGCCTGTTGAAAAAAGGCCAATGTTTTAAAACTGAAACTTGGTACTAAGTTACAGGTGCCACCATTGGTGGGATGGGAGAGATCCAGATTGGGCCTGCCATGCATGCGGAAGATGTTTCAACACTTCCCCTCCTCCAGCTCTCTGGACAAAAATACCCACCACATACACACACCTTGGCTCCAGTTGTTTCCTTGGAAGGGTAGCTTCAGTTGGCACCTATGGAAGTTTCCCTCCAAAAGCAAATTGTGGCTGTGAAGGGTGTATATGTGTGTGTGTCAATTTTTGTTGGAGCACAACAGATGAAAAAAGTTTAAAATCACTCCTCAGACACCATGGTCTTAATCCAGATCTCTTCTGTCCCTGCCTCCCACCCCAGCAGCCATTGTTTAAATCAATGCTTATATTAAATGCTATAACACAGCAATTCTCAAACTTCTTTTTCCTGACAACCACATGAAAATTGCTTGGGGTCCTTGCAGACAACTTAATCAACATGTTGTTTTTGTCAGTGCTGGAATACTCAAAGCCATCACTGTGTTGTGAAAATCCCAAGTCACTGAGAAGGGACCCTTTAATTGGTAAATTTCCAGAGAGAACATTATCTGCACCAACACTGTCATTATGAAAATCATGGTCCCTAGGCCAAGGCCTTTTTTTGATAAATCTGGTCCCGTTTTAAATGGTTTCAATCTCCATTCTCAGAAAAAAAATACAGTATAGATATTTTTTTACTATTCTGCAGTATTGCCAACCACAGTTTGAGAATCTCTGCTATGATTCATTTCACATAACATGTAGTTAGGCCCTTAGTTTGAAAGATGGCATAATTCAGAGGACAAAATGTAGAAGTGCTTAGACAAAGAATCACATCATTATTTGGTATGCAAATCAAGGTGTCACCTTCACCTCTTAAACTGAAATAAGTCTGTTCCCAGAGTTGTGGTGGAAGGAATTAAATGTGGAGTGCTTTTCATGCTATGTTTGTATGTTATTGGCTTGTGGTTTGACAGTTCCTTTGACTCTTCTTCTTGCCATCTGTTTTGGGGTGGAAAGGTGTGTTTGTCTGGCCCATTCGTAAATAATCCACATTAACTCCCTGCCCATATAATTTCAGTTGTGTTTATGGCACTAAAAAGTGGTGATAAAGGAAAGCTGGGCAGCTGCCACAATCTTCAACCTGTCACCACCTTTTGCAAATGTCACTGTGTGGCGTTCCCCTCTTTCAAGGCCCCATGTAGTAGCCTTTTTCCAAAGCCCTAGGCTTCAGAACCATTCTGCACATCGACACAGAGGTGTCATTTTTGCTACAGAACATTTAAAGTGTGAAGGGGAGAAACACGTCCTGAAATAATTGAGGGGGAAAGCAATGGATTTTTGCACAGGAACAGGCTAATGTTCCCTGGCACATGACTATTTGGAGAGACATGCTTACCATAGCAAATCCTAGTGCATCCCTCAATGTCCTGTACAGCAGCTTAACCCAGTAGATTTATGGTTAGTCAGCGCAGATTGTCAAACAGCATTGCAATGCATTATTTCCATCCTTTTTGTCAAACTGCAGCCAACTAGCAGAATTTACTGTTTAAAATTTGAGCAGGCTCGAAGGCCCCCTCGGGGCAAAATACAACAGTGCTATAGCCTAGGGGTAATAAAGGCATGGATAACTAAGTTACCACTGGGGGAGAGAATATGGCTTTAAATATTTAAGAACCCAGTCATAATCATAGTTATTTGGGGGAAATGTTTCACTGAAATTGGTGGGGAATTAACCTCCAGATAAATGAGTTAAGATATGGAGTGATCATAAGTAAGTATTCCCTCTTTCTCCCAAATTATTGCTGCCTGAGTACTAAGTTTGTTTTCTTGAAGTGCCTGAAAGAGATCTAACTTTCTTAAAAAAAAAAAAAATGCCAAGCACTTAGTCTGCCATGTTCTTTTGCTGCAGTATCTGCTGAGGCATAACAGTATTTCTGTTAACACCCACAGCTGACTCCTGAGTTCACTCAGCACCTGAACAATAAGATCAGGGAACTTCTCCAACAGATGGAAAGAGGCCTGAAATCTGCAGACCCCAGGGATTGTACTGGCTATACTGGCTGGACAGGTAGGATGGTGGCATCTGCAAAGATAATGTGAATTAAATGCATATGCTGTTCAGAAAAAGCATGTAATGTAGTGTATAGAGATCTAAAGAGGAGCTGGAGGACACATAATCTTGTTATATTGCTATGGCTGTGAAGGTCTTTGGTTTGGTCAGGGTTTGAATAAGCAAAGGCTCTGGAAACCCCATCAGGTTATATAATAATTCCCCCCATACACACCCAAATAGCACTGTATGCTTACAGAGCAGAACTGACTGTTCCTAGAAGATACACCCCTCACCTCTCAACAGGCAAATTGTTGGCCGTCCTAAAAGGTACTCTATTCCTGATTGTGTTTCCCTTCCCTTTGTGTGTTTTAAAATTGAGGGGTAGTCAGTGGGTGATGAGTTGCCTGCTGGGAGTGGGGAGCAGGGGATAAGAGGGACAAGGAATTGATAGACACTTACAGAAAAGTAGAGAACTGGCAGATGATAACAAGCAATGGCCAGCATCTTAAGAGTCCCTGGCCCTTGGGTGCTTTCTGTGATCTTTCCTCTAAAGCCACTGCAACTTTTTGGTGCTGTGTTCCTCGGGGCCCCAAAAATCTGGAGCCAAGTCAAGAGAGCAAAGAGATGAATTGGCCTCCTGTACCAGATATCTGATTCATAAGCTGATACAGCCGTCAGGTACCCAGACATACTCCCTTGTTACCTTTACTTCTATTATCATTTTGCCCTGTCTACTCCCATGTGAACCTGCCAATAGTTAAGATAGGGTCATATTCATGAGTAGCGCTAAGTAAGTAGTTCTATCAGCACAAGGATTTCTCCCTGCGCAACAGAATTTGCCCCTCTTTCCTCCCTCTTGTGCTCCCTAAATCTGTTTTAGGGGTTCTCCCAACCCTCTGGAGCAGATTTGGGGAGGGAGCGGGGCAAGAAGAAGGGGGACGTCCTATTGCATTAGCGGTAAACTTTGGGTGGACGGGTTACTTGAAATACTGTCCATAGTCTCGAAAGGCCTGTTCTCTTCTCCCCCTCCCTTAGAAATAATGTGTGTGGCTACTAGGAACAGGGTCTTCCCTGTTGTGGTGCTCCTTCCATTCAACTGCTTCGCAGCTTTGAGGAATGATATATTAAAATGGAGTTTACCCAGGCTTTTGGTGCATCTAAGTTGATTAATAAGTTAGTGATTCAAGTGTTGGTGGTATTTCTTGTTTTTACTATTTTTAGTTCAGATTGTCTTTGTGTGTGATGTTGTCTTCTGCTGTAAACTGCCTTGGGAACTGCGACTGGAGGGCCATGCTATCTGTTCAATAAATAAAAGTTCTGTGGCAGAACACAATGCTTTGTATGCTGAACTCCCCATGTTCAGTTAATGGCATTTTCAGTTAAAGGATCTTGGTTCCAGTTAAATGATAGGAAAAACTCTGCCAGGGGGCTCGGAGAACCTCTGCCTATCAAATTGGACAATAATGAGGGGTAGCTCACCATGAGCATCAGATACTTGCTGCCCAAAAGCAGGGCTGGTCTTAATTCTACTGATTACGGAAGTGGTTTCAGGGTGGGTGGGAGGAAACAATACTTTTGAGCAGTAATGCGTGCAGTCCAAAGAATGGTGCCCTGGGTTGACTTGTAGTGATGCAGAATCATGAAGTGTTCTCTGCAACAGGGAAAGCCAACCTGGTGCCTCCAGTTATTATTGGGTTGCTGTTCTGTGCTGCAGTTTTCTTTGTCATTGATTAGTTTTGTGATTTTATTTTATGATTCTAATGTAATTTGTACTTGTTTTAATTATGACATTTTTGTAATCTGTGCTGGAAACCATTCAGTGAAGAGTGGGCTTTAACTATCTCCAGAGGGTACAACATTAGCTTTTCATGTTGCAGAGAATGTTAAGGTATGGTTCTTGAATCCACGACAGCCATGTGAGATGAGCGTTTACTCCATCATCCTCTAGAATACTACAAAGAATTCTGGTGCACATCTAAGAACATAAGAAGAGCCTGCAGGATTAGGCTAGTGAGCCATCTTGTCCTGCATCCTGTTCTTGTAGTGACCAACCAAATGCCTATGGGAAGCCTGCTTGCAGGACCGGAGTGCAACAGCACTCCCTTGGATTGAACAGTCCAGCTGCTTGAGAAGTCAGTTGATTGGCTTGTACATAACATTTAAGTTGTGGTTTAACAAACCACATGTTAAACACGAGCCGTCTCACAGCTGATCAGACAAACCATGACTTGTTTCTCCAAAGTATGGTTTGTGGTTGCTTTGTGCCTTTGTTGCCTGATGAGCATCTTGGGTAGGGTGCCAAACAAACCATAGTTAAGGAAGGGTGCTGGGTTGGTACATAATGTCAAGCCATAGTCAAGAGGCAAATGTTTTTAAGCCAATAAACTGTGGCTTCTGTTGCCAGTAAACAAACCACATTTGAGCTCTTGAGCAGGGTTTGCACATAACACTAGCCCATAGTTTAACAAACATAGTTTAACAACAAACCATAATAAGCCATGGCTTAGGATTATGTGTGAATCAGGCCAGTGTCTTGGTTTGACCTAGCAGCAAGAAAGTTCCAAATTTGGCACTCATATCAAGGTGCTAATAAAGCATAGGAATTAGGGCTATTGTTCAGTTAAAGAAAACTTGGTCAATAAACAAATTAAATTGCATCTACTATCTATTTTGGAAAGTTGTTTGTTGTCTATATACTCAGACATTTCTACCTGTGTGAGTTTCTGTAAGACCTGCTCCCTGCATTTCTGGCTGATTTCCACCTGGCCTGGAAGGGCGGGGCCCTGTCTCTCTCCAGCTACAAAAGCAGCAACTGCTGAAGGGGCCAGAGACCATCTACCTGTGTGAGTTTCTGCAAGACCTGCTCCCTGCATTTCTGGCTGATTTCCACCTGGCCTGGAAGGGCGGGGCCCTGTCTCTCTCCAGCTACAAAAGCAGCAACTGCTGAAGGGGCCAGAGACCATCTACCTGTGTGAGTTTCTGCAAGACCTGCTCCCTGCATTTCTGGCTGATTTCCACCTGGCCTGGAAGGGCGGCGCCCTGTCTCTCTCCAGCTACAAAAGCAGCAACTGCTGAAGGGGCCAGAGACCATCTACCTGTGTGAGTTTCTGCAAGACCTGCTCCCTGCATTTCTGGCTGATTTCCACCTGGCCTGGAAGGGCGGGGCCCTGTCTCTCTCCAGCTACAAAAGCAGCAACTGCTGAAGGGGCCAGAGACCATCTACCTGTGTGAGTTTCTGCAAGACCTGCTCCCTGCATTTCTGGCTAATTTCCACCTGGCCTGGAAGGGTGGGGCCCTGTCTCTCTCCAGCTACAAAAGCAGCAACTGCTGAAGGGGCCAGAGACCATCTACCTGTGTGAGTTTCTGCAAGACCTGCTCCCTGCATTTCTGGCTGATTTCCACCTGGCCTGGAAGGGCGGGGCCCTGTCTCTCTCCAGCTACAAAAGCAGCAACTGCTGAAGGGGCCAGAGACCATCTACCTGTGTGAGTTTCTGCAAGACCTGCTCCCTGCATTTCTGGCTGATTTCCACCTGGCCTGGAAGGGCGGGGCCCTGTCTCTCTCCAGCTACAAAAGCAGCAACTGCTGAAGGGGCCAGAGACCATCTACCTGTGTGAGTTTCTGCAAGACCTGCTCCCTGCATTTCTGGCTGATTTCCACCTGGCCTGGAAGGGTGGGGCCCTGTCTCTCTCCAGCTACAAAAGCAGCAACTGCTGAAGGGGCCAGAGACCATCTACCTGTGTGAGTTTCTGCAAGACCTGCTCCCTGCATTTCTGGCTAATTTCCACCTGGCCCGGAAGGGTGGGGCCCTGTCTCTCTCCAGCTACAAAAGCAGCAACTGCTGAAGGGGCCAGAGACCATCTACCTGTGTGAGTTTCTGCAAGACCTGCTCCCTGCATTTCTGGCTGATTTCCACCTGGCCTGGAAGGGCGGGGCCCTGTCTCTCTCCAGCTACAAAAGCAGCAACTGCTGAAGGGGCCAGAGACCATCTACCTGTGTGAGTTTCTGCAAGACCTGCTCCCTGCATTTCTGGCTGATTTCCACCTGGCCTGGAAGGGCGGGGCCCTGTCTCTCTCCAGCTACAAAAGCAGCAACTGCTGAAGGGGCCAGAGACCATCTACCTGTGTGAGTTTCTGCAAGACCTGCTCCCTGCATTTCTGGCTGATTTCCATCTGGCCTGGAAGGGCGGGGCCCTGTCTCTCTCCAGCTACAAAAGCAGCAACTGCTGAAGGGGCCAGAGACCATCTACCTGTGTGAGTTTCTGCAAGACCTGCTCCCTGCATTTCTGGCTGATTTCCACCTGGCCTGGAAGGGCGGGGCCCTGTCTCTCTCCAGCTACAAAAGCATCAACTGCTGAAGGGGCCAGAGACCATCTACCTGTGTGAGTTTCTGCAAGACCTGCTCCCTGCATTTCTGGCTGATTTCCACCTGGCCTGGAAGGGTGGGGCCCTGTCTCTCTCCAGCTACAAAAGCAGCAACTGCTGAAGGGGCCAGAGACCATCTACCTGTGTGAGTTTCTGTAAGACCTGCTCCCTGCATTTCTGGCTGATTTCCACCTGGCCTGGAGGGGTGGGGCCCTGTCTCTCTCCAGCTACAAAAGCAGCAACTGCTGAAGGGGCCAGAGACCATCTACCTGTGTGAGTTTCTGCAAGACCTGCTCCCTGCATTTCTGGCTGATTTCCACCTGGCCTGGAAGAGCGGGGCCCTGTCTCTCTCCAGCTACAAAAGCAGCAACTGTTGAAGGGGCCAGAGACCGTGTGTGTGTATGTGTGCGTGAACCTGCTGCTTGGGATGTCTATAGACTACTGGGGGTTTGTTTAGTATTATATGTTATATTTTACTCTATGTTATATTTTAGTCTATGTACGCCGCCTAGAGTGGCCGTTAATTCGGCCAGATAGGCGGCCTAGAAATAAAATTTTATTATTATTATTATTATTATTATTATTATTATTAAGATAACATACCCACATTTTGTGTGATGGTTCCTGAGATCAAGGAGAAGGTTTTCATCTATGTTTGGATACAATTGGATGCCATCTTGAATCAAGATGGTGGACTGAACCTTTCAAAACTGTGTTGGGTTTTGGTTTCTTAAAATTCCCAGGCAACACCGGGTAAAAGGCAGTTAGTTATAAATAAAGCTATAGTTCTGGAGAAAAAACTATTCGTAAATATATGCATTAAAATTATTTTTAAGAACCTTAGTCATCTGCCCAAAATATTAGGTTGGGCATTTTCTTTTTTTAATCGCTCAAAAGGTTTTTTAATCAATTAACTGGACTGGTCAAAAGAAAAAAAATTGCAGCATAAAATGAATTAAATATGTTGCTACAAACAAAATGTGTGGATTGTCTGAAGGCATAATGTGAGTTTCTTTATCACTATAGGCTCTATTTGCATGTTGCAATAAGTCAGGGTTCTGTCTAATTGGGGTTTAGTGCTGGGACATGCTGCCTGATCACTCCCGCATTGCTTCTCCCTGGTATATGAGCAGGAGAAGCAAAGAAGAAGCCACCATCAGATTCTGTGATGTATGAATCCAGGATGGTGCTTTGTAATAAGCCAAGATCCGTGAGACACCTGGCTAGCAACCCTAACTTATTAGGGGGAAAACAAACCACAATCATATGAAGCGGAGCTTAATTGCAGCTTCCTGGTTTGTTACTCCCGCTCTTTCCAGAGGAAGGATAAAGTAGGAGTGATCAGTCACAATAAAATAAGATTATCATGGTGAACCAATGTGGCCTGAATATGAAATTGGGGTGGAGGTGGGAAGTTTTACTGCAGAACATAAATAAGTTGGTTGGTAAACTCTGTAGGCATCGATTGTATTGGGGGTGGGGGAAGCTGCTTTGCCACTAGAGAGGCAGAGTGCAACCTCAACCCATTTGTGTTAGGCAGAACAGTGCCTCAGTGCTGCTTGTCCTTTATTCTCTCCTTGTGAGTTCCGAACTTGACAAGCTTGTCAAACGTGAATGGAATTGAGAATGAGCCTCCGAAGGATTTCCTCTGGGTCACAGCCAGGGAACTGGAATATGTTGCTATTAGATGACTTGTCTGCTCCCCCCACCCACCCCAGTTTCTAATTTTGTTAATTTATTCAGCGTGGTTTCAGGTTAGAAGAAATTAATCGGGCCAAGGCAACAGCATTCCATCTTAATTGCTTTTGTGGAAAAGGCTTGTTGAGTATCTCCTCATGTAGATAATCTCCTGGCAATCTGAAATCAGTTGACACTTGTGTGGCAGCTCATAAGAGGTACTGGAAAGGAATGGCCGTGGCTCTTTTCCTCACAATTCCTCCTCTCGACAAGGTAACTGGCTGATGCATGGTAGCAATGATTTGGCATACGCTGACGGTGGGCTTTAGAAGCATGTTTCCCTCTGATTTAATTTTGTCATTAGGCTGCTGCCAGCCTCCACCAGGCGTCTTTCCCCTTTTCTTCACAGCATAAAGTGTCTGTTACCATCCCTTGGGCAGAAGAGTATTCCTCCTCCTCTGACAGAGGCATAAATCAGGTATTCCTCCCTGGTCCCAGCATGTCCCGCATGTTGGAAAGGAGGAGTTCCTTCCTCATCCAGTTGGCGGGTTATTGCTGAATGGCAGCAACTGGCATAATCAGTTGGCAATCACCAGTGATAAAGCCTTGGCTTTCTGGCCACTGAACCCTTCAGCTCCTTAACTGGCACAGCAGGAGGCTGTGCTGTTGCAGAGTGTTGGGGGTAGATGCTTTTGCACCTGTTAAGAATCTGGCTTCTACATTAAGCTTGTCACATGAGAGTAGTTCCACCATGCCACGTGAGGCTCTGCCTGTTGGGAGTTCTGAATAGAAACTCTCTCACCAGCGGACAGGTGAAGTTGGAGTAACTGACTTCTCCCCCCCCCCGTTTGTTGTTGTGTCCTTACTTCTGTCCTTTTTCCCTGCTCTTCCCCCTCCCAATTCTTTTTAGCCCCTAAATGAGAGAGACAAGGGGCTCTCCTAAGGGCTGAACTACAGGGCACAAACACCCCACGAGATCACTTATAACTTGCCTTCATATAGATGCTTGCAATACGTGAAGTTCAAAACCATGCCAACTATGGTACAAAATGGACGCTTTAAAAAGACCATGTCTGATCCTTGCTTTTAGTTAGCTATGATAAAAATCAATCTTACTGTCTACTATTTTGTTTCCTTTACTGTATGTGAAAATCAGAAATCGACCGTTGAATCCAGTATTGGAATGGAACACCTTTTATCAGTAAAGCAACAAACCAAATATCTGCTTAAGGGAAGCAACCTAAATATTTACATACCAAGTTGTTTCTTATGCAGCATCTGCTGCCAAAATAAGATTGCAGGTGGCAATCCTGTTTGCATCTTAAATGAAAATCTGTTTGGTATCTTATTTAAGTGGATATCTGTATCCATTGCACTGTTCCTTTTGGCATAATATTCAATTATGGTTCTGTTGTTTTGTATTGGGCTATTTTGTACATTCCTCTTGTTTGTATATGTTTAGTTTAAAAGATTTTTAATAAAATAACTGCACAGAAAAAGGAGGGAGTCGCATTTGGCAAGTAGTACTTTTGTGAAGCAATTACTATGGGGAAGCATCTGTTGCAATTCCTTCTGCATGTTATGTTCCATGCCAACACTTGAAAAAGAGCTTGGCCTGTTTAAATGCAAAGGACAGGAAAAAGGAAGGTGGGGCATAATGTTTTGTGTCTGGTTTTGTTTGGAGGACAATACAGTATTCATGAGGTTTTTCTACAACCATAATTGACACTTATGCACCATGAAAATCATCTGCAGAAAATCTGCAGAATCATGAAAGTCTAAACACTTATTTTTAAAAATCAAAAACCTCTAGTCCTCATGGCTGTGAAGGAAAAAGTCAAAGGATTTCAGCTACTGAGTCTAAAAAGAGAAAATTAGGGCAGAGTTCCAATTGTCAAGTATCAAAACTTACTCAGTTAGCACAAATCCCAATCCTTTCCATGGCTTCCCCGTCCCTATGTACCCATTCTCCCTCCATCCACCATTTTTCCATGCATCCCAGTCCATTTCCCATATCTTTTTCTTTAAACTTTACCTGAAAATGACATTTTCAAATGCTGTGAAATCCTAAGAGTACAAAATGAAACTTGCAAACTTGGGATATCCTGGTGCTGTTGTGGTTACCTCTGTGTTGTTGTCTTTTGCTAGGTGGGCCCATATATCTTCACTGGCAACTAGCCACTAAAAGTATAGAGGACATAAAGGCCACCCAAGCATTATTACTGGAGGAACCTTTTAACAGCCCAGAGGGGTCAGCCACAATCACACCCAATCATACCCAGTTCTTCTAGGGAAGGAAGTGCGGAATTATCATATTTTACTCTCCCAATCTTTAAAGGGCCAGGAAAGGCAATGACAATACATGACGGTGCTGTTTCTGGCCCAAGAAAAAAAATTGACTGTGGGGATACTTTCCCAGTGGCAATTTTATAGTATCAGTGCAAGTAGCTAAGTCTGTCTGTCTGTTAAGGACACAGTACTGTTGTGGTATGTTTTAATAAGTCCTAGAAAGGTGGCTGGCTTCCAGCATAAGGCTTTCCTATCTTAAAATAGATTCAGGTAGACATCTTTACAGATGTGACTGATGGTAGCATACCTCTGAGCTGCCCTCATTGGAAATACTAACACTCAGACTGTCTAGAGAGCGGGCAAGGTTATTAACTTCAGCAGGAAATGGAAATTTGCCCTTAATATACATTCAGCACTGAATTGTCTGTGGTGTGAAGCTTTGAAGATTACCCATGTAAAATGAGAAAATGATCTAAATTTAAAACTATCCTCTGTACAGTGGAAAGTAATTTTGAAGGCTCCTCTTCTTTTTCTTTTTCTTTAGTGCATTGAAATCTGCCAACATTGGGTATATTAATTTAGGCTTAAATACAGAGACTTGTGTCATCTTAAAAATGGTTAATGAGGTGGAAAGCACACTGCAAGGAATAAAATGAGAATTCTGAAAATGATGCAGGCTGCTGGCTCCTGTGATATTCATTCAGGATGCCCACAGACCACACATCCTTTCAGTGATGTCTTCAGATTGGCTTTTAGGCAGGATGCTCTGTCTACTGTGACAGACATTTTGAACAAAGTCACGCTATTGGCTTTTCAGTTGCACAAAACACATGTTCCAACTGTTCATATTACCAGGGACTGTCCCTGTTTGTTGATACCCAGTCTGTATTTTTGTCTTTGAGGGATATTTTGGATATCATTTCAACAACAATAAAAATGTAGGTATAAGTTGTTAGAGTAGCCATTCACATTCTCTGCTGGACAGTCTTGATCCTGTCATTGGCTTTGTGGGTGTTTTTTATTCCAGTTTTTAGTTGGGGAGATTAGATTGAAATATGGCAACTTGCTCAAGGTCACCAAGTCCATGCAATAGCTAGGATTTGAATCTAGATCTAGTTTAACTCTGAGATAATTGCCATATGACATGTTAGAAATATGATGTTAGTGGAGCCCTGCAGTATTGGCAAGGCAATCCTGCAATTGTTTCGAAATACACCCTCATTGCTCCAAGCACTGCTTGAATCCATTTTTATATTTCTGCATTGTGCATTCTGTTTAAATAACAAAAGCAGCTTAACTGTTAGGTTCATAGTTCAAAAGAGGGTTGTTGCCTAGAAAGGGTTAGAAATGCTCCCTTATTAACTATTACAATTTATAAGGTATGTAACATTTTCATACTTGCTTTTGTTCCTAATAATACTTAACATTTATGAAATGCTTTTAGAGTGTTCAAAGGCTTTCCTGTATGTTACCTTGTAATCCTTATAACAGGCCTATAAATTGGATTAGTAATTCACTAATAGGCAAAAAACCTTGCTGTTTAAGAATGTACCTATAGCCCACAGCTATTTCTATCAAACTTTAAAAAGCAGGGAAATTGGGCAGCTATAGTGAATGCACCAGGGGAGCAGGAGGCCTGAACTCCTCTCTGAGATATTGGACTGCCCTACAAAGTTGTCAAAATGCAAATACCATTTGGGTTGGCCTTTCACAGTCCAATCCACTTCCTGTGTAGCTTGGAAGAATTTGGTAACATGTGCCTCTGAGCATATGGTGAGTGGTGGCCACACCTGCAATCAGCCCAAAGAATAGAAAGAAGACATGTGCTGTGCTGATCTTGTTTTAGCAGGGAGGAAGCAACATTATTAAGTGGCAGAGAACATGCAAAAGTTCCCACATTCAATACCCAGCATCTCCAATTAGGGCTGGGAGAGATCCTTATCTGAAACCTTGTCAGTCAGTACTGAGCTAGATGGACCAATGCTCCGACTTGGTATAAAGCAGCTTCCTATGTTTCCTATACTCTACAGGATAAACACATAAGAAATATGCTTGAGACCCTTTCTTTAAACATTGTGCATCTTGCAATCTATATTGCTTTGCAAAGTATCAGCAGGTACTACCTCTTCTGCTTTAATCTCTGAATGCCAGTCATAGGGCTCACTGTGACAGATTATACACTTAAGAAGCAACTGTGTGTTCTGAGATTCTTAAACCTGACTTTTTAATTTGCTACTGCACTACTGGTCACAAACAGAAAAACCACTTGGCCACCTCATTAGTGTAATATGGTATTACACTAACTGCAAATGTTTGATGAAGATCTTCTGTTCTCTGTGAAAGATGAAGAGGAAAATGCCTCTTCCCTATACAGCAAAGGCTTTCAGAAAAGTGGGAGGCAGAGGCCAACACAGCACTAATTTCAGATGGGGGCTTCAACACAGGACTAATTTCACATAGTGAGTGATTGAGATTTAAGATTAAACAACCAAGAGCTAAATTCAAGATTAAAGTGTTAAAAACAAAGAGTCGCATCAAATCTCAAAATAACTACAGCAATGTTATGAGCACAGGTCAAACAGCCACACACACTTCAAACAAAAAGTATTTGAGCGTTTGTCATTTATAAGCCCATTTAAGGATTTATACCACCAGCATCAACCCAAACACAAGAAGCCCTTATTTTTCTCCCATGAGTGGGAAAGCAATGATCCCTCCACCCATTGCCGCCCTGGGCTCCTTCTTGGAGAAATGTTGGGATATAAATTTAATAAATTAAATAAATAAATGCTGCTACTACAGTCAATTTAAAAGTTCTTTTCAAAAAAGAAAAAGAAAAAACACAAAACCAAGAGACTGAACAACACTGGACTACACTTCAGGGTTGTCATACACAACTCCCTCTCAGCCCCCCCCCAATATCTGTACAAGCCACGCTAGGCTACTTTGCAGGGCTGCTGTAACCTATCCAGAAACTATATCCACCCATCCCCACTGCTGCACTATGCATATACTCATGAGTGTGTGTGTGTGAGAGAGAGTGAGAGAGAGAGTGAGAGAGAGAGTGAGAGAGAGAGTGAGAGAGAGAGTGAGAGAGAGAGAGAGAGAGAGAGAGAGAGAGAGAGTGAGAGAGAGAGAGAGAGAGAGAGTGAGAGAGAGAGTGTGAGTGTGTGTGTGAGTGTGTGTGTGAGTGTGTGTGTGAGTGTGAGAGTGTGTGCGTGCATGCGTGCATGCGAGTGCGAGTGTGTTAAGAACCAAGAGCTAAGTTCAGGATTAAAGTGTTAAAAACAAAGAGTCGCATCAAATCTCAAAATAACTACAATAATGTTATGAGCACAGGTCAGACAGCCACACACACTGCAGACAAAAAGTATTTGAGCTTTTGTCATTTATAAACCCATTTAAGGATAGGGGTGTGGGAGGTGGCAGGGTGATTGAGCCAGCGGAAAGAGCAGGCTGCAGGAGACAGTGGGGTGGGAACACACACACACACACACACACATCACCGTCACTCACGTCCATTCTGCTGCTGCCTTCTCCGTCATCCTTGTCCTCTGGTTTTCTCCCTCCACTGGCCATTTCACTCCTTCTCCCTTCCTCCCTCTCTCTCTCTCCCCTCTCTCTCTCTCCCCCCCTCTCTCTCTCCCCTCTCTCTCCCCTCTCCCTCCCCCCTCTCTCTCCCTCCCCCCTCTCTCTCCCTCCCCCCTCTCTCTCCCTCCCCCCTCTCTCTCCCTCCCCCCTCTCTCTCCCTCCCCCCTCTCTCTCCCTCCCCCCTCTCTCTCCCTCCCCCCTCTCTCTCCCTCCCCCCTCTCTCCCTCCCCCCTCTCTCTCCCTCCCCCCTCTCTCTCCCTCCCCCCTCTCTCTCCCTCCCCCCTCTCTCTCCCTCCCCCCTCTCTCTCCCTCCCCCCTCTCTCTCCCTCCCCCCTCTCTCTCCCTCCCCCTCTCTCCCTCCCCCTCTCTCCCTCCCCCTCTCTCCCTCCCCCTCTCTCCCTCCCCCCTCTCTCCCTCCCCTCTCTCTCCCTCCCCCCCTCTCTCCCTCCCCCCCTCTCCCTCCCCCCTCTCTCCCTCCCCCCCTCTCTCCCTCCCCCCCTCTCTCCCTCCCCCTCTCTCTCTCCCTCCCCCTCTCTCTCTCCCTCCCCCTCTCTCTCTCCCTCCCCCTCTCTCTCTCCCTCCCCCTCTCTCCCTCCCCCCTCTCTCCCTCCCCCCTCTCTCCCTCCCCCCTCTCTCCCTCCCCCCCTCTCTCCCTCCCCCCCTCTCTCCCTCCCCCTCTCTCCCTCCCCCCCTCTCCCTCCCCCCCCCTCTCTCCCTCCCCCCCCTCTCTCTCCCTCCCCCCCTCTCTCTCCCTCCCCCCGACTGTCTGGCTCTCCATTTCCTCCCTCGTGCTTCCTCACACAGAGCATGAGGGAAGAGCAATGCTGACCAGAAGGCCAGTGTGAGTCACATGTCTGTTGCCCACCAATCACAGGAGCAGAAGACTTCTGCTTCCTCCAAGTAACTGGAAGGGGAAGGGGAGGGGGAGGGGGTGAAATGAAAGAACTCCTGGTTTCTAATGCGCCTGCGTGACATTATAATCCACGGTAATGCATTTTTTAATCTGTTAATTAAAAACAAACCATGCCGTTTTTTTTCTTTAAACCTACTAAAGATGAAGGTCTGTGTTTGGGGCAAGCTCTGGGATTTGATTAGAGATACCTTACAGTCATCTCTGAGTTTTAATGGACGACAACAGATTCTGAGAACTTCTCAAGAAAAAAGTCCAAACGGCTTCTTGTTTTTCTCTCTCCCGTTTTTCACTTTAACCTGTGAATTCTCCGGGGGGGGGGGTTGTGTATCACCAAGAAAACTTTCAGAGTTGTAGAGCAAGCAATTCTGAATCCAACAGTATAAGACTTGTAAGTTTCTGTTTTGAATTGGGACTATAGAAAGCACCAGAAATGTATGTGTGGGGGGGTATTTTCATTTAACATGGTGGAACGCGAAAAATCCATACTGACTGTAGTATACAGCCACTCTCATGGCTGTATAATACTCTTCTCATATTGCAAATTTGAGGCTGAAAGAGTGGCTTGTCTGGTTAACGAAGAATGCTAAGCCATTGCTCGTTTCTCCACAATTTAATTTGTTTTCCAGCTTCTCTTGCCTTTTTAGTGAACATCTCAGGTGTGTAATCAAACCATCAAACTATGACCGGATCATGAATTGTTGGCAGTAAACAAATAGTTAAACTGCTGGGTAGAGTTTACACACAACACTAAGATGTGGTTTAGTAAGCCAGACCATAGTGAGTTCATGGAGTTCATAGCCCTGGACTTATTTATCCTTGCCACAATCTTGTGAGCTAGGTAATGGTGTTTTCCCATTTTGCAGGAGGCTTGACCAAGGAAACCCAGTGGGTTGATGGCCGAAGCTGCAGCTTTAAATTGAGGGGAGTTTCAAAACTGGGGTGTGCTGATGGCACAGGAGACTGAATTTCAAAGTAAAGGGAAGCCCTTGGTTGTTCCTAAGTAATGCTCTGAACCTCCGAAATTGTCAAAGTTTCCACAAGAATTGTATGTCCAATGAAAGTCAGAAATGCAGTAACTGCTAGCAGTTTCACCAAGGAATTATCCAAAATACATATCTTTCTCCCATTTTGTTTTTTAAAAGACATCAGAAAAATGTTTACAGTTGCCCTGGAGAATGTTGACATTCACCTAATATTTTCAGACACTTGCCTGATAATTCGACAATAGTCAGCATGCCCTCCTGAACATCAGCAGTCACTATGTTTCTGACCTACACTGGAATGTAATTGCTGGAATACATGTTAAAATGTTGTGCAACGGCAGAGTTAATTTGGGTTAACTTCTGTAATCTCTTTGCAGGTGTTGCACTGCTGTACTTGCACCTGTATGATGTATATGGAGACCCCTCTTTCCTTCAGATGGCTCAGGAATATGTGAAGAAGAGCCTTAGTTGCCTGACAAAGCGATCCATCACCTTCTTGTGTGGGGATGCTGGACCTCTGGCAGTGGCTGCAGTGGTATACCACAAGCTAAAGAATGACAAACAAGCAGAAGATTGCATTGCTCGGTAATGTCTCAAGGGTATTTGAGCTGATGTTCTTCTCCACACTAGGATTTACCATCTCAGCTAGGATAAACTGTAATATCTGGGGAGAAAGGCAGTAAAAGAGCTTACTCAAACACTATTTTCATGAAAACACAATAATGTTTCGGGGAAGGATGTAAATAGAGGTATCCTTTCAGCATGCAGCACCCATTATTTCAGCCCCAGTAAAACCAATGTATTCTGTTGCTAATGTAACTGATTATTGTCCTTACATTTGGGAAGGGGTGTTAATACATTGAATTGTAAAATGCGTATTGAATTACTATTTTTGACCAAATATATGGTTAGTTCCAACATCTGGGAAGAGCAGCAAAACTGCATTGTTTTTCCATGAATCGTATCTAGGTCCAACTGTGCAATCCCATACATACATACTCTGAAGTATGTCCTGGTAAGTTCCCAGGAATTTATTCCCTCAAAGCCAAAAATACAGACCGGGTATCAGTTGTGTATAGCATTGCAACCTAAAGCGTCTCT
The DNA here is from genome assembly GCF_030035675.1 of Rhineura floridana. Classification (NCBI taxonomy): domain Eukaryota; kingdom Metazoa; phylum Chordata; class Lepidosauria; order Squamata; family Rhineuridae; genus Rhineura; species Rhineura floridana. Next base: position 5,770,680 of record NC_084481.1, on the reverse strand, counting down.
GTACTAGGTGTAATTCGGTTAGGTATGTTATTTATTTAATACACATGTGCCACAGTTCTGCCAGTGCACTTAGGGCATTTTACAGTTTAAAATACCGACATGCAGTTTAACTGACGCAATACAAAAGGGAAAAAGGCTGGGGAGAGAAGAGGAAAATATGCATATTCAGCTACTTCTACTTAAATGATGTGACATAATTGTTTATGACGGGGTGGAGTGAGTACTGAGACACACAGTTCTGAGAGAGGAGGTGGTAAATGGCAGTTGGTCCCAGCTGGGCTTTGCTGCCTTGCCTTTGTCTCTTTGGTAGTCTGGTTAGCTTCTTGTGTTCTTTGGATTCCTTGTTTCACTGATATAAATGTGCACATCACTCCAGGTGAACCATGAGAATAAGAGCCTTGGCATCTGCTACATGTCTGGGCCACAGTCCCTCAAATACAGCTGGGGTACAACGCTCTTTAATTTTATTTGGGTTGCATAAAAGCCATTGATATGATTAGGGGTTACACTCTTGCTATATTTCATGAATTTTGGTCCCTATCCTTTGGGTATAAATAAATTTGGGTATAAAGAAAGTTCATTTTGTAACTAAAGCTATTTTAAAC